>NC_091624.1:69545838-69848338 GCF_027580195.1 Bos mutus | reverse complement strand
ATTCCAACAGAATAATTTCAAATGATTCTGTTAGAGTGTGGAAGGACAGACCTATGTGGGTCAGCAACCTGACTGGAAAAAAGTACAAGCAAAACAAAAAAGCTTATTAAATAATGGTATGAATTTGGCTTTAAAAATGTACACTGTGCTCAGTCTGTGTCCAACTCTTTGCAACCCCATGGACTGTAGCCCACCAGGCTCCTTTGTCCATGGCATTTCCCAGGCAAGAATACTGGAGTAGATTGCCATTTCCTCCTCCAGGGGAAAAATGTATGTTCCTACAAATGTATCTTAAAAGACAGTATGAACACTGGTGTGAATAGTCCATCTTGGATGGAAGCCTCAGGATGATACCTGAGGGAAAGCCTTTGACATCGTAAATACCTAAATGTACTCCAGGTAGAGCACTCTGAAAAGAAAATATTTAAAGAAGAAAAGGCAACTTTTTAAAGGAAGAGTCTATCCCTTCTGGAGTGTGGTTTGACTATATGTGGCCCTTTAAAACAGTAGCCCAGCCTCACTCAAAATTAGGGAAATGCTACAAGAGACTCTCCATTTGCAAAAAGGAGTCTGTGTACAGGAATTAAACAAGTACTCTTGGTCCTTGGGTTTGCGGTTTCCCAAGTCCTTGCAAAGGTACTATAATGTACCAGGGTAAAAATGCTGGCTCTCTTGTCCCAGGTAAATGTAGCGATAATGATGTGTATTTTTTCCCCTAAAAGGAATCATGTGTGTGCATGTTCACTCAGTGATGTCCAACTCTTTGCTACCCATGGATTGTAGCCCTCCAGACTCCTTCCTCCATGGAATTTTCCAGGCAAGGATATTGGGGTGGGTTGCCATTTCCTCCTCCAGGGGATCTTCCCGACCTAGCAAATGAACCCATGTCTCCCGCACTGCAGGCAGATTCTTTACCACTGAACCACCTGGGAAGCCCCCAAAGGGACCATAAACACCAGATAATGTTATCATAGTCTTATGTAAGGGGCTCACATGACCCCTACTTCCCAGAAATCCCCTGGCTGCTTGCCTGTTCAGAACCATCTCCCCCACCGCACGGCAAGCTAGTGGAAGCAAGTCCTGTGAGTTTTTTAACCCTCTGGCACTCAAGGCTGGAAAGGAGGTGGGGGAATGCAATTAATATTTCCAGGATCAATAAATGATTTTCTACAATGTGGGGAGAGCTAAGATTCAGAACATGCTGAAGCTTTCCACCAATCCTAAAGATATCATCAGGGTTTATTAAAATGAGGGTCAAGAAGAAGACAGACTAGCCTTGGGGAAGAGAGAAGAGCCTGAAGGGCATCAAGGAGGAAAGAGCCCTTCGGCCACCCCCCGGATGCCCCGCTGGGTGCCAGGGTTAGGCAGGTGTCTCCCAGCTCCCCACTGCTCCCAAGTCCATTTGCAGGGCTGCACCTGAAGTCCAGACCCTCTGGAGACAGCAGGGCCCCTCCTCAAGGAACGCTCCTGCCAGTCTTCAAACAGCTGCTAGAGGGGGAGGAGGTGCCGATAACCTCCTCATGCCCTGTTTCCAGATTCTTCAGGAATGTGAACAATGCTCAGATTTGAAAAGCAAGGCATAAGAAATGTCGGACAAAAGCTACTCATAGGAGAGTCGATAGAGCCTATCAAGCCATTTCAAATGAGTTCAAGTGTCCAGTTGCAAACTAATTACATCCTGAAAGAGTAAGTAGATTGCTTCTGCTAATGATGTTTAAGAAATCACAGAGAATAGAATCAGGAGACTAGAGATAAGCAAATGTCCCGCTTTCAAAAGGAGAAGGGAAACTCGAGAGGGCTGTGCTTGATGTGGACCTCGGGTCAAAATTTCGGAGAAATTATTCAGATGCCACAGGGCTATTTAGAGAAGATAAATAACATCATTAAGTACTGGTAGGGGGTCTCTGAGAGAAAGCCATGGCAAGCTAACCTCATTTCATTCTTTCAGCAGGGTTTCTAGGTTGATGGATTGGGGAGGCCAGAAACACAGTATATCTTGGGTTTAACTTTTTTTGATAACCTTGAGGAAGGAGAGATGAGTGTAGGTGACAATGACAGCATGGCCATGTAAAGTTCACAGATGGTCCATCAACTTTAAAGATTACTGATTAATAAATGCACGTCAACCTTAAGTGACTTTTCAGGGGCATGTTATAGAGGACGTGTCCTTTGCCCTCTAGAAGTTTCTCGGCAATAGCTTATAGCAAACCTCTGGATGACAGCAACAACTTGGGAAAACAAGCCAACGTGTCTTTTTTTAAAAGAGGGCATAAAACTCAGTGTTACATCAATGGACCAGAACGATGGGACAACAATCAGTAAGATGAAACTAGACAGGAATAAGAATAAGCAGATACAGGATAAAGACAAAAGTCAAAGGTTTAGCTGAAGGCTAACCTTGGCAGCATTCATGTGAGAAAAGAAATGTGTGTATGTGCTGCAGGGGAGTGAGTTTTTCAGCAAGCCATGTTTTCAATGGGAGTTAACTCTGAGTCAAGGTTGGTGGAGAAAGTTAACACATTCCTGAGTGATGGTAACAGAATTTTGGTGTCCAGAAAAAGAAGGCTACCGAGCATCCTGCAACTAGCCGCCAAGGGAGTCCTTCTGGAGTTCCGGGTGCCATGTTTTTAATGGGGCACTAAGGAAGCAAACTGTGTCTAAGGAGGGGGACGAGGGTGGCCCAAGTCCAGGCTTCACTCAGACGGCAAAGTGAGGCGTTTCAACTTGAAGGAGAATGGCTTGAGGCTGATATGTTTATGCATATTTTAAAGGCTATTTCTCAGAATGAGAAGACTGACTCTCTGAAGTTCCAAGCAGAACAAATAGCTAGAAGTCAGAGGGCTGAGTCTGTCTTAATATAGGAAATGCCTGTCGTGTTTAGGGCTGTCCTTTGGTGTCGTGAATGGCTTCCTGACACAGTGAGCTGAGGCTGGGCGTGTCCACACGAGGTTAGGTGATAGTCTGCTGGGGGTGACACAGGGAGACACAGCTGGGAAACTGGACCAGACAGAGCCGAAACCCCTGCAATACTAAGAATCCCCTCTGGGAAACTCCCTCCTTATCTCAGGAACTATAAGCCATGCCTCTAGACTGGGAATAGCTCCCCCAGACCCCATTCTTCACCATCTTATTCTCCATCTCTTCACAGGGGCGATTTTAGAGGGTACAGATGTAGACTGGGATAAGTCCCTTTTCCAAGAAGTAAAGACCCTTAGGTTACATATCATATTAACTGACAGTACAATTTTAAAAGCTTTCTATGGAAGCACGCTTAATAAATCAAAACAAAGCCTTCCAACACTACCTCACATCAAGTTTTCTACTGGAGATATAAGATGATGAGAATGGCAATAATAGACCAGTGCTACCTCTAGTAGAGACGGCTGTAGAGAGATTTCATATTTGTGTCACATAGGATTATTGGCTTTTTTCTGGGGGGGCAGGGTGTCACATTTTTGAAAAGCACCTCTCTAAAAAAATTAGGTCTGGCACTGAAAACAAAAGCAATAAGTAGATACTTAAATTATCCTTGTTCTTTTTAAAAATATAAAGCTACATCTGTCCCGAAATCATGCAAGAACTTTGGGGGGGAAAAAAAGAAGACTGTCTCCTAAGAGCTAATTAATTCTTATATATGTTAAATATAGATGCCCGTTCTTATTTAATATTCTATTAATCTCCAGGACTGTCAGAGCCCTAACATTTGACTGAGGTGATGGGAAGGAGGTTGGTCCAGGTGGTATTTCTTTCACAGGTAGGTTGAATTACTATATTAGTCGCTGACTTTACTGGTGCAAAAATCTCAACACATGGAGAAGTACATTTCTCGGCAGCATTTTCTAAAACCAAAAATATGATGTATCTAATTAAAGGCGCTCCTAATTTGAGTGACTCCTACTTGAGCGCCAAATTTGGTAAGAGACATAAAAAACATAGAGTAAGCTTTTTTTCTAGAGGATGACTAACACGAAATGCATATGAAACATGCAGAATGTACTTCCCAGAACATACCTAAATGTGGGTGCTAATAGAATAAGTACTTTAAGGAAAAGTAAAATAAATAAAACCAATGAAAGAGGAAAAAAACAAATGATTCAATGCCTGCATGTTGAAATATTTAAATATCCTCGCTCTGTAGTACAACCAAAGGCATGCTCCATCATCAGTCCCAGGGAAACTGCATGTTCCTGGTTTTAGAAATTACAGTATGAAAACCGTATGAGCAAGGACATTTTCTTTATGGTGCTCAGAGCTCCGCTCACCCACCTGATTTGCTATAAATAGTCTGAAAGGCTGATTATTAATAATTAAACTGTTCAAAGAGCTATATTAACTCATCAAATCCTCCTAACACCTCTAGAGGCAGGTACTGTAATCACTCCATTTTGTGGACGAGGAAACTGAGGGTCAGGGAGGTTAAGTCAGTTGCCCAGCTGCCCCACAGGCAGTAAATGGTAGAGTTCGGATTGGAATGCAGGTAGTTAAGCCAAGACCAGAGCTTAAACTACTGTGCTATGCTTAGCTGAGGTTTAAGGGAGAGACCTTCATATGACTCTGTATTTGGGGGTGGTTTTTGGAAAAGTTGTCAGCCTATGGCCCTGTGCATCAGCAAATCACAAACCCAAAAGGTTACGGAGCTGGCAGGTGATCTAAAGGAGTGAAATGAGCCAGGAATGAAAAATACAATGATAAATGACAACCGACACTCCACACTGGAGGGATGATAGCGGCCGGTGGGGACAGTGGTCATCCAGAGAGGGACAGCCCACGGGGGAGGGGGGGCAACGGCCAATTCTCTGCTCCGACGGGTACCTTAGAGGAGCCTAGGGACAGTGCTGCTGCCAGACTTTTAGGTGTTTCAAAAAAGGTGGTGATGCTGGTGGGGTGGGGGAACCCTGACGCTTTATAGGAATTCTCGCTAGATTTATGTGCTTGCTTTAAAAAAGAAAGAAAAAAAAAAGAAATATAAAACAAAACAATCTGTTGGCAGTATGTGGTTTACCGGGTGGTGACCTCTTTTATACCATTAAAGGAAGAGATAGACATCACCTGGAATAAAAGGACTTTCTAAACCTCCAAGGACTTCCTTGGCTCTTCTCAGTGTTCCAGCAGACCTAGGCTCACTCAGCAGGTCATGAACACAATGCCTGTTAAACATCAAGGCACACCTGGTCAAAGCCACAGACGTGTCTCTCTCCAGAGACAAAGGCAAAAAGTTAGAGGTATATGCAGAATGACACCCTCTACTTATTTCTCTCTATGCCAGGAGCTAATAAATAAGGTCTAAGTGTCCAAACTGACTTCCTGGAAACGATTTCTGCCTCCAGCCAACCTACCAGTATAGCCAAGAAGGGACAGAGACTTGACAGAGAGCACGACTTATGCTTGGGTGACAAGTCTGCGTGTTCACCTGGGCAAAGAATGATCTCACGGCCAAACTTCCTTTCCTAGATTACTGTCACTCCCCCATGTCAATGAACATCTTATCCAGACGTGATGTAATGGGGCCGCCCTTTGTAGCCACTTTAGAATTCTCAAAGGAAATGACTTAAAAAAAAAGAAAAGAAAAGAAAACAGTGAGAACAGTAAGCAGGAGGGAACCCGAGACACCCGGGAGGGAAAGAGGCCCGAGAACTTCAGACTCTGTTCACACACAGTTGCGCCTATTCCCCTTTCACTGTTTTCTGAGAAGTCTTTATATTTTCTGTAAGGAGCTATTAATAAAACCCTATGGTTGAAAATTTCTTGCTTGTTCTACTTAATCTTTATGATGAGGTTTTCTTCCTCCTACAAAAACATGTGCTAAAGTTACAGTGAAGGACTAAAAGCACAACTTAAGTTATTTGTGGCAAACAATTCCAGGTATACAGAGCAGCAGAGTTAATATCAAAGGTTTCTGGTAACTAAAAATTGATTCATGCCACTAGGAAACCAAGAGACATAAAGTGTGTTTTTTCTCATCAGTTTTTTCAACTGAAATGAGATGTGACCTTCCTATTAAAACTGCATCACATGATTACTGAATAGAAACCAAATCAACTAACCAAAATGTAGCCTAATTTATCAACTACATACAGCTGCTTGACATCTCAAAACATCTTTACTCTGGTTTTCAAATAATTGTTTACTGTTTAAAAATGGCCTGGAGATAGTGTCTGGTACAGATTTCTCAAAGTTCACATTCAAAAGCTCCATGAAAAAGAGATAAAGTTGCTGGAAAACCATCCTCTTTAGGTAGGGTTATTGGGAAGAAGGAGATGGCTTGAACAAGTGCTCAGAAATTTATATGGAAGGATTGAAAAGAGTGAAATTATACCTTTGGCTTGAGTTGTTAGAGGGGGAAAAAAAGTCTTAGCATAGTTAAGGTGAATATTCACGTTAAGACTTTGTTTTAAACCAAACCGATGCTTCCATCAAAATACCTTGGAAGGAAAGAAGAACCGGTATTTTGATGGAAGCATCGGTTTGGTTTAAAACAAAGTCTTAACATGAATATTCACCTTAAATGTGCTAAGACTTTTTTTTCCCCTCTAACAATTCAAGCCAAAGGAATAATTTCACTCTGTTTCCAATCCTTCCATACAAATGATGGTATTTCGGAAATCCCTTAGGGTTTTGTTTTGTTTTTTAATTTTGTCATCTAAACTCCTATTTCCAAATATCTTACATAATACCTGGTAAAACATCATACAAAATATCAAGTGTAGCCTCTCTAAATTGCATCCAAGTTTGCTGATACCTCTGGAGCAAAAACCATAAACCAGGAGGAAGAAAGGGCCCTAGAACCCAGGGTGCACCGCGATGGATCATGCTCTGCAGGCAGCAGCACGTGTGGTCTTGGTGAAGACGACGGAGGTGAGGGACTGAGTGCTCACCTGTCTTTGTAGTTTATCACCGTGTCAATGATCGCATTCATCTGCTTCGTCAGTTTAGGGGGATTTGGTGACAGCTTCTCAGCTGGAGGGCGACCTCTCCTCTTCTTGGCCTTCTCCACATCTTCTTTTGCAGGATCTTTATCCACGTTTCTTCGTCTTTTTCGCTTCTTAAGCCGGACTTCCTCTTCCATTTCTTCCAAATTGCCGTCTTCAATGGCCTGTTAATTGGAAATGAAGGAGAAAAATTCAAGACAAGAGAATACTAAAAAGAAAAAAAAAAATTAGATAATTAGAACAAAATGAAACAAAGTAGAAATTAACAGTAATCAGTGAAATAAGAAGAAAAATAGAAAACCACCATATTGGATAAATGTATCTTTAACCCAAGTCTTATTTCCTGATCAAAATATGTGAAGGCCCGAAACACTAATAGCAAAGAATGTGACAAATACGAAGAGATTTATACATTTAAGTGTTTGAAGATAACTAAAACCAAATGACATTTCAGCTCGATGTAGGAAAAAGACCTTTACTGTCTTATTTCTGTAGAGAGTCAAAGGTAAACTGAAACAAGGGGTGAATGAGGAAAAAATTTCCCTAAGATTGCATCCTTACATTCATATAAGCTTTGACCTTCTCTTCTTTGAGGTTTTACATCAATTTATTCATGATTCACAACGTAAGTCAAAATTCCATCCAGATTTTCTTCTAACATAGCAATTAGTAAACAAGGAAACGGGAAGTACAAAGCCACATTCCTGGGTAAACGCACTTAAATCATCCGATAAAGAACACACACACTCACAAACAAAAAACACTTTTTTCCAATTACCTGCAAACGCTTGCTTTAAACCAGAGCCAGCAGCACTAGTGCAGAGAGACAATAAAATAGCTATAAAAACAACCAGGTATAAGAAGAAGCCTGTTCATAAGGGGCTAAGAGATCCATGTGACAGACCCAGAAGTTTAAACTTTTTTTCCCCCTCCTGGTTAATCTCAAAACTTAAGGAAAATAAAGGGAAAGGAAAAACTGCAAAGAAAAAAACAGCAATAGATAAGAGAAAATTTGACCATGGAAAAGAAAATTTTTAAAAAGACCTTTAAATTGCATATCAAGATTGGTTTCTCACACAAAATAACTGATGTTGTTATTTGTTCCTCCTGCCTCTCAATATTGCCTCCAGTATGCAAATGCTAATCAATCCTTTCTCGTAGCTGAAAAGAGCTCTAATCATAAGGCAATTACCTTCATTTCTCCACAGCACCAAACATGGCTAATATTTATGATCATGTGAGTATAACAATCAATATAAAGAGTGATTACAGCTCAGACATAATTTCTTTCACTTATGTACAATGCCTTCTGAAAAAGAAAGGTTTTGTGAAGAAAACCTGGTGCAGAACACAAAACAACCTGGCATGTTAAAAATGCCAGTGGGATTTCAGAAAGAAAAAAATAGGCTTTCTATGCATCTTCCAATGTGCAAACCCAGAGAAGCAACATGCACACAGACAGAATCCTAAAGGGACAGCCTGAGCCCAGGCCTTAATAATCAAAAGACAATTTCCATCACGATCCTACAGTGTGCAGATAACCACTATGAAGGAGGCAAGGTCTGATGAGTTATGAGGAAAAAGAAAAAAGAAGGAAGAAAAAAAAAAAGCTCCACGTTATTTCATTAATATTCATTTGACTAAAAGCAGGACACCCACTATACAGCTAAACACACTGCAGCTAAAGCGAAGATTAAGAAAAGAAAATTTGTCCCGCAAATCTTGGAGGCTGAACATGCTAATAATAAATACAGCATGCAAGGCTGTCAACAGTTAATGGTATTGCTCTCCTCAAGCACCCAGTTACACACAGAAATACGGAGAACACCGGCTTTTGATGTGTTACACACCTACACATGCCTGGGATGTAGTTCTACTGAATCTTCAAGACGGCAACGAAAAAGGATATTTACCTTACCACTATCAGCAGGCCGGCTATCGGAAATCACAGTTAGTGGGGATAAAATTAACAAGCCAGCAAAGCAGCGAGCTGCTAGTCTCTTCATCAGCTGATCAGGAAAAAAAAGAGAGCTGGGGAAAGGCTATGTTTTCATATACAAGTAATTTTATTTTACTGAAAA
This sequence comes from Bos mutus, assembly GCF_027580195.1. Lineage (NCBI taxonomy): Eukaryota > Metazoa > Chordata > Mammalia > Artiodactyla > Bovidae > Bos > Bos mutus. The sequence continues at coordinate 69,839,328 of NC_091624.1, read as the reverse complement.
TTTAATACTGAAAGGATTGTGGAGACTCAAATCTGCTGTTTCATTCTACCTACTACAAGGCCCGAAGCCTTCCTCCTTCAGCCTGTTTTAATATTGACAACTACTTATCATATTTTTTCCCCCTGATTATTCCAGGCAGCAGAATTAGAGATTTTTAGCTCAGGTGGTTTCTCATTCTTACTCACATTTGAACAATTAAGCCAATAAGAAAACAAATTAATATTCAAATTTATTAAAAAAAAAAACAGGTATGCTTTTTTTTGTATTTTAAAGCTTATTTTAGTGCTTTAAGAAAATAGGCTGCGTGGTTTTGGAGCAGTCTAAGATGATTTTTTTTTTGATAAAAGAATTATTTCATTAAATGCATGTAAGTTAAAGCAATGTGCATGTTCTCAAGTTTAAGTATTTTAATACAATGTATTATTCTCTTTAAAGAAAATCCCAAACAACTGTGACACTTCACTTTCAGTTTCATGCTGTAAAATTTTTCATTGTTTTTCTTTTCTGGGGGATAAATGGAGAGGGGGGAAGTTGTGAAAGGATATTTCTCCTCTTACCCCTCCCTTAATTTTGCAAGAATGGAACAAAGCATAAGCTTGTGATATTTGGACTTCTCAATCTCTAAATCTGGGAGTAGCTAAGAAGCGAAAACAAATTAAACTGCAAAAAGAACCAGGGAGACCATTTTTATTACAATTGCTAATACGTGCAGATTCTTATTAAATTTAGGGTTTGGAATTACAAGGAAACACACAAAGTACTGACCATTATTCCCCTTAAATTAAGGTTTTATGCAGGAATGCAGAGAACTACAAAACATTTTCCCTCCTCCCCAAAGACCCCAAACACATCCATATGCAGTGCTTTATGTTCAGGGATTTCTAAGGGTCTTTTTCTAATGGAAATCAATTCACTAAATATTTCCCAGTGCTTCTCGCACTTAAGAGAGTGGAGTAAGATTACTCCAGCCTGAAAGTAAAATTATTCATGGAAAATTTAAAATTGTTCTCCTCTTAAAAAAAAAAAATATTTATTCAACTGGCTTCACTGACACTACTCAGGGCTAGGGGCTAGTGACACACACACAAAACTTGCTACACAATGCTCAAGTACTACCCCACAAAGAATTCCCTTCCAAACCTTTTACCAGCACAATATTGAAATAAATCACAGAAGCAAACCCCCAGTTTCCGACTGGTGACGTGTTGCGCAAGAGTGCGAGCCCTAATTCAACATACAGACGGCTCCCATGCTGAACTGCCTCTAGATTTAATGAAGTGAATAGGAAGGAAGTCGGGGGAAAAAAAGTGTACAAATAAGAAATTAACGCTTTCCTTCCCTACCCAAACGGTGAGACACAACTATAGCGAAGTTTGCTGAGGCGCTTCTTCCCTTAAAGGCACACGGCACCCATTTGGCTCCCGAAGTCGCTAAGAAAGAAAAAAACCCTTCTGGTGATAAAAAATCCCCAGCCAAGTTAAAATAGTTAAGCTTATTTCAGCCTGCGTTTTTTTTTCCTGAATGAAGCTGGGAATTACTCCTTCTTCCACTGGATGGCAACCTTCTTCCCCACCCCCTTTTTTTCTTTTTCTCTTTCAATTTAAAAAAAATTTTTTTAAAGAATACATGATGATGACACAGGATATTCAAGGATAAGATACAGAGTGGCTTTTTCCTCAATCAGTTAAGAAAGCAGTGTGTGTGTGTGTGTGTGTGTGTGTGTGTGGGTTCTGATCATAAAATGCAGGATAAGGTTGGTGTGTGTGTGTGTGTGTGTGTGTGTGTGTGTTTGTATGTATGCAGGTTCTGATCATAAAATGCAGGAGACAGTCGGTATGTGTGTGTGTGTGTGTGTGTGTGTGTGTGTGTGCATCCATGTGTGTGTGTAGTAGGTTCTGATCGTAAAATGCAGGAGAAGGTTGGGGGGTGTGTGTGTGTGTATGTGTGTTTGTGTGTGTAGGTTCTGAACATAAAATGCAGGAGGAGACAGTCCGTGGAGACGGTCGGTAGTACAGGATTAGCTGTTTTAAAGCAAACAGTTTGCAGCTTACAGAGCACATGGCAGACCCGGGAATAAGCCACACGTGGGTCCAGCCATGCCCCCCTCTGTCATCCCGACACACACTACGTCTTAGTGAAAGATGAACAGTCCAGAAAGTGCGCATTATCCTGACTCTTCTCAACCCCAGGGTACAGCGAGGTGCTGTTATATGTTACTCCACGATGCCAGGCAGCAGCAGAAGGGATCCATGACTATGAATAGGTGAACAGGGACGAGCAAACAAAAGCCACAAGCCAGCTCTGGGCGCACCGTTTCCCTGTGGCTGTCTTTTCCACTCAGCATCTCCAAACACACCGAGCTGTGTGGCACAGCCCTCACAGTGGAACAGACCATCTTCAGAAAAACTAAATGGAGGAATTCGAAAGCAATTCTAGACAATGCATGGATGATCTTTTTGGAGATGAAATAGGAAATTCCGTATTCTAAATTCAAATATCTGGTATTTAAATATCTGCCCCCTGACAAGGTTTCTCTCTGTGTGTTTCTTCTCTTTACCCCCTGTTTCTCTGGGGGTCCTTCTCCCTTAGGACTCTAATTGGATTCCAGAAGGCCCTCAGATGCTGCTGGAGGTAGGGGTGAGGGTTACAGAACTGAGGGCTAAGCAGTAAAGACAGAGGATTGGTGCCAATTACATGTCAATTCCACTGCTTCCTGCTGACCACTAAACTTCATTCCAATATTCAGGGAGACTAGACCTCCCTCAAGCCCTGCTAAGACCTAGAAGCAAATAATACAAGTAATGATCCCCCAGACAACCAGGGGAATAGGAGCAGCGACTACAACCAAAAAGTGGCATTTTAAAGAAAATTCAAGATTTCATGAATAAGAAACATTTTTATAATAGAAATATTTAACAACAACAAAAATTGAACATGGAGCTCTTGCTCAAAATGCCACAATCATTTCAGTCACTCTGTTTCATAACAACTATAGCAATTTTGGATACAGAATTTCAGATCCATGGCAGAAACTGGACAATTGTTTTTGATTATCATATGAAAATTAATAAAGGGAAGCCTCATGAAAATGGAGTCAGGAGGCCAAAAGGGGGAGCTCTCACAAAGCACCACTGCATGTCAATCACAGGAAGAACTGTCAGATTCAGACCCTGAGAAGAATCATCAACAGGACAGATTCACCAGTTACAGGACCTGACTGGAACAGATATTTGGTTGACCTTTGAACAACACAGGTTTGAACTGTGTGAGTCCACTTGCACACCGATTTTTACCAGTAGGAACTACTACAGCACTACATGATCTGCAGTTGGTTTAATCCCAAGTTGGGTGCAGAGGACCTGCAGGTGTGGGGGCCCACTCTAAGTTACACACAGATTTCTGACCGCAGAGAGGGCTGGCACTCCTAACCCCCGCACTGCCCAGGCTCAACTGTACACTGCATCTCCTATAAGACAACCACTACCCCAGCAACCCAGCCTGTGAGAAACCATTATCACTCCAAACCCTTCCTTTTCTCCAAACAACCCTCCCCAACTTCTTCCTTTTTATCCATTAAAGAACACTCCTCTCCTTTGTTTGTTGGACTTGTCTATGATTTTTGTTACAGCATGGTTGTCCTGAAACACAATTCTATGCTATTCCTGAACAAACTCATTTTTGCTGATAAAATAACTTTTATTTTTGAGGTCAACAATTACCACCCCTGCCCCAAGCCATCTGTTAGGTCAATATGCATAAAATCAAATTTCCAGAGGTAAAATAAGCAAGACACAAAAAGACAAATATTGTACAATTCCATGTACATCAAAAAGGATAGCAGTGGTCCTCAGGGGTCAAACAGATAGGGGTGTGAGAACTGACTGATTAATGAGTACAGAATTTCAGTTTGAGATGATGAAAAATTTCTGGAGCAGAGAACAGTGGTAGGTACACAATAATGTACTGAAGTATACACTTAAGAGTGGTTAAAATTATACATTTTACGCTATGTGTTTTTTATCCCAACAAAAAAAGTCCCTGTAAAAGAAAACAAATTCAACATTAAGGAAAAATCCCCAACAACTGCAGGTTCATACATGTTCCTTGCACCTCAGCACATAATGCTGTGAAATCTTGCGAGTTTTCCTTCCAAACTCAAACTTTACAATATTTCAACAAGAAGCACGTTTGGTCTTGTCCTGGCCAATGACTAGAAGCCTTTTCAGAAATCTTCAATTACTCACTCATTCAGTGTTATTAAGGAAACATCCATGATGTAAGGAAATTCCCGTACACAAGACATACCTGTTCACAAACTTTGTACCATTGTTACCAAATGCCTCAAACACTCAAGAAATGAAACAAATTAATCTGAAGGCTAAGAATTTTAGCACAGTTTTAAAACAAAATTTTTTCCTCTGGGGTTCAATTAACTGATGACAATTTTATAGACCCCCATTTCTTAATTCACTCATCTGTGAGGCAAATCAGAGGCCAGCTGAGTTCCCTGCTCTCCCTAAGTTGGGGACTGAGATGGACAATGTTGGCCACTCAGGGAAAGCAGATGGAGCCTCAGTTTAACTCAATTTCTGATACTGAGAGCTTTTCAGTTTCTTGTTTGATCATTTTAGATCACATTCGCAACAATGATCCAAGGCTCTTTCTTTCCCTCTGATAGCATAAGGAAGCCACAGAAGGAGACCTGGAGAGGAGTGGGGAAAGGGGGCCACTCTTTATACAGTGAGACAGAGTAAATTAGTACCTATTTCAGGTAAAAGAAATTTGAGATTAGAAGAGGGAAAAAAATACATGGATTATTAAAATTATAAGCATGGGATTCTCCAGGCAAGAATACTGGCGTGGGTAACCATTCCCTTCTCCAGGGGATCTTCCCAACCCAGGGATCAAACCCACATCTCCCTGATTGCAGGCAGATTCTTAACCATCTGAGCCACCAGGGAAACCCCATAAAAGTTATTTAAGCTTCAAGATCAACTATGTACCTTTGTGGCAGTAGTAAACATAATGCTCTATTCAGAGAATGACTTGGATGCAGGGGAGGGTGGTCCCCCAAACTTCTGGCCCCATCACTCCTGCCACATTATAAACACAGTGCATTAACACCTTTGTTAGGCACGTGTTACACTTCAGCTCCCTTGGTGGAATCAACCACAGAGCCCAAGAGAGAGCTTGGGAGCCTGTGAAAGCAGCTTAGAGCAACAGTGGAGAATTAAAGAAATACACGTCGGCTCTCTTACCCCAAGACCATTCACCAGTCACTATCAACTCCTAACAGACAAAACTTCACCTGCTTCTTTCCATAGCAGAGCTCCTCCGGGGGCCTAGACCACCTGTGTACTTGGAGGTTCTCAGGATATTAAAAAGGAAGAAGAAGAAGACATGCAGAAAGAATTGTGGCATAATTTCAAAGCTTACAAAGAATAATTTAATGCATCTGAGACTGAATGATTAGGGGTGTAACCTCATTGAGAGATGACGACAAATGGTGAAGTGCAGGTCCTGGGGTCAAATAATCAATACTTTTCTGGGTTTTCCTGTGACAGGCTGTCCGTGAAGCTTACAGGCCACCAGCACAAGACCAGTTCTCTGTCTGTAAACCCACCACGATTAAAGCATCAAATTCAAAGGAATTCAAATGGGGGCAAGGGTAAGAACAGGACACTTGTTCTGCTTAGGGCAGATGCAAAGAAGGCCACCAAGAGCCAAGTTCCAAGCGAGGAGACCACAAAGGTAAAGCAACATGAGAAATCAGGAGCACGGTGATTGGAGGCCATCTCTTAGAGGAAGGAAAGAGCATCAATTTCAATAAACCTGAAGACGCATGGCATCGTGAATCCTTCTCAGCTACTGCTGCCATTGCCACGGACAGCGGGGGCCGTGGTTCACAGGCTGCTCACCGTGCTGCTGGGTGCTTCATGCTTTATACACATTTGCTCATTTCATCCTCACAACAACCCCCTTAGGTCCTGTTATCCTCCTCATGTTATAGGTGAGGAAACTCAGGCATGCAGAGATGAAGCATACCGTACTGGATGAAGAGATACAAACTACTCTATAAAGTAGGTGAACGACAAGGACACACTGCAGAGCACAGGGAACCGCAGCCGTTATCTTGTAATAACTTTTAATGGACTACAGTCTGTAAACATACTAAATCACTATGCTGTGCACCCCAAATTAATGTAAGATTGTAAATCAACTATACTTCAATTAAAAAATTGAGTGGTGTAAACTCTAGAAGTCTGACTGCATAAGCCCTACCCACATTGGGAGCTTACTCTACTTCACAGAACAAAGGATGTCTCTGAGCCACCAAAGTGAAAGTGAAAGTTGCTCAGTCATGTCTGACTCTTTGCAACCCCATGGACTATACGGACCATGGAATTCTCCAGGTCAGAATACTGGAGTGGGTAAGCTGTTCCTTTCTCCGGGGGATCTTCCCAACCCAGGGATCAAATCCGGGTCTCCTGCATTGCAGGCAGATTCTTTACCAACTGAGCTATCTGGGAAATATAAGCCACCAAGAAGAGGCTAAATTATGCTCAGGCTTAGGTGAATAATACAGTCAAGAACATTGCACGGTACATCTTGGGAAGACTTCGGCAAAGACAGAAGCACGCACGCACATGTGTGCTTACATACATGGCACACAGATGGACACACACACACGTACACAGTCCTTGCTTTGCATGGAAGTGAGGGACATAAAAATGACTATACAAGCTGAGACTGAACAAAGTCATTCTGATGATCAACGGGAAAATTATGGTCATTTTACGACACTGACAAATTCATGTCAAAGCATTAACTCATTGTGGGTTATGCATGTACAGGGGAATTAAAAACATAGTAAAATGAGTATTTAGTACCCTAATTTAAAACATGAGAAATATGGCATTAAAATGGTAAAAAAAAAATCTATCCAGAACATTTGGATAGCACTTGCCTTCTTATTTTCATCAAATAGCTTAGGATACAGATCAAGACCCTTTTCTAAGCCTTGGCAAATTGCCAAGAATCAGCTTTCAGCATTTTATGCTTTGCCCTTTCAATGTTGTGAATCCCCCTCACGTTCCTTTAATGTGTTTTTTTGGTCTGCTTGGTACTGTCACTTCCTCTGGGACATCTTTGTCCTTTCCATCACGACTGTTTTCTTCATTACGTCGTTAAGTTTGCCTTACTAAGTTTCTCTGGCTGAATATCTAGAGTCCACTCCAAAGGCCCCTGTGTGAGCCTATGTCTTTCTTCATTTAAGGTGAAGGTGGACCTCCTGATAAGGTGGTCCTCCAAGAAAGATCTGTCTAGGGGTTGCAAAGAGTCAGATACGACTGAGCAACTGAAACTGAACTGAACTGAACTGAGGTCATTGCTGCTGCTGCTGCTAAGTCACTTCAGTCATGTCCGACTCTGTGCGACCCCAGAGACAGCAGCCCACCCGGCTGCGCCGTCCCTGGGATTCTTCAGGCAAGAACACTGGAGTGGGTTGCCATTTCCTTCTCCAATGCATGAAAGTCAAAAGTGAAAGTGAAGTCGTTCAGTCATGTCCGACTCCTAGCGACCCCGTGGACTGCAGCCTACCAGGCTCCTCCATCCATGGGATTTTCCAGGCAAGAGTACTGGAGTGGGGTGCCACTGCCTTCTCCCTGAGGTCATTCAGTTCAGATTAGTCGCTAAGTCGTGTCCGACTCTTTGGGACCCCATGAATCACAGCGCGCCAGGCCTCCCTGTCCATCACCAACTCCTGGAGTTCACTCAGACTCACATCTATCGAGTCAGTGATGCCATCCAGCCATCTCATCCTCTGTCGTCCCCTTCTCCTCCTGCCCCCAATCCCTCCCAGCATCACAGTCTTTTCCAATGAGTCAACTCTTCGCATGAGGTGGCCAAAGTACTGGAGTTTCAGCTTTAGCATCATTCCTTCCAAAGAAATCCCAGGGCTGATCTCCTTCAGAATGGACTGCTTGGATCTCCTTGCAGTCCAAGGGACTCTCAAGAGTCTTCTCCAACACCACAGTTCAAAAGCGTCAATTCTTCAGCCCTCAGCCTTCTTCACAGTCCAACTCTCACATCCATACATGACCACAGGAAAAACCATAGCCTTGACTAGACGGACCTTTGTTGGCAAAGTAATGTCTCTGCTTTTGAATATGCTATCTAGGTTGGTCGTAACTTTCCTTCCAAGGAGTAAGCATCTTTTAATTTCATGGCTGCAGTCACCATCTGCAGTGATTTTGGAGCCCAAAAAAATAAAGTCTGAAACTGTTTCCACTGTTTCCCCATCTATTTCCCATGAAGTGATGGGACCGGATGCCATGATCTTCGTTTCTGAAAGTTGAGCTTTAAGCCAACTTTTTCACTCTCCTCTTTCACTTTCATCAAGAGGCTCTTTGGTTCCTCTTCACTTTCTGCCATAAGAGTGGTGTCATCTGCATATCTGAGGTTATTGATATTTCTCCTGGCAATCTTGATTCCACCTTGTGTTTCTTCCAGTCCAGCATTTCTATGATGTACTCTGCATAGAAGTTAAAGAAGCAGGGTGACAATATATAGCCTTGACGTACTCCTTTTCCTATTTGGAACCAGTCTGTTGTTTCATGTCCAGTTCTAATTGTTGCTTCCTGACCTGCATACAGATTTCTCAAGAGGCAGGTTAGGTGGTCTGGTATTCCCATCTCTTGAAGAATTTTCCACAGTTTATTGTGATCCGCACAGGCAAAGGCTTTGGCATGGTCAATAAAGCAGAAATAGATGCTTTTCTGGAACTCTCTTGCTTTTTTCCATGATCCAGTGGATGTTGGCAATTTGATCTCTGGTTCCTCTGCCTTTTCTAAAACCAGCTTGAACATGTGGAAGTTCATGGTTCACGTATTGCTGAAGCCTGGCTTGGAGAATTTTGAGCATTACTTTACTAGCGTGTGAGATGAGTGCAATTGCACAGTAGTTTGAGCATTCTTTGGCATTGCCTTTCTTTGGGATTGGAATGAAAACTGACCTTTTCCAGTCCTGTGGCCACTGCTGAGTTTTCCAAATTTGCTGGCATATTGAATGTAGCACTTTCACAGCATCATCTTTCAGGATTTGAAATAGCTCAACTGGAATTCCATCACCTCCACTAGCTTTTTTTGTAATGATGCTTTCTAAGGCCACTTGACTTCACATTCCAGGATGTCTGGCTCTAGGTCAGTGATCACACCATCCTGAGGTCATTAGGGTGGGTGCTAATCCAATATGAGTGGTGTCCTCCTAAGAGGAGAGGATTAGGACACAGACACAGGACACTGCCAATACCTTGATCTCAGACGTCTTGCCTCCAGAACAATGACAAAGTCAGTTTTTGTTGTTTAAGCCGCTCGGTATGTGCTATTTCGTTTGGTAGCCCTGGCAAACTAATATAGATGATAACTGGAATCTCTTATTTGAGGGACTGATTTTTTTAACTGTATCATGATAATGAACATTTGTAAGTAATGCAATCAGTTCAGTTCAGTCGCTCAGTCGTGTCTGACTCTTTGTGACCCCATGAATCGCAGCACGCCAGGCCTCCCTATCCATCACCAACTCCCGGAGTTTACTCAAACTCATGTCCATTGAGTCAGTGATGCCATCCAACCATCTCATCCTCTGTTGGCCCCTCCTCCTCCTGCCCCCAATCCCTCCCAACATCAGGGTCTTTTCCAATGAGTCAACTCTTTGCATGAGGTGGCCAAAGTATTGGAGTTTCAGCTTTAGCATCAGGCCTTCCAATGAACACCCAGGACTGATCTCCTTTAGGATGGACTGGTTGGATCTCCTTGCAGTCCAAGGGACTCTCAAGAGTCTTCTCCAACACCACAGTTCAAAAGCATCAATTCTTTGGTGCTCAACTTTCTTCACAGTCTAATTCTCACAGCCATACATGACCACTGGAAAAACCATAGCCTTGACTAGACAGACCTTTGTTGGCAAAGTAATGTCTCTCCTTTTAATATGCTATCTAGGTTGGTCATAACTTTCCTTCCAAGGAGTAAGCGTCTTTTAATTTTATGGCTGCAATCACCATCTGCAGTGATTTTCGAGCCCCCAAAAATAAAGTCAGCCACTGTTTCCCCATCCACCTATTTCCCATGAAGTGATGGGACCGGATGCCATGATCTTTGTTTTCTGAATGTTGAGCTTTAAGCCAACTTTTGCAATGGGGCAGAGCAAAACCTGCTTGTATGTATATAAAACATTCCTTTGAATAAGTGATGGCAGTCTTTATCTTTCATGCCTGGAGTGTAAGGGGAGCTGTCCTGCTCTCAGTTCATCCTGCCTGGATCTACGTTCCAGATCAGGCAACTTCTCCCTGCCCTGGTCTCACCCCGTGGGTCTGAGAATGGGCCCCTGTTCTCGGGATTGCCTGTCTTCAGGCTTGTGCAGGGCCTGGCCTGAGGGTCTCTGCATAAGCCCAAGTGAGACTGACTGGCTGGGGTAGTTCACTTCTCTTCGGAATCTGAACTACAAATGTGAAAGAGCATACCCACACTGGTGTGAGAGTTGAAGCTGAATGAGGTCATGAGGTAGCACATGCACTTGGGATGTTATTACTATTAACAATGAACAAACAGGAAACATAAGATGCAAAGAGTTTACTGTGCAAAGGAGAAACAATAGCTGGTCCCAAGGAGACTGAAATTCCATAAACACCATGCACACAAGCATCTGGTTAGGCTACATAGATGGACGTGTATGAACACACATACATATATACATGCATACACACACACACACATTAAGAGTGTCAGGAGAGGAATATCTGGTTCCAGTTAAAGTTGAGAAGCCAATTGGGAAATGTACAATAATTTTAGATTTAGATTTACTCAAGTTGTATCTATATGGTACTCCTAAGTATATATAAGATTATTTGCCAAATTTGACTATCCTGCTTTATTTAATCCTAAGTCAATAAAGCAAAAAATTCTAAACAGAATTTTGAGCTCCTATTAGCTAAGCAATATACATATGTTGCAAGTGCAATTTGCAATGCAATAAATTTTACAATGAATCTCTACTTTTAAAGCACAAACAAACAAGACCGAGGGAACTATGACCAGGTTTTACTAGTAAACACACTTAGCACTTTTCTGGTCTTGCTTGGTTTCCATAGCTCTGTGGCACCCTAAGCCAGGACTAGCAGTTTTGCTGGGAATCCCCAGCTGAAATTAACACAGAATCGGAGATCCCGTCAACCAAGACAGTGTCAGCAATTGGCATGGGGCAGACAAACATTGGGACAGGCTTTCATGGGCAGTGGCATTCTATTATAGATGACAATCCCTAAAATGCATCCTAGAAACAGAGCATCTAGGGAAAATCTTACGAGATGCACCTCTGAGTAAACTTGAAGGCAGCCAGCATAGTCTCTTAATGGACCTCCACCTAAGTCTCTGCTCACGGTACCGGCCTTCTGCTCTCTCCACCTCACTCTGTACCAACACTCAGCTGTGTCACCCAACATTTTGATGCTAGTTATGCTTGTTACTGGAACTACATAAATGTGGGCTTCCCAGGTGGCACTGGCGGTAAAGAACCTGCCTGCCAATGCAGGAGACTTAAGAGACCCGTGTTTTGAACCCTGGGTTGAGGAAGATCCCCTGGAGGACAGCATGGCAACCTACTCCAGCAGTCTTGCCTGGAGAATCCCATGGACAGAGGAGCCTGGCGGGCTAGAGTCCATAGAGTCGCAAACAGTCTAAAACAGCTGAAGTGACAGCACAAACACACAGCTATGAAAAGAAATAGGATTCTTACTTCTACAAAACAGTGAGCGTAACCAAAGACTCCATAAAAGATGAGTTGCTTAAAAACAAAGTACTGTTGAAGTTGGCAAAGGCTAGACTCCTATAATTTGGAAAGGACCTGCCTTCACTCCCTGGTGGCTCAGAGGATAAAGCGTCTGCCTGCAATGCAGGAGACCTGGGTTCGATCCCTGGGTTGGGAAGATCTCCTGGAGAAGGAAATGGCAACCCACTCCAGTATTCTTGCCTGGAGAATCCCATGGACAGAGGAGCCTGGTGGGCTACAGTCCACGGGATCGCAAAGAGTCAGACACGACTGAGCGACTTAACTTTCTTTCTTGCCTTCACTGTGCTTTGTTAGTGTCAGGATTCCCCCTAATGGGTGGGTTAGTTAATTAGACCGAGGAATCCTTTCATGATGTATATATCTATCAAATAATCACAATGTATACTTTATATCTTATAGTTTTGTTAATTATACTGGAATAAAGCTAAAGCTTTTTTTCTCCCCCCACCCAAAGATTCTCACTCTAAAAACAGCAATACTGGAAATCCTATGTGATACATAATGGGTGTTACTTATGCAAGATAGACTACTGTATTCTATCAAGCAGACTCAGAGGAAACCCAAGCCTTCCCTCAAAACTGTGACAAACAGACATATCTTATTTTTTTCCTTGAAGCTTTCATCTACATACAAGTGAGATGTGTATCATTTTCTACTCTTAACTAATATTTTCATTGACAGACTGGCTACTGGGTCTGATTATTTCAGTTAAGGTGGCTTCTGCTGTATTTTTCTTTTTGGGACAGGGGTCACAAAGAAAGGCCTATTAGCTTGCCTGTTCTTTTTTGTCATCCAGTCGTCTTCTCCCCTGCAATAAGATGGAATAGCTCCATTCTGAGTATTTCTGATGTTATTATGGGCCACACCCCATTGGTCAGATTTTACATACCCCTTTCATCACGGGATTGCCCTATTTGCATTCTTAAGTTTTCCTCAGTGAATCAATTCAAGTCTCTTGCCTGGAGCGTTGGGATGCCCCTGACCTGGTCATCCCCCTTCTGACCTGCCTGATCTCCTGGCATGCGAACCCAGCGAGAATAACAGGATGAAGCCTGGGAGCTCCCCAGAGCACGCTACGCTTCTTCCCCACTTGGTGATTTCTCACGGTCCCCTCTGGAGTGTCTTTCACAAATCCTTACATCCATGATTGTCCTGCTTTCCTCCAGCTGTGAGACTTTCTTTTTTTTTCCTAACAGAGACCTTGCCTTATTTTTCTGTTTCCCTACAGAATCTAGCTTAGCATTGGGAGGGAAAAGTCAGGGAACAGAATGACAACTGAACACAAACTCAACTTCTAGACAGAGTTCCCTGTGAAAACTGCTCTTAGGTCATCTACCAGCTTACCAAACACTGCGACTGAATTCAAGTGCATTTGTTTTAGATATTTCTGTATTAATCAAGTACAAAGTTTCCAACTCTAGTGTCAAACTCGTATCTTCCCTGCATCGCCCTCTAGTCTTCATGCCACTTCTCACCTCCCTGTTAGCATCCACTTCTAGAGTCATCAATACTGATGAATCTCCTTCCTGACCATATAAATTCCTTTAGCAACCAAAACACTGACATTTTCCCAAACCTGCCCAAAGCCTCCTATATCCCGTTTCTATTCATCACCTCTAAACCTGTTTTGTTTCCTTTCTCTTCCACTGCTCCTTACTTAAAATCTTTCCATCCTTCAACGCTCCGGTTTTGGAACTTCCTACCTTTTTCTCCACATTGTCCTTCCTGTGACTACAGATTCTCCCAGTTTTTCTTAGGCCTGCTTCTCTTTTGTTCTGGCTGTAACTATGCAGTCAGTGTAACTGTGTGGTCAGTGGCCCCTTCTGAGTACACAGCAGGCATCACTAATACGTCTGATGTCCTCATCAGCCACAGGCGAGATGTCTCTCAGCGAGTCTAGGAGGACTTGCCTCTGGGGCGCTTCCAAAGTGCTTTCCTGGAGGGGCTGTGAGACACACCCGCGAAGGCTCCTACGTGGGGTGCCTTCTGCTGAGCAGCCTGGACAGACTCACAAGCCTCCGTGTGTCGAATGCTTTCTGAGCAGCCCCTAACTACTGATGGCCGGTACCTGTGACGTGTCCAGTCCCCTATTTTGAATGTAGAATATTCTATGGAGATCCAAATTGGCCCTGGCTTCAAGTATGACCTCAATGCTCTCAGTTTCAAAAATTCTCCCTCCAGCCTGGCCTTACCAATCAAGATTTCCAATATCCTACCAAAAAGTTCCAAATTAAATCATTTTCTTCCGACAGAGTGAATATTTCTCTTCTGAATCCTTCTATTTCATTGAAGGGCAGCAGCATCCCCTACTCCCATCCCCAATTATCCGGAAGAGAAACCTTTAAAATTGTCGATTGTCCTTATTATAATCTATGTCCTGTCAGCCACCACGGTTTACCTCTAAAATAGTTCATCGATAGTTGTTTCCTTCCCTTGTTCTGGTCTTCTCTTCACAGGGTCAAGTATAATGGCCTCCCTTAGGGGTGTCCCTCATCCTCTCTCTGGGGCCCTTTATATTCATCCTTTATAATGAAAACAGTTATCTTTTCTTGATCTAAAAGGAGGGACAGATCACTCATTCTCAGATTTCAGAAAGGTTCAGACTCCCCATTCTTTCTATGGAGAGAATAAGGAATATAGCCCAAATTCTTTGGTCCCGCAGAGCCTCATCTCAGTTTTTCTTCTCCACTCCCATTCCTATAAAAACTCTGCTCCCAACACACAGGGTTAGAGTAGCACGTGCCACATGCCCATGACTCCTCATGCATCCCTTCGATGGGCACCTGCTTCTCCTGGTCCCTCTTTCCTACCAAACCACGCTTGCCTTTTAAGAAATGGCCAAGCTGCCATTTCATTCATAGTACTATGCTTGACCGCTCTTTCCCCTGTTCTTTCATAGTATATTATATTACAGGTACTTTTAGTCACCATTTATTTCAATCTTCTTGGTATGAGCTTTGGCTTTGTCTTAAAATATGTCTGACATGGAAGCAACCTAAATGGCCATTGATACAGAGGTGGATAAAGAAGCCATGGTACATACACGCAATGGAATATTACTCGGCCAGAAAAAAAGAAAAAAAAACCAGTATCATTTGCAGAGTTGTGGATGGACCCAGAGGGTATCACACAGAGTGAAGTTTAGTTAGAAAGAGAAAAACAAGTATTGAATAATATCACTTACATCATGGAATCTAGGAAAATGGTAGAGATGAACTTATTTGCAAAGCTGAAAGAGAGTCACAGATGTAGAGAACAAACTTACAGTTACCAAGGGGTGAAGGGAGTGGCAGGATGGATTGGGAGACTGGGATTGGCATATATACACTATATGTATAAAACAGGTAATAATGAGAACTGACTGTGCTGACCTAACTTGGGAAGTGAAAGTTGCTCAGTCGTGTCTGACTCTTTGCAACCCCATGGACTATGCAGTCTATGGAATTCTCCAGGTCAGATTACTGGAGTGGATAGCCTTTCCCTTCTCCAGAGGATCTTCCCAGCCCAGGGATAGAAGCCAGGTTTTCCGCATTGCAGGTGGATTCTTTACCAGCTGAGCCTCAAGGGAAGCCCAAGAATACTGGAGTGGGTAGCCTATCCCTTCTCCAGTGGATCTTCCCAACCCAGGAATTGAACCAGAGTCTCCTGCATTGCAGGCAGATTCTTTACCAACTGAGCTATCAGGGAAGCGCCATTTAGAAGGAAATTTAGAAAAGAGGGATATATGTATACATATGACTGCTTCACTTTGCTGTTACAGCAAGAAACACAACCTTGTAAAGCAACTATATTCTAATAAAAAATAACAAAAAGTCTAAACCTCCTATCAGTCTGAAATTGCTTTTGGAAGTTTTAAAAAAGTCATTTTAATAAAAATAGCCTTCCAAAGCATTTAGATTGAGGCCTTGCTCAACCAGTGGGACCCCCAAATCTTACTGAAATAAAATTAAGTCTTTATTGTTTACTCTTCTGCTTTCTCAAAATGACAGGGTTTACCAAGGAAGTGCATTCTAAGGTCTGGCTTAAAAGATTACTGTTTAAGGAAAGGCTGCAGGATTATACAGTGAATTATACTAAGCCAGATAAATGGGGCAAAATGAAGATTTTTGGTTTTGTTTGCCCTGCTCGAGCCCTCCTCTTTAAACTGCCTCTATTTTAATTGGTAATTATAAAATCTTTTGTCTCAATCCAGCTTTGGGAGTCAAATGGTTTAAATAAGATATTCAACCCCATTGGCAGAAAGGACCTTCTAAGCCGGACTAGTGATGAATCACCCCTACTTAGCTCAGAGGCAGAACCATGTGGATGACTCAAGTGAACAGGTAAGGAGGAAAAAGGGAGGGGCCTGGCCCACTAGAAACCAGGCAACAAGGAGGGTAAAGGAAGTACCCAGAGCCTGCTGCTGGGGAGGAAGTGAAGTGTTACTCACTCAGTCATGTCCGATTCTTTTGAGACCCCATGGACTGTACCTCTGTCCATGGCATTCTCCAGGCAAGAATACTGGAGTAGGTAGCCATTCCCTTCTCTAGGGGATCTTCCTGACCCAGGGACTGAACCGGGGCCTCCTGCATTGCAGGCAGCTTCTTAACCATCTGAGCCACCAGGGAATCTGGGTAGAAGGAAGTCCACAAAGGAGGCCTTTCTGGAGGAGCGGTGGGGTTAACGGCGTTCATGAGGTGTGTCTTACATCCCATCCAGAAGCTTTCTTGATATTTGCAAGCAGTGAGCTCTCCCAGGGTCATTAAGAGATTCATCTGTTGCTGATCTGACCTGAGCTCCTGAACCTTTTCAAGAAGCAGCCAAAATAACAGGCCAGGAGGACGCACACTGACTGAGCAAAGGGGCTGTGAACTGGGAGGTGATTTATTTAATATCTTTCTTTTACCAAACCCCACACTCCCACAGACTTGCACTGATGTGCATTTTCAAAATCTTTAAGGCAATACATTCAACATTCCATATTAAAATACATATATACGAAATGCTGGGCTTCCCTGATGGTCCAGTGACTAAGAATCTGCCTTGCAATGCAAGGGACACTGGTTCTATCCCTGGTATTGGGAAAGACCCCACATGCCTTGGGGCAGCTAAGCCCGTGTGCCACAACTACTGAACCTGCAAGCTACAACGACTGAAGCCTGAGAGCCCAGAGCCTGTGCTCTGCAACGAGAGAAGCCGCTGCAATGAGAAGCCCTCACACCCCAACTAGAGAGTAGCCCCTGCTCTCCGCAGCTAGAGGATGAAGCGATGAAGACCCAGTGCGGGTAAAAATTAATATCTTAATAAAAGTTGCTCAGTTGTGTCCGACTTTTTGTGACCCAATAGACTGTAGCCCCCTAGGCTCCTCTGTCCATGGAATTTCCCAGGCAAGAATACTGGATTGAGTTGCCATTTCCTTCTCTAGGAGACCTTCCTGACTCAGGGATCCAACCTGTGTCTCTTACATTGGCAGGCGGATTCTTTACCACTGAGTCACCAGGGAAGCCTCCCCATGACCATCTATCACGCTCGAAGTGAATTTTTAGGATTTACTCTTTTGGTAACTTTCAAGTGTGCTCTGTGATATTACTAACTATAGTCTGAATATACCATGCTGTATATTCTATCGCCACAACTTAGTTATTTTATAACTGGAAGTTTGTATCTCTTGATCCCTTCACCCATTTCTGCCCACTCCCTAACCGTCCTCTTCTCTGACAATCATCACTGTATTCTCTATGATTTTGGTTTTGTTTGTTCATTTGCTTTGTTTCTAAATTCCACATAAACATGAAATCATATAGTATGTCTTTCTCTGACTTATTTCACTCAGTGTAAGCCCCTCAAGGTCCATCCATGTTACTTAAAATGGCAACACTTCTGTTTTCTTTGAGGTGAATATAATTCCACTGCATATATATACCACATTTCCTTTATCCATTCACCCATTGATGGACACTTAGGTTGTTCCTGTATCTTGTCTATTGTAAGTAACACTGCAGTAAACATGGGGGTGCATATATCTTTTCAAGATAGTGATTCTGTTTCCTTTGGATAAATACCCAGAAGTGGAATTGCTGGATCATATCATAGTTTTATCTTAAGTTTCTTGAGGAACCTCCATACTGTTTTCCATAGTGGTTGTACCAGTTAAGATTCCCACCAGCAGGAAGATCTCCTCTTTTCCAAATTCTCACCAACACTCGTTAGCTCCTGTCTTTTTGACAACTGCCATTCTAAGAAGTAGAACTGACCCTGTGGTTTTGATTTGCAGTTGCTTTATGTGGAGTCATGCTGTTGTCTGTTGGCCACCTGCATATCCTTTTTTGTACAAATGCCTATTTAGATGGCTCAATTGGATGCTGACCCTTGATGGATATATAATTTGCAAATATTCTCTCCGATTCAGTAGGCTGTCCTTTCATTCTCTTGATGGTTTCCTTTGCTGTGCAGAAACTTCTTACTTTGTTTATTTTTGTTGCCTTTTCTTTTGGAGTCAGATACAAAATTTGTCACCAATGTGACAAATAGCTTACTGCCTATGCTTTTTTTTTTTCTAGGAGTTTTAATGCTTCAGATCTTACATTTAAGTCCTTGATCCATTTGGAGTTAATTTTTATGTATAGTGAAAAATAATGGTCTCATTTTATTCTTTTGCTGTCCAGTCATCCCAATACCATTTACTGAAGAGAACTTTCTTTCCCCCTTGTATATTCTTGTACTGCTGTCATAAATTGATTGGCTATCTACACTCGGCTCAGATAGTAAAGCATCCGCCTGCAATGTGGGAGACCTGGGTTCGATCTCTGGGTTGGGAAGATCCCCCGGAGGAGGGCATGGCAACCCACTCCTGTACTCCTGCCTGGAGAATCCCCACGGACAGAGGAGCCTGGTGGGCTACAGTCCATGTCGCAGAGTCAGACACGACTGAGCAACTAAGCACAGCACAGGACATGGGCTTATTTCTGGGTTCTTTATTCTGTTTCACTGATCTATTGTACTCATTTTACACCAACAAAAATAACATTTTTATTACTATAGCTTTGTGATATAGTTCAAAATTGGGGAGCGTGATGCCTCCAGATTTGCTCTTCTTTCTCAGGATAACTTTAGCTATTCAGGACTTTTGTGGTTCTATAAAAGTTTCAGTATTGTTGTATTTCTGAAAAATGTCTTTGGAATTGATAAGGATTGCACTGAATCTGTCTACTGCTTTGAGTAATATGGACATTTGGCATTATTAATTCTTCCAATCCAAATAGATTTCCATTTCTTGTGTCTTCTTCAGTGTATTTCATCAGTGACATAGTTTTCAGAATATAGGTCTTTCGCCTCTTTGGTTAAATTTATTCCTAGGTATTTTATTATTTTTGATACAATTGTAAAGGGGATAGTCCTCTTTCTGATAATTCGTTGTCAGTGCATAGAAATGCACTTAATTTTTGTATGCTATTGATTTGACTGAATAAACCTGTCACCTTACTGAATTCATTCATTACTGAGTTCTAACAGTTTTCTTTGTGAAACTGAAAAGCCACAGTTGAAAGTGAGGGGAAACAGGTTGTGAAACCTGAAATGGAGAAATAAAAGCCCTGTTTATGAGAAGAAGCAAAAATTGCTACTCCAGTGTGGGGAGGCATGCCCCCACATGTGTCTTAATGGCTCTAAAAACAAAAAGTCCTTTAGCAGTGGGTGCCCAGGAAAACAGGGTGTTCTTCAGACTGATTGGAAGGACATGCAAATACAGCTGACAACAGGCTGGGGCCTGATGGGCATCATGGGTTGGGATTTACTGAAACTGTGGAGAGCCAACCCTCATAACAGGTTAAAAATACATCTGAATGCAACGGCACCACAGTAATCCCTGTCTGTGATTTTACTTGGCTCCTTTTCCAACCTGGGTATGTGAAGGTCAACAAGATTACAGGTGACTCTATTTTCTTACCCCTCTTCCATATTTCTCCTTATGCTTTTATGATGGAGAGAATCCCTCCAAATAAATTTTATTTTAAACATTGCGTGCATGCATGCTATGTCACGTCTGACTTTGTGCGACCCTATGGACTATGGCCCATCAGGCTCCCCTGTCCATGGGATTCTCCAGCGAAGAATACTGGAGTGGCTGCTTTTTCCTTCTCTGGGGGATCTTCATGACCCAGGGATTGAACCCACGTCTCTTACATCTCTTGCATTAGCAGGAGTGTTCTTTACCACCAGCACCACTTGTGAAGCCCTATTTTAACTGTTACTTTTCTTAAAAAAATCTAGCTCTGGGTGCTGACTACAGAAATGCAAAAGACACAATTTATAAAACTACTAATAAATAGTCATTCATTAGATTTGTGTAACATAATAAAATAAAACCCCTACACTGGGTTTCTTAATTCTTTTGCAAAACAAATGTTCATGCCAGGGATTCCCCTGGAATGTTGACACTGTAGTCTGTTAGACGCCACGATATCCTTCCCAGACCTTCCAATAATATCCCATGACATTAGTGCATTTTTTAAAATTAAAGTAAATGCAAACAGATTTGGTCTTGATAATTTGGCAAGGAGACTTGATATGTTTCAATGAACAAAATAAATCCATGCAGCAGCTGTTACGTACTCCGCTTAGTAGAAGGGATTTAAAAAATGATGAGATGGGCTATTTCTTTTTGATGACAGTGTGCTAGAAAAGTCTTTGGTCTTGGTCTATATGGAGGTGCTGAAGCCCCCAACTCCCTGAGTAGAGAAAGTAGCTTCCTTTGGCAGGTAAGTGTTCCCTTCTGGCTCCACCATGCTAGTGTCCTGGCCATCATATATATATTATATCAGCACCCAGGACTCAGCTCAGCTCTCCAACAGTTACTAACACCCAGGCAGTCCTGGACACTGATCACGCACTGAGTCCACTAACATGCCTCGTCAGCCTGCACTTCTGAGAGAAAGCCTGGCTAAGAACAAGGAGAAGAATCCCTCACCCCTGACCCCTCTGAGTTTTAGTTCCTGAGGGTTAAGTCTCAGTTGGAGCCAGACCCACACAGTCCATTCTAGGGCTGCCAAAGACAAAAATCGAGGAAGGAGGCAAGCAGGTGAGATGGGCCAGGCTCTTATCCTCACCCCCATCCCTCACTTCGTGACTCCAATGTGCAGATAAGGAAACAGGCCAGGGAGGTGAGGTGACTTATCTAAGATGTCACACAACAAAACAACAACACATCTGGAACCGGAGCCCCAACATCCCGATGCCTCAGGCTTGTCATCCCACTAAAATAGGAGAGGCAAGCTGGGCAAGAAGAACAGAACCACTGGAAGCCGTGATAAAGCTGAAGTTTTGAGGATATCATTTTAAATGTGTGTGTGTGTGTGTGTGTGTACACGCTGTTTCTCAGTTGTGTCCGACTCTTTGCAACCCTATGAACTGCCTGCTAGGCTCCTCTGTCCATGGGACTTTTCAGGCAAGAATACTGGAGTGGGTTGCCATTTCCTTTTCCAGGGCATCTTCCCAATCTAGGGATCAAATCCATTTCTCTTGCACCTCCTGCAAGTGGCAGGTGGATTCTTCACCACTGCACCACCTGGGAAGCCCATCATTTAAAATAATCTTTGGAAAATGTTCTATATTCAAGGTCCAAGGGAAAAATATTTTTAAAAAACAGCATTGTGCATTAGGAATATACTTTTTACGATGGACTATGAGCACAGTGACCTTAAATATTAGTTTCAGTAAGAGTGGCAAAACAAGAATCAAGCTTTGTCTGCAGGAAAGTTTCACGGTCCCGTCAACAATTTCTCATGATTGTGACAATTCAACACTCTTTAACAGAAAGTAAGAAAGGCATCCATCTAAAAGGTACGTGGCCTTATGCTTAAGATCACCATTTTCCATTGGACACTCTCTTGTACAAAAATAGAAATGAAAATCCAATTAATTTAGTACTTTCTATTTTGTCTTTTCAAAAGACAAAATAGAAAGTTTTGTCTAATCTAACGCAGGTTAGAAAGGTTTGTCTAATCTAACGCAGGTTAGATTAGATATGTCAATTTGGTTTTTGCTTAAAAAGAAATAAGGGCTTACGCTAGAAGACAGCTGTTGTAAAATCTATAAGAATTTCCAAGGAATAGCTGGATTGAAGCGATGGTTGTACTTTTATGCATATTTAAATACTCTTCATCAATGTGTTCTGAAATTAGAACAGAGCCTTTAAAATCTTGAAAAGCTCAAGAGCACTTATGTCAAAAGCACGTATCTTTAGAATTTTTTAAGTAAGAAATCTTTACATGAAGACACAGACCATGCACTTAATGGGAAAGAATGTCAGTTATTTCTACCTTGATCCATATTTGTAAATAACACAGGATTCTACTGCCTTAACCAAAAAAACATGAAGTGTAAGCAAATACCCTCTCTGAGCCCTCATCTCTGGCTGGTACATTCACTTATTTACCAATATCTATGGAGAAGGCAATGGCACCCCACTCCAGTACTCTTGCCTGGAAAATCCCATGGACGGAGGAGCCTGGTAGGCTGCAATCCATGGGGTCGCTAGGAGTCGGACACGACTGAGCGACTTCACTTTCAGTTTTCACTTTCATGCAAAGGAGAAGGAAATGGCAACCCACTCCAGTGTTCTTGCCTGGAGAATCCCAGGGACGGGGAGCCTAGTGGGCTGCCATCTATGGGGTCGCACAGAGTCGGACATGACTGAAGCGACTTAGCATAGCATAGCATGGAGTGCTTACTGTGCACAAGGCATTGCCCTACTGCTGGGATACGGCTGTGGACTAGACAGGCGAGGACCCTGGCTTTCCTGGAGCTTGGTACCAGTGGAAGAAGCCAACGACATAACCTTTAGACGGTGGCAAGGGCTGCAAAGAAGATTAACGCAGGTTATGCGACAGCTGCTGGCAGGGCCTGGCTCTTTAAGCTGGGGCAGTCGGGGAGGGTCTGTCTGGAAAGAGAGCATGAGGGCAAGGAGCTGGCCACATGGTAGTTAGGGAAGGAGCCTTGCTGGAAGTGTCCAGGAAGACAAGCCAGTGTGGCGGCCACCCAGAGAACAAGAGAAGAAGATGACATTCTAGGGCCAGGCAGAGGCCGGATGGCCATGGCCTTGGAGACCATGTTAAAGTGCCTGGATTCAATTATATATGCAGTGGGAGGCTGCTGGAGGGGTGATGTGGGGAGCGGGGCTGGGGGTAGGGGTGGTCACAGCTGCAATCTGCTTTGGGAAGTGCCCTCCAACTTCTCTGAGGATCCACCTGAACTGTCCTGAACAAAGAGGAGAGCTATTCTCTAAAACACCGGCAATCTGCAAGTGTCACATGCTTCCTTCAGCTCATGATGTTGGCCTCTAACGCTACAAGATCCAATCCTTCTTCCTTTTGTCAAAGTGGATGGGGGACGCACTGTGTTGTATTTTTCCTCCACTGGAGGCCAAGCAGGGTGGGGAGACCCTTGAGGAGCACAGGGGTGGCTGTTGGGGAGGCTTGGGTCTCCCAGAAGCATCCAAGAGATGAACGCTGTTGCCAACCATGTCTGGAGGTCACACCATGTGCCAAAGAGCAGCTGCCCTTCCATCCTCCAGAGTCTGAGGATGGGGGGAAGGGGAGAAATCATAAATAATGCCCCCAGAGATGTGACACTGAAAGTCTAGGGTGAAGGAGGATGGATATTTCTTAAACTCTACTGATTTCCTCAACAGTTAAAAGCCCTACAAGTCAGAACATCTCACAATCTGTTCTAATCTCTATTAATTCCCATCTGTGTACACTTGGAGACCTGCTCTTGACAAGCTCTTTAAGGTGGCTAAGTGTGCAATATTATCTCTAATAGCATCTCTCAAGTCTGGCTCTTAATTGCTCTAATAAGGCAGGCCAGCACGGTGAGGAACACTAGCTCAACAATTAACACTACTTTCCCCATGCTTGCACCGTGTGGAGCTCAACCTGCTCACCGTTCAATAAATGGGCGTTGAATGGAACGTGCTTTTTAACAGCCTCCCCCAATGGACCCACTGATCAGAAAGCAGGGGATGCTCATTACTAAAAGCACAGTAAAAAGGAAAAGGAAAGCGGCTTCATGTGATTTCCGAGGTTGTCTTTAGGTAGGTGGAGGGGGACCCAGCACAGCAAAGAGAATCCAGCTCCACCCAGATCAAGAAACCAAGGTGACACACTGAGCTGGCAGCAGGGCCGGAATGCAGACCAGCTTCCTGACTGCCAGCCCCCGGCCCTTCCTGCAGCCACGGAGGGTTAAGTAGAAAATCAGAGTCCAGAGAGTTTATAGCTGCATGAGTACAGGTTGGCTGGCTTGAGGTGAGTATGCCTGTGCACATGCTCCATAACATACTCAGTAAGGAATCGTGTTGCCCTCCTTAATTCCATTAATGGTAAGGACGGGGGCCTCTTCACTCCTTTTACCTTTCTTCTGTAGGATTCAAGACACACAACAGAACTATTTTATTTCTTCTTTTCCTACCATCTAGGTATTCTCTGAAATAATTTAATACTTTTTCCTTAATAGCTAATTTTTTTTTTTTTTTGGTAATCATTAAATGCCAGGTTCTATGGTACACATATGCAAACTTCAGAAAATTATATGAAGGAGCTATGATTTTCCCATTTCTATAACAAAGCTACAGGAAGGTTACACTAGGCACCCCAGGTCACAGAGCAAAATAGGTGGAGCTGGGATTTAAAAAAGCCTGGTTCATCAGATTCCAAGGTTTAGTCTCTTAACCATGATCCTATATGCCCTTGAGAGGCAGCGATCAAAGATACAGTTGCGTCAGTAAAGTTCCCTGCTCTATCTCTAACTTCCTAAAACAGCTGTGCCCTCCCCAGCCCTCACTGGGAGAATGAAGTCATTTCACAGTGTATACCTGTCCCAAAACATTACATGGTACACCTTAAGGATATACATCTTTTGTCAAAAATAAACATATTTTTAAAAAAGATTTATTGTCGTAGCTTTATGGATTTAAAAAACAAAAACAAAAAAGAATGGGACAAGAACCAAATCTTGATTCAGAAGAGCAGCCATATTTCTAAAACATCTATCTCTAAGCATTATCTCTAAGATAATGTGAACTGATGTGGGCTCCTTAGTATCGGTATGCCAGGTCCAATTCCCATGGTTACTTTCAATGTCTGCGTTAGATTTCAGAGCTAAACCTGTATATCAAAAGGTTAAAACTTGAGACTAGAATTTCCAGGCATCACAGTTTTAAGAACCAATCGAAACAAGTCTCTGTCACTTCTCAGCCTTTAGTATTTAGTATTTTAGATGATCCTCTGAGGACACTTTCTTCCATTAAACCAACCCTATTGAGTTTTGACCAAAGGGTACATATCAGATCCAATCGCTGTGAAAACAATCTAGCCCATTGATTTAAGAATAAAATAAAAAGTACATAAATTTATCAAAATTCATTTACTACGATCACATGTTTCCCCCAGACAATTCACAACTCTGATCACCATTAGTTAGTTCAGTACTTCCTCCTAAAGTGCTGAAGGACCTTGAATTTGGCAAAACCCAAATCCATTTGCTAGGGTCTTAGCTCTCCCTTGTGTATAAAAACGGAAATGCAGCTTGCTAGCCATTTTGCCCCAGTAAACTGACGATTCAATTTGAAAAGCTAAAAAATGCCACTTGGGAAAAGAAAAAGAAAATACAATTTTATGTCTTTTAAACAAAAAGCAAGGGAAGGTGATACAAAGTGACAAAACAAGAGAGGGGGGAAAATACTAAAGGTATTACGCACATCATACTGTAGACGCTGCTGAGGCTGAAGCTCAATACTTGGGCCACCTGATGTGAAGTCGACTGGAAAAGACCCAGGTGCTAGGAAAGACTGAAGGCAGGAGGAGAAGGGGACGACAGAGGATGCGGTGGTTGGATGGCATCACCGATTCAATGGACATGAGTCTGAGCAAACTCTAGGAGACAGTGAAGGACAGGGAAGCCTGTCGTACTGCAGTCCATGGAGTCGCAAAGAGTCAGACACAACTTGGCAACTGAGCAACAACAGCAATACCTTAGATGAAGGACCCTCCCAAACCTTGCCAGTATAGAATAAAGTCTTTGGGGAGAAAAGGACGTCTTACAGAATCTCTGATGTTCTCAGCTGTGATTATACCTAGGAGACCCCAGCTCCTAATTTCAGGCTGTATCACATCATACTTAATCCAGCCCCAACAGAGGAGACATTATTCTGTTTCAACGATTTCCTGAGAGAGAGGAAAAATTCTCTTCATATAAACCAGGAAATATTTTTTATTATTTCTCATTATATCTTTCAACAAAGTTTCAAATATCTTATTTAAAATCCCAACTTCTTTAAACTTTCTCAGTACTTTTTCCAGATCTTCGTGGCTAACTCTCGGTGGATTTCTCTGCCTTTTTCCCACGGAGGGTTTGGCAGAGGCTGCTTATAACGGAAAGCTGACTAACAGACCTCCTCCTTACTTGCACCCTGGTATAGCACAGCCTTTCAAGGCAGACAGGGAGACTCCACTAGGAGGTGTCACATTTTACTTCACTGATCTCCTCTACTATTTTATGGTTCAGGAGTCTCTTACTCTGTTATCTCCACTGCGCACTGTGGGAAGGGGAGACCCCACCAAAAATTCCTTTGGTGGTCAGTCCCTGGTGGCTCAGCGGTAAAGAATCCACCTGCCAATGCTGGAGACACAGGTTCAACCCCTGGGTTAGGAAGATCCCCTGAAGTAGGAAATGGCAACCCTCTCTAGTATTTTTGTCTGGGAAATCCCATGGACAGAAGGAGCCTGGAGAGCTACAGCTCGTGGGTTTGCAAAACAGTCAGACAGGACTTAGCACCTAAACACACATACAGACCTAACTATCGAGATGTCACTCTGGCACCAAAATTGTGGGAAACTCAAGCTCTTCTCTGGTGACAGACTGGTTGAGGGGAAAAAGATGTTCTGTGCTGCCTTTCCTTAAGGTCTGGAAATCCTAGGGCTTCTAAAACTAGCTGTCTCTCTTGGGAGACTGAAAGATCCGAGGATGTGAGTCTTAGCCCCGTTATTTAGATAACATGGTCTGGGGCCCGACAGT
Source organism: Bos mutus (assembly GCF_027580195.1). Taxonomy (NCBI): domain Eukaryota; kingdom Metazoa; phylum Chordata; class Mammalia; order Artiodactyla; family Bovidae; genus Bos; species Bos mutus. The sequence goes on along the minus strand of NC_091624.1, from coordinate 69,812,439 downwards.
GCAGGGCACTGTAGGAACAGAGCTCATATCATCACCAGGAGCTTACAAAACCAAAAGAAACATCCTTACACTCATATGTAAGGACCACACCATAAGAAGAGACCCCACCAAGTAAGGAACCTTTTCAAATGACAGTTTCGAGGCATCAGATCCACTGTGAAACAAAAGCAGACTCCAAAGTTCCTTCCCTCTATCAGGCTGGCAATGAAATATTATACAGAGCACATCATTTAGACTGCATTCCAATTATCCTCAAGTGCTGCAGGGCACAAATCACTCACTCGGCAATTAAATAAATTCTGGGATGTCACTAAATGTTTAGGAAGGGAAGGATTCTGAAGTTGGCAGAAGGACCAAAGGAACAGGAAGAATAGGAAAGCCAGGCATTCCATCATTCACCCTCCGCCCACTGTTAAGCTTTACAGACACCCCAGTTTTATGGGGCTCCCGCCTCAGTCATGATTATGATACTAGGAACAGCACAGCCCGTGCATGTTAGAAACACCTGGCCCAACGGGCTCATCCGACGTCTGCCAATTTAGGTCTATGAATGCCTGCCCTCAAAGATGTTTTTCCAAGAAATTATCAACATGAGCCAATTATTGGTTATGTGGAAACACACACACACAATACAGTTGAGCACTGTTACCACTGTGGGTACTCCATGGGAAAGCTATAAAATGGTAATTGACATAATACTTTTAAAACCACATTAATATTCTCTTCCATACTTTCTCAAGGGATCATTCCTTGTTCAGGGGAGCCACCTATTGCCTTGAGTAGGATTAGGGCAAAGTTAATATGCAAAGACAAAAAAAGACAAAACACCACCACTGACTTCCACAACAGGACTTGTGGTCCTACCAGCAGACAGCAGTCTAAACCAGGCTGTTGGAGAGGAGTTTCTTCAATTCTGAAGGCTCTTTGCAATTAGGAGGGGAGACTGCTGAACAGGGATCCCCAGAACCGCTCTAGAATCCACAGTGAAGAGCACCACGGCCAGGCCATGTGTGTATGGGAAGTTGCAATGTGACAGGAAGGCAGGATAGGGAGCCTTTTGCCCAGGAGGAAAAGGGGGTTAAGAGGAAGAGAGGTAAGACATGAGCCCTGAGGACTTTGTTACCTGTAGTATAAGCCGCTGCGCCAGCTCCCTCCATAGGGAGGAGATTCCAATGATGACTCTGCACACGGAAGCTCTGTGGAGCTTGCTGGTTGGTGTGTACACTGCTGTGCCAGGAGGGGTGCCGTCTGGTTCCATGGGGTGAGGGCAGGGAAGCTGGGTACCCTCCCTGAGACCATCCTGTGTGCTACTTCATTTGGTTGGCCCTCCCAATTTGTATCCTTCATAACAAAGCTGTAACCACCAGAGGTACTTTCTAGATCCACTGTAGCAAATTACTGAACCCGAGAGAGTCATGAGAACCCCCTGAATTTAGAGTCAGTCGGTCAGTAGTGCAGGTGGCCCAGGGATCCCCGCAGTGCGGCTGGCCACCAGAGTAAGCCCGGTCTTACTGGGGACTGAGCCCTTTAACTTGTGGGGTCTAACTCCAGGTAGTTCAATACACCTAAGCTAGGGCAATACACCTAGCTAGGGCTGAATGGAATATTCACTCTTCAGGCCCCAAACCTGGTATATTTTGCGGGGGCAGTGCAGGGAACAAGAGGAATGAGGCAGCAAAGATGCCCAGAGGTAGATTTACTATGAAGGCCATGGAGTGTGGGCTTTAGGATTCTCACTTTACCAGCACCTCCCAAGGCTCCAGGAAGGTCCCTCACAGTGCATTCATATAGTCAGATACTTTGACAGATATTGCAAAAGTAAGGCATTTTTGTATCACTTGTTTTAAAGAGCTTCCTGACTCACCCAACTATCAAATTCTAGAAGCTTCAGGCTTGACAACTCCCTGGTGGTGAGACTGTGATTTTTTTTTTTTACAAAATGGGGCTGGACTCTCCTGGATGCTCCAGCACACTGGGAAGAAAGCAACTAAGAGCTTTCAGATTCCCAACTAGAGCGCAAAAGAGCTGAGAGCACTAAGAGACCAGAGAAGCAGAGCGTCTTCATGAGATTTCAGGAAAGCTGACCAATGGAGACTGGGTAGGACCCCAGACTTTAACAGCACATGTCATCACAGACACCAGAAGATGGGACTGGCTGCATGTCATGACCTCCAGCGACAGGACAGACTGGGAGTCCTGTGCTGAGCCCAGTAGAGACGCACAGGACAGGGCACCTGCCCCGGCGTCATGATAAAACCCCAGCATCTACCTTTATCCAGATGCCATCTTGGGAAGGAAGATGGCCAGGAACCCCTACAAGGGGAGAAAAACATCCCACGGGAGGCATGGATGTTGACCTGACTATCCCCTAAAGACGAAGTTCACTTGAGACTGCCTAACACCAAAGAAATTAAGGCTTCGTCAATGGAGACAGGAATTTCAAAACAACTTTAAAAACCTTAAAAAAAAAAAAGTCAAATTGAGCTTTGTTTGAAATTGTGATCCTCTTCACTTAAAATAACATGAATACAGAAAAATTTTTTAAATCTTCCAACTCAACAGATTGTCTAAAGGACACTGTGGGAATTTTTAGCATACTATGATTATAAAATAAAATTTGTTTGTGATGAAACCATAATAAAATTTTCAAAGAAAATGGCCGTAGCACTTCAATTCAACCTAAGTGTTCTGAGGCAGACACTGCAATCTTGTCACCAAAATCCTACCTTCCTGGGCTCACAGCCAGACCACAGTTCTCAGCCGCCCTTATAGCTAACGTGGTCCCAGGATGGCGTTCTAGCTAATGGGATGTGAGCGGAAGTCACGGAGGCCTATTCACTTAGAGTCCTTAGAACTCAGCACATACCACTCTCTGTGGTGTTCCCCGATTGGCTCAAGGGGATGGAGATGCTGAGGCTTGACAGAGTCCCTCCAGCCTCGATCCCTGAACAGCCCAGGGTGGAACGGTTGCTTCTACCAACCAGAAACACCCACCTTCAATTTTTACCTGAGAAATACAATTCTACTTACTCTTTTGGACAGGCCCCTGAATAGGGCAGGTTTAGGTCCATCTACTGCAGAGATGAACACTACCTGGGGCAATATTCTCACACATCAATCCTGGGCTATTTCATGTGGCAACCAATGAAATCAATGGGCCTTACTATTTGCACACGGAAGTCCAACCAAGATGCAGCATGTTAATCAATCGGGAAGGCAGGTATGTCAACAATGACCAAGAAAACTAGCAAGTTGGGTTCGAGCTGTTACGGAAGAATAGGCCAAGAAAAGTGAGAGTATGAGGAGAAATGTGATTAGTGTTTACTCGTGAAGGGATCAAAGGTGTGGTGGCAATTAAGCTGGGCCCTGGAGGATGAGGGAAGTGCCAAAGAAAGAGGAATGTAGGGAAGTTCATTCTAACGGCATTTGAGTCCTCAAATGTTTCGTCCAGTGGGAGGTGATGCTAAAAACAGAAAAAATATTGTTCTGTTCACCCGCAGGGAATAGGATCAGGACCAGCGAGCAGCAGCTATAAGGAAAGAGGATTCTGTTCAAAGGGAAGAAGAACTAACAGTTGGGGCTGACCACTGGAAGGGCTGTGCAGACAAAAGGCAGAGTGTCTCCTCTACGGATGGTCAGCCTCTTGGCACAGGTGCCGTGGAGGATGTGATTTAAGTGTAGGACAGGGAGCTGTTCCACTGAGCTGTCTTCCAACTCAGGGACTCTATGTATCTCCGATGCCTCTGCCAAGCCGGCTTTGCACAACATTTCCAGGAGGGAGAATTATTTTAGCCCTGTTACAGCATTTCTTATAGAACAGTCTTTGCCAAGTTCCCTTTCAAGGCTGCGTTGCTTAGGTTCACCCAGTGTGTTCAATCATCAGCCAGTGGAGAACATCTCTGCACATTAGGCCCACGAGAGCCCCTTGCATAAAATTTTATTATCAAGAAAGAGCTTAATAAGCTGATATTAAACAGGATGGCCGCTGGTGAACAAGTAAACAAACGATGGACGGTAAGCATCTGTTTGAACGCCGAGGCCATGCAGCATCCCGCGTTAATCGCACGGCCTGGTCAATGGCAAGTTATCAACTCACGCTGAATATGGAGACACAGTTTCCAAGAGATGGGATTACAAAAAGGCATATTACAATAAAGCTGCCCTGAGAACGGTTTTATCCTTCTTGGGTGACTTGGTATCTTGCGAGGCACCTTAAGGTGAAAATTATGAACATCAATTTCATAGCATAGTTTCGTAAAACAAACTAGTTTTCCATTTTTAGACATACATGTTCCTTTCATTCAGTTCAGTTCAGTCACTCAGTCGTGTCCGACTCTTTGTGACCCCATGAATCGTAGCACGCCAGGCCTCCCTGTCCATCACCAACTCCTAGAGTTCACTGAGACTCACGTCCATCGAGTCAGTGATGCCATCCAGCCATCTCATCCTCTGTTGTCCCCTTCTCCTCCTGCCCCCAATCCCTCCCAGCATCAGAGTCTTTTCCAATGAGTCAACTCTTCACATGAGGTGGCCAAAGTATTGGAGTTTCAGCTTTAGCATCATTCCTTCCAAAGAAATCCCAGGGCTGATCTCCTTCAGAATGGACCGGTTGGCAAAAGAATGTGAACCGAGTGAAGAAACACTAGACCAAAAAAAAAGGAAGTCTACAAGATACACAATACTACCCTAACATGACTGGTAAATTAGTAACTTTCCACTTTCTTCTTATAAGTTTATCACTTCATCTTCAGAAGCGTTCATGGAGTTTCTACCGTGTGGCAGCACAGCGCTCATCGCGAGTGGTATAAACTGAAGAAGAGAAAAAATGAGGTATTCTAACCTTGAAAACTTTCTAGGATTCATAACGCTATTTACTTGAAGAGCATTTTCCATTGATTATTTAAAAAAGGATACATTCAGCTACCTTCTTGCCCAATAAACAAGATTATTTTGCTTGTAGTGTCTGGAAATTATACATTTATAAGACAGACTTTAAAATGCTGGCCTAGGTTCTTGTCTCATTTCCTATAATAATATCCAGGTAGTTAATTTATTGCTCACATAAAAGAGAATGGGAAAAGAATTTCCCCTAGCTCAGAAATGAGTATTAAGCAAAAACTCTTCCCATTAGCGAATGGATCTTAATTATGCAACTACAACCTCACAACAGTGAAACAAAAGAAACTCACAAAACCATACTCTGAGGCCACTGGAATGCCTGGATGTGACAGTAAAACCACCACACAAAAGTTACATTTCACATGTCACAGTTCACCCATAGAGATAAGCCATGCTTTCCTTGTCCCTTTCTTCTCAGGATACCACAGACGTCAATCTTTTCAAAATTCAGATCATTCTCTCTCATCATACGACAGCCTGAGTAAATCACCTCTCAAGTGGGGCCGAGACCTGTCTGCCTGTGTTATCCAATCTCAAAACTCTTCCTCCATGGCCCTCCCACCCACCTACCTACTTACAGCCTGGGTCCTAAAATCCACGTTTTACAAAGCTTGGGAACCGCATTCCCTTCTGATAAAATGAACAACTCACAAAAACAGCTTCTATTTTGTTTGGTTTTCACCCAACCATGCTTACTATTTCCAGCACGCATTTACCGGCCCTGCCTGGAATGCACATCCCAGCCTGTTCTGTCTGCCTTGGTTCTAAGTCTGTGCCCAAAAACGAAAGTGCGGCTAAACCTTCAAAGGGAACAGTCATGCTCACCTGGGCATTCACACACGTGGCTCCTAGGAGCAGTTTGATATTTCTGTGCTCAAACAGTCTGAGATCACAGACCTCAGTCAAAACGAGGAATCGACATTTTCCAAAGCAGGGAAACAAAAAACAATCCAAACTATAGAATACCATTTCCAAGCGTCAGTGACCCAAGTCCCAGGCCCAGGCTGCATCTGCAAGGGACGGATCAGATCAAGCCAACACCAAGCTCCCAATGCATCAGCATTCACTGATTCTGTTGTTTCTAGCCAGCTGTGCGACCTTGCAGAGTCACCTAACCTCTCTGGACCTCAGCAAAACCAAGACAGTACAAAGGCACCTTCCAGTGCTAATGTTATGTGCGTCTAGGAAACCGCAATGTAGTCAGAAGAGACTGCTGTCCTGAATTCTCTCAGCAAGACCTGCAAAAGTGAAACTCTGATTAAAGAACATAAAATGAGGGGGAACAACGAAAAAGACTTCAAAAGCCCACTTCCACATTTTGATTCTAACTCCAAGTGAGGCATGACCAGGCAATCACAAGTCATAAAACATTAGCGGGTCTCATAGCTCTCATAATCCTATGTTTCCAGTGACCAATTCTGCTCTCGCAAAACAACTCCTCATTATCTTCCAATGAATTGCAGAATGACTCCGCTGCAAGAGCAAAATGACTTTTCTGTGTTCAAGAGCCCCTTCTCTTCATAGGGGCAACCAGTCCACCTCAAACGGGTCCAGCCACAGGCCTCTGATTTCACCGAGCCAACAACGCCCCACAGAGCAGGAAGTCGAGAAAGTCACACCTACCCTCAGCCACTGCTTCTCCGTGAGGGCATCACTGTAGTCCACATCCCGCCGCTGGCGAGACCCCCTCCCAAAGATCTTCTCCTCCTCCTCTTCACACGTCAGCCGTTCCACCTCAGCGTCATCTTTAATAATCCACGAGGGCAGCTCGTCTTCCTCCATCAGGCGGGGCTTGCGTTTCGGGTTCCGGGCATCCTCTCTCCGCCGGTCCATGTCCATGCGCTGGAAGGATGAACAGAAGTCTCACCAAAAGGCAAGGGGATTCTGTACAGTGTAGACTTAGCAACAGGTAAGTCTCTTTGCAAGTCACCTCCTATGGCTCAGGGCCCCTTCGGCATCCCCCACGGAGCTTCTGTGCTCTGACTTGTTCTAGCTCATCCCTAAGGCCAAAATCTCTTCCCTTCCCCTGTACCCATCTTTGAAATTTATTTAAGTACTTAAAAAAATACTCCTTAAAAAATTCCTTTTCTTAGTTTATGTGGGTGCAAAAGCTCCCCCTTAAGTAACACTGAGAAAATTCAAATTGGGGGTGTATTTTAAAAATATAACAGCAGAAATTGATATAATATTATTATAAATCAACTATTTCAATTTTTTAAAAATGAGTTAAAAATATGAGCCCTGGTGATACAACTCATTGCTGCACTGGTGTAAAAGTATTCTTCAGGAATATAAAATAGAAAGTTCATTAAGAAAATTTCCTGTACCTCAACAGGGCTCATGCTTTTAATCAGACAACCAGGAAGAGTTAGTCATCAAGTGTCACTATAAAATAGCCACCCTCAGTTGGACCTGGACATGTGAGCACATAACTGGTTTATTAGTCAGTCAGTCGTGAATGTCTTCAATTTTCAGTGTACCCTGGGCTCTGGCAGAGGAATGTCCCTCAGTTCTTCAAGTTTCAAAAAGTTTAGCTCTTATGAAAATATTATGCCACAGAGTGACAGATGTCAAAGGAAATCTCATCTCAACTGATGTAAGTGAAGTGGCTTCCTTTCAACAGTCTTCAAAATGCCTATATCCCCAGGTCCTATTTTCCTTTTTAAAAATCCAGTGCACTAGTAAATAAAGTGCCATGTATTTGCCTTTAACCTATAACTAAAGAATGTGATGGTTAAAAAAAGCAAAACCTCCACTGAATTGCTGTATACATTCGTTATGTGTGTCTATCACTGGCGAGACCATTTCTACAACAAACAGACCATTAACCATTAAATGATTTACCTTTTCCCTTTTCCTTCAGCTCTACTGTACTGAAATGAGAATTCAATATTAATTTTTTCTTAAGTGCTAAAACTGGTAACAGGATATAAAAGAAATTTCTGTTCAAGTCCAAACGGGATCTCTAGAATCTATTTAAAGTTCAGAGTTCCTTAAACTAGGCTTCAGCATTTTTGGAAATCATTAACTTCCCAAGATGGGCTGGGCTTGGAGCATGGCGGAGTCCCATCGGTAGATAAATGTGGCCGTCCTGTTCTGTCATCTGCTATAGTTAGCTGGAGAGGTTGCTCTTAATCCTGCCTCTTAATGCTCTGGTATCAGAAACGGGATCCAACAAACCTTTGGAATCAGCACACAGAGGATGCTTAGTTAACAGTGCAATCTAAACAGGGGCCTCTCAAGGTCATTTCCTAATAGTTATTAGATAGTATTCAAGAAAAATCATTTTTTGTTAAGGCACTGTACGGAGACAGCAAAACATCACCACTTCAGTTTTTGGTTATATGATTAGCATTTCCCATACCAATGACTTATGCCATGCTGCTGCTGCTGAATCACTTCAGTCGTGTCCGACTCTGTGCGATCCCATAGACGGCAGCCCACCAGGTTCCCCTGTCCCTGGGATTCTCCAGGCAAGAACACTGGAGTGGGTTGCCATTTCCTTCTCCAGTGCATGAAAGTGAAAAGTGAAAGTTAAGTCGCTCAGTCGTGTCCGACCCTCAGCGACCCCATGGACTGCAGCCTACCAGGCTCCTCCATCCATGGGATTTTCCAGGCAAGAGTACTGGAGTGGGGTGCCATTGCCTTCTCCGTTATGCCATGCACTAGTCCACAAATGAGAAAATAATTCTCTTCTAATATAAAAGAAAATAAATTGCACTGCTTTTTTTTTCTTGTAGAAAGAATGCAAAAAAATTTTTTGATGAAATTTTTAATAAGATTAAAGTTCTTATGACTGTAACTCTTCCCAAAGATTTCTACTTACAGAAGACAAGTACAAAATCTGAAGTTCATATGCAAGTAAGATTAATTTATCATTTAGCTATTACATGAATATGTTTTGTCTTAACACCCAATAACCTTATGCTAATGTGTATGATTATTTTTAAGGGGAAATAATAATGCCTCTGTAGGGAACAGAGCAGCTTAAAAGCTTCCTAAAGCTTTTAAAATGTTAGTATGTAGGCACAACGTTTCAGACATGAATCTTGGCCTGTCAAAAATCTCTTTTAGTTAAAATTCATAGGTAATCAGTATAAGAGATAACTTTCTGAAGTCAGTTTTGGAACGAGACAACAAGAAAAAATATTCAAAATAAAGGTTTTATTTTAAAGAGATTATCTGCATAAAGTATATTATTTAACTACAGTGCCTAGGATACAAAAATCAAGTAATATGTCTGTATTACTATATGGTCTTCCCTGGTGGCTCAGACAGTAAAGAATCCGCCTGCAATGAGGGAGACCTGGATTTGATCCCTGAGTTGGGAAGATCCCCTGGAGGAGGGCATAGCAACACACTCCAGTATTCTTGCCTGGAGAATCCCCATGGACAGAGGAGCCTGGCAGAGCTAACTTAAAAAAAAAAAATAGTGGATCAAGAGTTTAAAATTTTGAATTCCAAATCTAGCTCACATTCCATTCTTGTTTCTCACTGCAGTTTTTAATCTGAACTGGCAAGGATTCAATTTGATTTCCTGCCCCCTGGTGGAGGTGCTAATGAATAGTGAATTGGCCAAAGGCAGCAGGCTGATTAAAAGACTTTAAAAAACCAACACAAGGCAAACCAAACCAAAGCAAAGCAAACCAAAAATCTGTATTATCCAAAAATGAGAAGTCAACCTTTAAGAAACCAGCACATGTTGACAAAATGAAAATGCCCACAGAAAAGCCTTCCATAGCCAGCTTCACCTGTTCCCAGTTAAAAGAAGGCTGAGCCTTGGCCAGACATCCAATCTTTTTTCTTTTTTCCGAGGCTTTCAATTTTTACAAATACCCAGCCAGAAAGGCAGAAAAGAGAAGTACTCCTTTTCCCTTATCTCCCGGCTGCTGATGGAAACCTCCATCTCTGGGCCTAATCTGATTTGAATAATGGCAGATAGCTTATCCTTTCCAAGGGCCTCAAGAGTGTCTGAGGCTATAGCGGTACTGAATTATTGCCAATCAGTGATCAGCCAAGGAAGCTGAAGGCCTCTTGCCTCGGTGTTCCCCAGTCATCTACATTTTCCTAAGTGTATCTCTAATCTCCCCAAACAGAGAATACTCTACAAAGGTGGTGATCGGCAGTCTGAGTTAAGAAATTTAGGTTTTATGAACACCCTGTGTTGACCATGCTGGTAAAGTCTTCTTTCTGTCATTTTTCTTCAAAGTGGCCTTACTATGGGTAGGATCGTTCATTTTATAGGGCAGGGGGAGAGTGAGCATCCCAGGGTAGGAGCTAGTCCTGTGGCTACCTAAAAATTTCCTGAGAAAGAATTAACTGTCCTTTATCTTGAATCATGGTGTGTGAGCACAATCATTGTTCCCAAGACAAAAGTCACAAAAATAACGTAAGCTTTCACACAGCTGGGACTCCCTTCTCAGACTGTCTAGGCTGAAGAGGTGGAAATTGCAAACTCTGTGGGTCATATTTGGCCCAGGGTCATATTTTACTTGGCTTGAAGTGTTAAAGTATAATAAAAAAAATCTAATTTAGTTGCAAACATCTTGCAATCCAGAGAGTGAATACAAAAACCTCACTTTTTAGTTTCTCTTGAAAAGCTGGAATTTCTGACTACATGGGACGTTCAGCTCTGTCTCCCTGAGACAAAACAACTCCCTTTGTTCACCCTTCACCACCATCCACTCACCCCTGTCCACATGCTTCCCTCATGCCCCTCTGTCTGAGACCTGGGGGCTTCAAATTTGGGGGCTTTGATTGGGGGTTCCCCAGCATTTATTCGCTCACTCCACAGACAGGCTAAATGTTAGGAAGATCAAAAGATTAAACACATTGAGCGGAGCCTTTTTAGGTCCTGACCTATGCTGACATCCTCATGAGGCCTGAAATTTTGCAAATATTTATTAAGCATCTATTATGTGCCAGTAACTGGTCTGAGCACTGGGGATACAGAGGTAAATAAGATAGCTATAGTTAATGCCTTAAGAATACAATCAAATATGATGTCTGAGGGCCTCACTCACTAGCCAAGAGCCTTGCTTCCTTCCCTACTGACCTTGTGGCAGACATACATCAAATTCAGGTTTTGGCAAGATTACAGATGATTATGTATCCTGGAAAGTCAATGTTGAAACATCATGGACATTAAATTTTCAAATGTCAAGGTTCTTTGCATCTGTGTTATACCAGTGAAAGGAAACCAATTTAGATCTTTAAGGGAAAGCTATACCTTGATGCAGACCTAGAAGGTTGCTTCCCAGAACCTGCCTGCCAATACAGGAGATGAGAGACATGGGTTTGATCCTGGGGTCAGGCAGATCCCCTGGAGGAGGGCATGGCAACCCACTCCAGTATTCTTTTTTTTTTTCCACTCCAGTATTCTTGCCTGGAGAATCCATGGACAGAGGAGCCTGGTGGGCTAAGGTCCACAGGGTCGCAAAGAGTCGGATATGACTGAACCAATTTAGCATGCACACCTTGAATCTTACCTAGAAGGTTGCTTAGGGAGGCTCTCTTCAACAGGAAGAAAAGGAAGGAGGTCATCTCAGTTCCTGTCCTCCTACTGTCCCCCTGCCCCCTCCAGGGAACATATTTGTTTGGAGCCCTAAGGAGACAGCTAGGGAATAGCTGTGAACTCTGCCTGGAGGAGCAGGGCAGGTTCCCTGAAGGATGCCTCCCAGCATTAGAAATGAGCTGGAAGCGGGGGTGTGTCTGTGGTAAGCTGGGGACCACACTGCCTGTCCTGAGGGTTCAGCTGCTACTCAGCCCTAGCCAAATGCTTCCATCAGAGGTGGGCCTGGTATTACGGCCCATGCTCATTTTCAAGGGAAGCCAGAAATCAGGATTCTTTTTTGTGTTGGCAACAGACTTCAAATTTTTAAAAAACACAGCATGAGCCAAACAAAATATGTCTGCAGGCTAAATCCAGCTAGTTTGCAGCCTCTGAACTGAAGGAAAAGGCTCAGGCTTTACAAATGAAATTTGGCCAGGGCACACAGGCCCCAGACATCGTGCATTTAACAGAAGGCAGCGGGGAGGGAATGAGGCATTTGTTTCCATGCTTTTCTGTAACATTACCATAAAAAGATCAAATTCCTCCTCTCGTCGAGCAATCATTTGGTTCAGAGTCTCGTCGTCGGGCACTTCATCTTCTTCCTGGGATTAAGAACAGAACAGAAGAGAATGAGTTAGCAGGCTTCCAGGAGAGAGGTTGGACAACTGGGGTGAGGTACCAATGACTAAGGTGAATCTCCAGAGGTGATTCTCCAGACCAATGGGACCCCATTTCAAGCCAGAAAGAAAACAGAAGGGTCACTTGCCATAAGTATTTTGCAAGCAATTCAAAGCATCTTTCCAGAGCAAAAACTGTTTAGGCAGGAAACAGTACACTCTAAGAAATACCAGTTCTTTTGAGGGTGGGAGGGGGTGTACCTTGATTCCCTTAATTTAATTTTATTTTTTTGGCCATACAGCACAGGATGCGGGATCTTAGTTCCCTGACCAGGGATCAAACCCATGCTCCCTGCATTTGGAGTATGGAGTTTTAACCACTGGCCCACCAGGGAAGTCCCTTGATTTCCTTACTTTTAAAACAGGTTACTTACTGTCTCCCTGCCTCAATGACCTCATCTGTAAAATGGGCATGACATTTACTCCACAGAGTAGATGTAGGATTTAAATAAGGAAATCCCCATGAGAATGGGTCTAGCATTAATTCTTTTAATTCCATTAACCTTATGCGCGATATAAATGCTTATCTTCAAAGCTTTATGAAGAACACGAGTATGTGAAACTTAGTGATAAGACACAAAGCAAGACCACAAAAATCACATGGATATATGTGTCAAATACATAGCCTTTAAAATATGTTTAATCAATGTATTTCAGTGGGCACTATTATGCAACTGTTACAGCTGTGGTTGTGACAACTCAAAAGGTATCAATAACAAGCCCCCCACAAAACTCTTCTTAATGAAAATAATTTAAATGAGGTAGAGAAAGCAATTAACCAAGGCCTCACATTTTCATTTTATAATATGTTAGACCAAGGCACATTACATATCTGAAAATTCCTCAGAAACCAACAGTTCTAAAAGTTTTTAGAAATGTTATTCTATAAATTTCACACTTAAAAGATTCCAGAGGTTAGGTAAATACTACAAAGCTTACAATCCAAAATGCTTTTTATTATATGCTGAGTGAGCTTGTTAAAAATCAAATGGGGAATTTCAGTGTATTAGCAGAGGGAAGAAAGGGAAGCCCAGAACTTCAAACATCCAGTTTCCCAAGTCATATTGATACATTCAAAATGAGGCAACTTGTTCCAGAAAGAGTATGAGTGTCCTAGCAGCTTAAAGGAGATGCCTCTGTCCCAAGACAATGCCTGGTGCACTGTGTCAGAAATGAATGCAGGTCAGTAACGTAAAAACTGATGACTCAAGATAAAATTACTTGTGAAAAACTTATGCTAGTTCATCTCTTGATGGAAGGCAATTTGTCTAAATACATTATTATATTTCATCTGACAAAGAAATAGACTAGTTAGAGTGGGCTGTGACTGCAAGATACAAAGAATTTGGTTAGTATATCCTCTGGTGAAAAGATGTCCGGCTTTGTCCACCCTATTCCTAGGATCATGTTATCCCCTCATAGCCTATATAGTGTCAGGTTGGACTTCTCCCAAGCCCAAGATGAAAAGATGCTCTTGTAAACTGGCAAGAAGCCTGGCTTTCACAGAGCACACACTGGCTGGCAAGTGGGCAATACATCTGCTTGGTTTCCTTATGGCCTAGTGAGTGCTCCATGATCCATCAACCACGGTGATAGCTGCTGCAGATACTCAGGATCAGAGACCCTGACTGCAGGCGATCAGGGTCCACAAACATCTTCACATCAGGACACGTGCTATCCAGAAAATGGTAACATTTGTCTGACACACAGACAGCCTGGAAGGGGTGTGGAGCCCCAGCAAGTCTGCTCAGTTAGAAGCAACTGGAATCAGATTCCACTGAAGACTCCACCTGGTGGCCCTCAGACCTTTGGTCCTGTCCACAACATCCATGAGCATATTTGGTCCCTGCCAAGTGGTTCTGGACAAATATCAAAGAGCTTTTGGTGTGGACCAAATGTCTTATAGATTAAATGTCTTAACGGATGTTTTGGATAGGACCAAATGTCCTGCAAGGGCCCTGAGGACTAGGAGAGGTCAACATCTCCCTGAGGTCTCAGAAGGTTGCAAAGTTACAGGCAACACTAGATTCCAGCTAACACAGGTCGGGGTTATTTCCACAAGGCCTACATAAAACAAAACAAGCAAAAATGTCATGGAGACGCCTAGCTGAATATCAACTCTGCATATTATTTTATTTTTTTAATTTCCAACTGTGTAAAAAATAAAAAATAAATCACCTGACAACCTGATTCTAAATCTGTATCAAATATTCAATTTTGAGAATCAAATCTGTATCAAACATTCAATTCCTAGAATCAAATGTAGCAAATTACTTAAGATCAAAATTTTAAAAATATGAGTGAATGTATGTACATATGCATTTTCATCATTTTAGTGAAATCTAACATATAACTAATCAAATATATAAGACTGACAAGTGAAGAGGCATAACAGAAAAGTGCTCTTCAATTTGCAAAAAGATTCATTTCAGGATTCTTTTAAATATCAAGAACTACTTCACATTTCAACTTATTTCAGAAAAAAAAGTAAATGAGGTTTTTGAAAGAATCTGGCTTATAATTTATAGAAGATTTAAAAAACATTCTACTTAAGGCAAAATCAAACTATAGTTGACCTTGAACAACTGTGACTAGTCCATGCATATATTATAGGGGACCCTTTGGACCCATGATTCCTCTGCATCCCCAGATTCAACCAACTACAGATGCATGTAGTGCTGTATTATTTAGTATGGAAAACATCTGCATGTAAGTGGACCCACACAGTTCAAACTGTGTTGTTTAAAGGTTAACTGTATATCTAATATATGCAATGAAAATAGTATTCCACATGAATATGTAAGACCAACCCATTTTTCCATTTATAAACATGGGCACACCAAACCAAATCTGTCCATCCCAAGTTAATCTTGTGATAAGGACTGATGCTGGTATTTTGTATTGTCTTATAGATTACGTACTATCTCTTAACTCTTTCAAACCCATTTGGGAATGAAAATGTAGTAACGAATGACTAAGACTAGCAATCTAAAAAAACACAGCTACCCAAAGATTCCCCGAGAGAAACAAAATCGATGCATTCTTGGAACAATGTTGGCAAATAAAAAGAGATTTCTTTTTGTCAGTAATTTTCTCAGTCTTTGGTCAGCTCTTAATAGGAGAATTTGGAGTGGAGGTTAAGATCATTCTTTTTCCAGTAGAAGTATGACTCAAAGAGCTAAAGATAGCTGCAGGGGCTTCTCCTACAAACATATTGAAGTTCTGTGATCCCTGATCAAAAAGCAAGAGAGAAAAAGGTCTCTGAAGGATGGAGAGAGAAAAGGCAAGGAGGAGCCCTTCAGTTTTGTCTAGTCTCATCTAGCAGCTTCTTTCAAGAGGCCTTTCTGCAATTCTGCATCCTCCCTACAGAGGGCAGCACTCACAGTACAATCGAGCGTGCAAGTAGCATCTCTCTGGCGGAAACCAGGGAAGCACCCGCTAGCCAAGCCTTCAGGTCCCTCTAGCAGCTGCTTTTAAGACACTTGTCTGGATAAGTTTCACAGGCTTTCTGTGAAATTTTTATAGGGGCAAGATAGCGGCTAATTTATTCATTTAATTAACACCAGCCCAGGAAATGCTTTAAAGAACAAAGAGGTCCTTCTTAACCCTCGCAAGACTCAAGGTCACTGACTTCTAGACTCGCCTTTCTGCCATACCTCATTTTCCTCTTCGTGCTCCAGTATGGCCTGCAGGAAGGCCCTCCGCTCATGGCTGGAAGACTTCTGATCAAACATGCCCGCCTGGATCACCTTCTGATCCACATTCAGCTTGTACTTGGCGGCGGCGAGGATCTTCTCCTCTACGCTGTTGACCGTGCAGAGTCTCAGTACGCGGACCTCGTTTTGCTGGCCAATGCGGTGAGCGCGGTCCTGCGCCTGCAAGTCCTGTTGGAGAGAACCACATGCTTGAGGGCCAATGCATTTGGGTTAGTGGCGCGTCGCCCACCTGAGAGGAAACCAGGGAGGCGTTACTTAATCCACCTTTACTAATGCAAGATTCTGCTTACATTTATAAAATATACAAGCTACCTTCGTTCGAAAAATTCAAGGTCATTCCTAGCTGAGGGAACCTGAGTTCAAATTAACCAAGCCAACTGAAATACATCAGGTTTTGAAATCCAGGTCTCAAGATGGTTTTTTGTTGTTGTTCTTGTTGTTTGTTTTTAATGTGTCCCTAGGTTCACCAAATTTGTCCCTAACTAAAAAATAAATAAATAAATTTGATGTCACAAGTGTGACTTCGATATTAACTACAACTAATCCTAAGTTTCGGAGATCTTCCCTGGTGGCTCAGATGGTAAAGCGTCCGCCCACAATGCGGGAGACCTGGGTTCGATCCCTGGGTTGGGAAGATCCCCTGGAGAAGGAAATGGCAACCCACTCCAGTATTCTTGCCTGGAGAATCCCATGGACAGAGGACCCTCATAGGCTACATGGGGTCGCAGAGTCAGACACGACTGAGCGACTTCACTTTCACTTTCAACCCTAAATTGCAGGGTTAAAGTGAAAGTGAAAGTGTTTGTGGCTCAGCCCTGTCTGACTCTTTGCAACCCCATGGACTGTGTGGCCTGCTAGGCTCCTCTGTCCATGGAGTTCTAGCAAGAACACTGGTATGGGTTGCCATTCTCTTCTCTGGGGGATCTTCCTGACCCAGGAATCAAACCCAGGTTTCCCTCATTGCAGGCAGATTCTTTACCATCTGAGCCACCAGGGAAGCTGGTTGCAGGGTTAAAGGAAGGTGTTAAAGATGATTATTAAGATACTGCTGAATTATACACTCATACATTATACACATATCACACATTGTTCATAAAATGATTGTCCATGTAGCAAATTTTCTGGGATCTAATTCAAATAATCAAAGACTCAACCTTTAGTTTGGGGGAATGAAAGGGAAAGCTAGTCGAGTGGTAAACAAGTCAACATTTGGGGGATAGAAATTTGGCACTGTGTATCAAAAGTGTTAAAATTGATTGTGGTCCTTAACTTAGAAATTCCACTTCTGAAAATGCATTCTAAGGGAATAATCATGCATATGCACAAAGATTTACAATAAGGATGCACCTTTCAGCATTATATATTATTTATTTATTTTTTAAAAAGCAGAATTAAGTAAACATTCAACAGTAACAGATTGGTGAAATAAATTAGTCTTCTACCATATGTGCCAAGATAGTACATTAAAATTATACTGCAGAAAACTTAATGACACAAAGCTATAATATGTGAAAACTGCAAGTTATATATGAGTATGTACGTTATGCTCTATGTGCATATATTTATCTATACCAAGAAAAGGGAGAAAGGACAAATACTAAGAAGCCAATAATATTTACATGCATTGGAGAAGGAAATGGCAACCCACTCCAGTGTTCTTGCCTGGAGAATCCCAGGGACGGGGGAGCCTGGTGGGCTGCCGTCTCTGGGGTCGCACAGAGTCGGACACAACTGAAGCGACTTAGCAGCAGCAGCAGCAAAATTATAGGTGTTGTTACATTTTCTTCATTTTATTTTCATGTGGTTTGGCAATTTTTTTTCTGCTTTGACTATATATTACTCTCGTAATAAAAAAATAAGGTTTTAATGAAATCTTTAAATAAAAACCTTCATAAAGCTATGAGGCAGAGTTACCTAATTTTAAGGCCACATAAAAACTTGTTGGCATGTTACTTTTATTTCGGTCCAGGTAATGGCTTCTGGGCCAATGTTAATTAGTTGTTTCCATGTGTCCTCCATTAAACCCACATACATTTTTAAGGCAAAGGTCTGTCCCGTATCCTGCATCCCTGGCATCTTGAAAAATTTTTTTGCACAGAGCTGATACTCCATAGCTATAAGGCCATCATCCTGACAAGATGAGTTTCCTGGTCACTCATGCAGCTGTAAGACACAACAAGCTGAAGCCTGCCCAGGAGACCTGACTTTGCTGGCCCTTTACAATTAAATGACTAATTGAGCAAAAGTTTTTTCTCAGAAGATATCTGAATGGGAGAGCTAAACTATGAAGACAGCTGGGACTCATCCAAATTAGATTAGTTTCCAAAGAGGAGAAAGTGAGGAAGATCATTAAAAGCCGAAGGTATAGAGTCACTAGGGAGGAAACCCTACACTTCCTTTCCAAGCCCTGAGTTCGGTCCTCTCTCTCCACACATCTTCACCAGAAGGGCTGAGCAGCAGCCGAGTTGGGAAGTTCTGTGCCATCCGCCCCGATTATTTCCCAGAAGAGGGGTCGAATACCGATTCCAGAATAGGCCCAGTGGCAAATATTCCAGGCTCCCTGGGTCAAGAGCAAACATTGAGCAACTGTTCCTACCGAAGGCTGATACTCATTTTTCTTTCTTTTTCAATTGCACATTTTATATGTAAAAACGTGAGAATCATTCTTTGCTTGTATTGTGGTCCAGACTCAGGTGGTTGGCCAGACTTACCCCTGGGTTATAGTTTGAGCCTGTCCTAGAAGATGCTGATAAAACATAAAATACTAAGGTCCAGCTTGCAGCAGATTATGACAGGTGAGGAAGTGGAGAGCACGGACCATCTACAAACACGGGAACAAGTTCTTGAACCCTTGGGAGCTTGTTGCCATTACGTTTTTGCTGGTGGTGGAGGTGGTGGTGGTGGTCTTTTTTGGCATGTTTAACATGATCTGTTTGGAAAATAGCAAAAATGACTATTTCTAGGCTGAAGTTTATGCAAGGTAAGCCTGTGGGCTTCCATGCCAAAAATAGGGGGAAATATCAATATTATGACAAAGAGATAAGTATTACAATCACTGAATGGATTATTTACCATTTCTGCGGTCTTAGAGATCTGGAACCCCATCACACTGATTTAGGTGTGATGATATCTGAAGATAAGAACACAGCCTGAGAAAAGGACCTCCAAAGTAACTGTGCTGTTGACCTCTCTGTAATAACAACACAGCTCCTGCTCCACGGGTTAAAGTAAATAAAATAAAGTAAATACCCGTGTTTCTCTTAGAAGTTTGGAAATGAGAGTCCTGGTGACTCCAAAAGGTTTTAGTGATAATTCCACATTCATATGTTCTATCTTTGACTTTAGCAATGGCCTCCAATTAGCAATTTTAAGGCCAGAATCTTCAACCTGTCAACCTATGTCAAATAAACCCCCTTTCACCAATGTGCCTTAATTTTGATTCAATGCAATAAAGAATAATTACAGGAAAAAAGTGTTTCTTCAATACATGCTGAAGCCAAGATGGAAAAAGAACTCTACAACTTTTATTTGGAGGGGGAGGTAACATTTATGCAAGTGTACAGGGTTGAAAGAACCCAAAGCCAGGATTTAAACCCTAACTTAGACATGGGTGCGAATCCTGGCTTCCTGGGTTTCTTTACATATAAAATACTCCGAGGATTACCTGAGATGAGGTATGCAAAGTGCCTCATAGTATCTGGGAGAGTTGTTGTTTAGTAAAAGTTAGTTCTCCTGCCTTTTAAATGAAAAATTAGTGTTCATCTGTATCACTCTAAGATCACTGATTTCTGAAAATTAAAAAAATAAAAGTCTGCCCAAACTAATGGCCATGTTTAAATAACAGGCATGAAAGAAAAAAAATCTAGTCATTCTAGTTAACCAAATCAGGTGGAAATGAATCTACCTATGGCAGATATATAAATATCTGCAGAAATATATGGCTCAGTGCGAGGAATTTGGGATAAATTAGACCAGAGGAAATGTGGGGGTCTGTGTTTTGTTGCCCAAGTTTCAATTCACATGCATTGTGAACTGTTAGGTATGCATGTAACTTACTTTGATTCTGGGGTTCCATTTTAGCTACTGTTCATAAACGTGTGTGTGTGTGTGTGTGTGACAGAGAGGTAGAGACAGAAACGCATGGATGTCCCAGCATCCTTTCTCATGGTATACTAGCATTTCTGGAAACTAGATTTCCTTGGATTCTTAGCATAAACACTGTGCCAATGAGGGTGAACAGCTGAGATGCCACAGAAGTGTTTATCCTGGAAGATAAAATCTAGTGAACTCTCCATTCACCTACACCCAGGTTACTGTATCTCATTGAATATTTAGGCAGCAGCAACGAGGGTGATGTAAACAGCCAGGCAGACTAAGCGTCCTGGGAGGAGGGGAATCACACATCCTTCCCTAGATACTTAGCCTAGCTCAGTGCCCATGGCATAACAGCCCTTCAAAAAATGTTTGTGGAACATTTACCACGACAAGAGGAAAACTGTGGGTTTCTCCTGGGTCTCCCTGTGATTTGGAAAGAAATATGGGATATAAAAATATACAAGGCATATAAGACTATCTCCCGAAGACCAATACACTATATGCTGGTCACCTGTGACCCTTTTCAGGGTGAGAAAATTTCAAAAGGAACTCGACTTTAATGTCATCACCGAGAAAGAATGGCTGGTGGGCACATGCAGTGGTCAAGGCTGGTGGCCACCCAAAGGTTTGGAATCACTGCTTTATTCTTGAAGTCAGGGATCCCCAGATGTGTGAGGAAGTCTGTCTGAATCTCCCGGAAGCTTGTGTATAGGGAAGTCTAGACAAGTGGGAAGACCCTACAAAATTAAGGGTGAGGTGCAGGGAATGACAAGCAGGCATGGCTGTTTTTAAAAAGCTCCCTCGTAATTCTAATGCATCTGAACTCCACTTCCTGACAAAAACAACTTCTGTAAGCCTTTTCCACCCAATCTTCACAAGAACCTATGAGATGGTATGATTCTGCGTATTTATAGTCCATGAGACCTGTACAGGAAGGAGTCCAGGTTAAGCTGATGTAGAATTCACCTTCCTATGTGAGAGCTGCAGTTCTCTTTACTACTGTGAATCCATATTTGTTCCAATATGAATCTAATCCTCAAAAATATCACCCTGCATGTGTGCTAAGTCGCTTCATTCATTTTCAACTCTTTGCAACTCTATGAACTGTAGCCCACCAGGCTCCTCTGTCTATGGGATTTTCCAGGCAAGAATACTTGAGTAGGTGTCCATGCCCTCCTTCAGGGAATTTTCCCGACCCAGGGATCAAACCTGCATTTCTTACGTGTCCCGCACTGACAGGCAGGTTCTTTACCACTAGCACCACCCGGGGAGCCTGAATATTGCTCTACTGAGTATCTTATAGGCAGGTATACTACCTACCTCCCAGACGAAACTGCCACAAGGGACCTATTCTATTTGTTTTTTTAGTAGCTGCTCACAGAATATTCTATGCATTTTATTTATTTATTTATTTTTTCTTCTTCTTCTTTTTTTATTTTTATTTTTTTTTTATTTTTAAACTTTACATAATTGTATTAGTTTTGCCAAATATCAAAATGAATCCGCCACAGGTATACATGTGTTCCCCATCCCGAACCCTCCTCCCTCCTCCCTCCCCATACCATCCCTCTGGGCCGTCCTAGTGCACCAGCCCCAAGCATCCAGCATCGTGCATTGAACCTGGACTGGCAACTCGTTTCCTACATGATATTTTACATGTTTCATTGCCATTCTCCCAAATCTTCCCACCCTCTCCCTCTCCCATTTTAAAAAATTGAAGTATAGTTGATTTAAAATGTTTTAGGTGTACAGAATAGAATATTTTTTGATGACGATTTTAAATAAAACACACAGAATAAAAACCTAATATACAAATTGTTTGACCTTGGGGGACATTATTTCCAGCTTTCTAGGACTCATTTTTACCAGGTGACTCAGATGGTAAAAAATCCGCCTGCCACTGCAGACCCAGGTTCAAGCCCTGGGTCAGGAAGACTCCCTGGAGAAGGGAATGGCTACCCACTCGAGTATTCTTGCATGGAGAATTCCAAGGACAGAGGAGCCTGGTGGGTTACAGTCCACGTGTCCGCAAAGAGTTGGACACAACTGAGCAACTAACACTTTCAAATACACTTTGCTCAGTGGCAATCCCAGGAGATGGGGGATGGAGGGGCTTAAAATGAAGGGGAACCTTGAGTTTTTGTCCTGCAAACTTGAACTCTTCAAAGGCACACCAAAGGCATGTGTAAGACGTCTCAATATCTATGTTTCAAGGGATATAAGAAAGTAGACATAAGAATGTGTTGGACTGTTTTCCCTTTGGAGACATGGTCCACTTGTTTAGGAATGCGCTCTGCCCCATAAATGCATATGAGGGAACCGCTAGCCTCCCCAGTCTTCTCCAGAAGGGAGGCTAGGGCACCAAAGGCAGAGAGATGCACACCTGATGAGGATTCCAGTCGCTGTCAAAGATGACCACAGTATCAGCGGCCTGGAGATTCAAGCCCAGGCCTCCAGCTCTTGTGCTCAGCAAGAAAATGAAATACTGGGACCCAGGTTCATTGAATTTCTTTAGCAAAGCAGCACGATCTTCAGACTTGGTGGTACCTAAGGAGATGAGAAAAATAAATTTGCCAATTAACTCCTGTCTGAAAATGGCACAGAGCTAGACAAAAGGGCCTGCTTCCTTGAGAAACAGACTCAGACTCCTCTTAGTACTGGTGAGGAAACCCCTAAGGTTTTTGCACTTTTGAAAGGAAAACTGAACATCTTGCAATTAGAAAAAAGAAAGAGATAGTAAGAGACTTTTCTCTAATCAAGAAGGAATGCTCTATCTACTCCTCATTGTTCCAAAATATTGAAAAGAGTTTAAATATTCTGATAGGGAATCTGTGAAACTTACAAATCTTGTAACATTCTTACGTTAACCTAAAACTCAGTGAAAACATTTTCCGGATTTATTTTCATGCTTGAAAACACCAAATAACTTAAAAAATATACACACACACACACGTTTAAAAGGATTATTATAATGGCTTAAAGCTACTTTGCCAGTCGACTTTAGAGTGGGGACTTGTTTATGCCCAAGAGAATGGAAACAAAAGGAAATTGATTTCTACTATATTTTGCCATTCGGATGGCTACTGAGCATGATCTGGCTAGTAAAAACATAAAATGTGAATGGAATATTTTTATACTCTTTAGCAAGACTTGAAACCAAAATAATTTTTTAAAAAAAGCAATCTCTGGGTCAGTTCTCATGCTGACATTCTGAACTGTTCAGTTCAAAGGATATAAACTAAAGACAAATAAAGCTGCAGGTAATACACTTGGCAATGGATCACCCCATGGTGTCTGATGAGACTCCAAAATAGTGAATAAGCAGGGAGTATGCAACCCCAGAATACAGAGTCCACTTTTGGGCATGAAGAACATATTCTGGGGTTTCATACTCTCTGCTTATTTAGTATTTTGGAGTCTCATCAAACATCATGGGGTGAGCCATGGCCAGGTGTATTACCTGCTGCTTTGTTTGGATTTAGACCAAAATGCAGTACTTGGGGGCAATCTAAAAAAATCAATAGAATGATCTCAGTTCATTTCCAAGGCAAACTATTCAACATCACAGTAATCCATGTCTACACCCCAACCACTGATGCCAAAGAAGCTGAAGTTGACTGGTTCTGTGAAGACCTACAAGACCTTCTAGAACTAATACAAAAAAAAAAGGTGTCCTTTTCATCATAGGGAAATGGAATGCAAAAGTAGGAAGTCAAGAGATACCCAGGATAACAGCCAACTTTGGCTTTGGAGTACAAAATGAAGCAGGCAAAAGCTAACAAGAGTTTTAGCAAGAGAACACTGGTCATAGCAAACACGTTTTCCCAACAATATAAGAGATGGCTCTACACATGAACATAACCAGATGGTCAATACCAAAATCAGATTATGTTCTTTGCAGCTGAAGATGGAGAAGTTCTATACAGTCAGCAAAAACAAGACCTGGAGCTGACTGTGGCTCAGATCATGAGCGCCTTATTACAAAATTCAGACTTAAATTGAAGAAAGTAGGGAAAACCACTAGGCCATCCAGGTATGACCTAAATCAAATCCCTTATGATTATACAGTGTAAGTGACAAATAGATTCAAAAGGATTAGATCTGATAGACAGAGTGCCTGAAGAACTATGGATGGAGGTTCATAGCATTGTATAGGAGGTGGTGACCAAAACCATACCCAAGAAAAACAAATGTAAGAAGGCAAAGTGATTGAGGAAGCTTTACAAATAGCTAAGGAAACAAAAGACATGAAAGGCAAGGAAGAAAGGGAGAGTAGTCACCCAACTGAATGCAGAGTTCCAGAGAATAGCAAGGAGAGATAGGAAGGCCTT
The DNA here is from genome assembly GCF_027580195.1 of Bos mutus. Taxonomy (NCBI): domain Eukaryota; kingdom Metazoa; phylum Chordata; class Mammalia; order Artiodactyla; family Bovidae; genus Bos; species Bos mutus. Next base: position 69,788,168 of record NC_091624.1, on the reverse strand, counting down.
CTTAAGTGAACAATGAAAAGAAATAGAGAAAAACAATAGACTAGAAAAGACCAGAGATCTCTTCAATAAAATCAGAGATACCAAGGCAACATTTCATGCAAGGATGAGCACAATAAAGGACAGAAATGGTAAGGAACTTAACAGAAGCAGAAGGGATTAAGAAGAGGTGACAAGAATACACAGAAGAACTATACAAAAAAAGTCTTAACGACTGGGATAACCACGATGGTGTGGTCACTCACCTACAGCCAGACATTCTGGAGTGTGAAGTCAAGTGGGCCTTAGGAAGCATTACTACCAGCAAAGCTAGTGGAGGTGATGGAATTCCAGTTGAGGTATTTCAAATGCTACAAGATGACACTCTCAAAGTGCTGCACTCAGCGTGTCAGCAAATTTGGAAGTCAGCAGTGGCCACAGGACTGGAAAAGGTCAGTTTTCATTCCAATCCCAAAGAAAAGCAATGCCAAAGACTGTTTAAACTATGATACAACTGCACTCATTTCACATGCTAGCAAGGTTATGCTCAAAATCCTTCAAGCTAGGCATCAGCAGTATGTGAGCCAGGAACTTCCATATGTACCAGCTGGGTTTATAAAAGGCAGAGGAACCAGAGATCAAATTGCCAACCTTCGTTGGATCATGGAGAAAGTAAGGGAGTTTCAGAAAAACATCTACTCCTGCTTCTTTGACTATGCTAAAGCCTTGGTATGGATCGCAACAAACTATGGAGAATTCTTCAAGAGCTGAGAATACCAGACCTCCTTACCTGTTTCCTGAGCAACTTGTATGTGGGCCAAGAAACAACAGTTAGAACAATACATTGAACAATGGAATGGTTCAGAATTGGAAAAGGAGTACAAGGCTGTATATTGTCACCCTGCTTATTTAACTTCTATGCAGAGTACATCATGTGAAATGCTGGGCTAGATGAATCACAAGCTGGAATTAAGATTTCTGGTAGAAATATCAATAACCTCAGATATGCAGATGATACTACCTCTTATGCCAGAAAGTGAAGAGGAACTAAAAAGCCCTCTTGATGAGGGTGAATAAGGAGAGTGGAAAAGCTGGCTTGACACTCAATAGTCAAAAAACTTGATCATGGCATCCAGTCCCATCACTTCAAGGCAAAGGAGAAAAAGTAGACACAGTGACAGATTTTATTTTCTTGGGCTCCAAAATCACTGTGGATGGTAACTGTAGCCATAAAAACAAAAGACGCTTGCTCCCTGGAAGAAAAGCTATGACAAATGTAGACAGAGTCTTAAGAAGCAGAGACACCACTTTGCCAACAAAGGTGCATATAGTCAAAGCTACGGTTTTTCCAGTAGTCACATACGGATGTGAGAATTGGTCCATAACGAAGGCTAAGCACCAAAGAATTGATGCTTTCAAATTGTGGTGTTGGAGAAAACTCTTGAGAGTCCCTGTATAGCAAGGAGATCAAACCAGTCAATCCTAAAAGAAATCAACCCTGAATATTCATTTGAAGCACTAATGCTGAAACTTCAATACTTTGGCCACCTGATGCGCAGAGCCGACTCTTGGAAAAGACCATGATGCTGGGAAAGATCAAGGGCAGGGGAAGGGGGCGACAGAGGATGAGATGGTTGGGTGGCATCACTGACTTAACGGACATGAATTTGAGCAAACTCCAGGAGACAGGTGAGGATAGAGGAGGCTGGTGGGCTACAGTCCACGGGGTTTCAAAGAGTCGGACACAACTTAGTTACTGAACAACAACATCACAAAGGTCCCCAGATTTGCATTCCAAATCTGTCCCTTACTCACAAAGTGTTTGTAGTGTATTCACCTGGCCATTTCATGAACTGCATTGGGGAAAAGGAAAAAAAAAAATCCTATGATATTCCACCTGAATATATTTTACCAGAAAAATGTAGCTGCAGAGTTTTGAAAAAGGCTTTAGGCTGTTGGGAAATATGTATGCATATTACTTGATAGTCACTAACTGCCTGCTATACAAATATTATTTCTACATTATTTCTATTAGTTCTTTTTTTAAGGATGAAAATATACCCGCAATTTATTTCAGAGGATTAAAACATTTAAGTGACTGCAGCTGATGGAACTGAGTTACTGTGGAGGTTCAAGTTCCCAAATATGAGGGGAATCTGTCTTTCACATTAATAAAAATAGTACTCTCCTGTGGTGGGGGAGGGGATGTAGTTTCTGAATATAGCAAACGGGGATTGGAAACCAGGTCCTTTGGGTGTCCCCATTCAATGGAGAAATGTTCTTTAGAGCTCATTTTACTTTCTAAATCAGATTTCCAGTTGAGAAACCTGGTCAAACCTTTCAGTGATGAACTGCAAAAATTTAGATTTGCAGGGAAGGACACAAAATGTGTTCTGTTGAACAATGTTTCAAAAATGTGGTGTCCTTCTTTCTTTTATATGGTGTCCTTTCTTTTATGTTCAGAACCAGCATTCTGAGATCACAGTGAACTGTGTGCTCACAATGACAATGGAAGGCAAGTTCCGTTCTATCATGAAACCTTTTTGCTACATCATCTGTCCAGATACAGTGATTTTTTAAAAAATTATTGGTTCACATTTCACCCTCTGTCACAAATAGCCACAGAAACAAGCAAATAAAAATCTTTCCAATATGGGGAAATAAGACATTCCCAGAGATAACAGTACAGTCAGCTCTTTGTAGTCTCGGGTTGCACATTCGGGATTCAACTAAGAGTGGATCAAAAGTATTTGGAATTTTTAAAAAATACTATAAAGTTCCCCAAAGCATAATTTGAATTAGCTGAGCACCAGCAATGATTTACACAGCATTCATATTGTATTAGGTATAATAAGTAATCTAGAGATGATTTAAATTATATGAAAGGACTTCCCTGTGGTCCAGGGGTTAAGAATCCACCTGCCAATGCAGGAGACACAGGTTTGATCCATGGTCTGGGAAGATTCCACATGTCTGGGGTTAACTAAGCCCGTGAGCCACAGCTACTGAATCTGCATGCTGCAACTTCTCAGCCTGTGTGCCCTAGAGCCTGTGCTCTGCAACAAGAGAAGCCCCCACTCAATGCAACTAGAGAAAGCCTATGCAGAGCAACGAAGACCCAGCACAGCAAAGAATAAATAAAATTAATAAAAAAAATTTTTTTAATGTTATAAAAATACATAAAGTATATGGGAGGATGTGCATAGGTTATATGTAAATATTGTACCCGTTTATATCAGGGACTTGAGCATCTGCGGATTCTAGTATTTGTGGGGGTCCTGGAACCAGTCCCTGACTTGATACTGAGGAATGAGGGACCAACTGTATACACAGCATGGAACCTGACAAATTATAAGGCCAGGAAAAGATGTGATTGAGTTACTTCTCATGCAAAGCTATGGCATTTCTTATGACAAGGTTCAGAATTTTCTGGATTACTATTTCCATTAGTCAAAGGTTCCCCGAGCCAAGATACTTGCTGATCATCAGCAATCTTTGGCATACTGCTCAAGGAGATTCAAACTACCATGTCAGGGTTTATTTCCAGCCTAAGAAATGCTGCTTGTATATGGGCACAGGATTTAAAGTGTATCAAGTCCAAGTTCTTTTAGACTTTGATGCAGAACATAACCAAGAATACAATTAATAATAAAGGCAATTGTGTTGAAAATTGCAAATTTTCCAGAAGGAACACACTGTTAGGCTTTTATGATTACTCATTTTAACTTAGTTTCAGATGCTTTTGGAAAATGTTGTCTTCTGGGACTTAACTTTACTGCTTACTCTCATTCAAAAATCGTTTGTAGTGAAAACAAAGACTATGATGGAATCATAGTTAAATCTATCCATGCAACCATAATCTTTGCCAGGAAAAAAAATCTACTTATCTGTCATCAAATTTTTTTTCCTGAGGCCAAAAATCTGGGACATCAAATTGAACAATGAAAATCCAAAGTCATTTTAACAATTGGGTTAAGGGGATGTGGTTGGAGGGTGGTACAGTTGGAAGTGGGTGTACTAATTTATCCATGTGTATGCTGATTGTTTGCCCATGAATTCTAACTCTGAAACAAATGGCTGTTGCTTCTTTCAGCTAGAGGTCCATGAAGGCTTCTGAATGCCATCTGTAACACTTAATGAACTTGCTTGCTTCTTTCCTCCAACCTACTCTTTGCTAGCAGGATCAGTGAGTGGCTCGTTCTCTTGAAATGGTCTGGTCATTTTCAATTAATTAAAAGTTGCTGAATAAGTTAAAAATCATTCTTAAAAATATTGTCTCTAGGAAAACCTGCATTTACAGAGATGAGAATTCATCTTGCTGGATTACCAAAACTGATTCTAAACTAATGTGCAATCAGAGATATCAAAGTTACAATTTGGTTTCACCATCTGCCTCATGTGTAAACTTCGGCAAGTTAACTTATCTCTCTAAATCTCTGTTTTCTCATCTGTTAAATGGGGATTGTGTTTATACCTTGTTTGCTAAGAAAAATTAAATAAATAATGCACAGGAAGTGCTTTGCCTGGTATCCCACATGTACTGATAGTAGGCATTCTATAAGCATGAGCTTTTCTGACTATTATGATTGAAAAAAATAAGGGCAGCAACCAACAGACAAAGATACTCTCTCAAGCTGGCAAGGACACATGAGAAAGATTTGTTTCAAGGAAGTCACTTCTTGCCAGTTTTCCAGACTCAAATATTCCAAGGCCACAGTCCCCAGGGAGCTGAGATTCCAGTCAAAATGATACAAAGCAGTAAACAATAGTTCTGCAGGACATCCGTGAGGGAAAACAGAGCTGGTGGCCTCTCACCTGAGCAGCAGTGAAGGCGGGCTTGCCTTTCAAAGGAAGAACGCTGCCTGCACTTAGCCCTCAAAGAGAGGGAGGAAGGAACAGGTTGAGCCTGAGGACAAGACTCAAGGCAGATGTGCCTAAAGACAGACTGGCTGATAGACCTGTGTTATGAATTCAGAATCAATGCTTACTTAACCATTAATCTGTTTTCAGTGACTTCAAGGAGAGGGAACTGTGTTAGTAGCTCAGTCGTGTCCAGCTGTTTGTGACCGCATGGACTGTACCCCACCAGACTCCTCCGTCCATTGAATTCTCCAGGCAAGAGTACTGAAGTGGATTGCCATTCCCTTCTTTAGGGGATCTTCCTGACCCAGGGATCAAACCTGGTATGCTGCTTTACAGGTACATTCTTTACCATCTGAACCACCAGGGAAGTTCTTTAAAAAATCAAGTTTGTCAGAGGGTATAATTAATTTAAGAGTTAACAATGCCCTAATATGTATACCATATAGAGAATTCACTTAAAAATTCAAGTAAGAGAAAATATGGCAGGTCCGAAGTTGGTATATATCCAGTTGTATCCAGTTCATAGCAAGAGGGTGAGAAAATGTTGGATTGAAAATAAAGCATCTTTTAATGGAACATAAACTTTAAATTTTCCACTTGACAATAACTTGAATGTTACATTAGATAAAAATTGGTACTAGAAACACCATGCAGGAATTCAATGCTATCCTGGCTGTAAACCAGCTCCTATTCACCACTCTTGGAAAATGTTACCCCCTGCCATAGTAAGAACATTTTGGTATCCCCAATCTCTGAAATGCTAGGGCTGCCATCCAAATCATACAGCAATTTAGGAAGTATCTCTAAATTCATATTTTCTTCCGTTCATATTTTTTGACTAATTTTTTAAAGACATGGTGTCACTCTAAAAATCAGGCAAATATTCTGCATAGTTCACAAAATCCAGCAAACAATGAAGCCATGTCTTTTAAGGTAGCATGTATATACTTCTATTTAGAAAATGAGAGAAGTTTTAATGATAGATATAATCTTATGTGGACTATTACACTGTTACTGAAGAAGGGAATTATAACTTTTATCCCTTTAAAATATGCCTTCACATTAAAACCTAAAGGTTTATCAAAATATTCTATATGGGGGGGGTGCATAGAGAATAGACAAGCCCAAAGGCAAGAAGAGTTTTTTAATTTTAGTTTAGTTTAATTGTGGTACTTATAAATGATTTTAAGTCACGTGCATTGGCTTGAATGTAGGAAAAACATCTGCTCAAAGATTTCAGCTTATTTTAGGCTGGAGGATATAAAAACTGCTATCTAGAGAACCTGGACCTCACTCTGCTAATTCTTCAAACAATTTTACCCCTGCTTTTGACTGAGGTTGGATCTGAGTTGCCAGTATCCCTGTACTCTGAATAGCATGGCTGTGAAGCCTAATTCCTTACACACTCACCATCAAGGCGCAGGTAAAGGAAGTTCCGAAAAGCAAAGTAATCCTCCATGATGGTCATGAGGGACGTCATCTGGCAGAAAAGCAGCACGCGGTGGTTAGTCGCTCTCAATTTTGGCAGAATACGATCAAGTAGCTCAAACTTTCCCGAGGCCCGATACAGCTCAGCCCTGAACCCAAAAATGCAAAACAAGAAGACAGTATTACTGCTGTCTTCTTGAAGGATCCAGTAGAGCTTTGCTTGTCATACATTCAGTGCCTTGTGCATAGTAAACATTCAGTGAATAACTACAGAATGAATGAATGGATGAGTACATAGCCACTCCAAAGCAGTGGAGAGTATTTCATGGAAAAATAGAATAAATTTGTAGAAAACCCATAAAGAGTACATTATATACTGTAGGTATGATGACAGATTCTAGAAAGAAAAGGAAACCTTCTCATGTTCTTTATAGTTTCACTCTCTGTCTCAACTCTCTTTCTTTCTCTCTGTCCCTCCTACACATACATACACGTATATTATGTCATTTCCTTAAACCTCTACTTATTAAATTCATAAAACAACTAATTTAGGGCATTGCAATTCCCTGAAATACTTACTGAGCACCTACAGTGTGCTAAGCACACTACTGAGCATGTGCATAAGCAAAATGGAATCTCTGCTTTCCAAATGGGCAATTAGCGACTTAGGATACGTACTAAAAAGACAAACAGATACCTTCTTTGCATAAGAACAGTGTGTGGCAAATGTCAGCCCTGGACTGCTGCCTGTTTTTGTAAATAAAGTTTTATTGGAACACGGCCAGGCTTGCTCATTTATATTTGCCTATGGCTGCTTTCAAGCTACAACGACAAAGTTGAGCTGGTGCAACTGAGACTTTTGGGACAGCAAAAGTGAAAATTTTGAGATCTGGCCCTTGGCAGAAAATAATTTGCCAGCTCCTGGTTTAGAGCATCAAGGGTGACCCCAATGAAGAAATAACAGTGTAGCCTAAAACCTGACATAAAGAGCAAAAGGCAGCCAGGTGAAGAAGGGAGACTCAGGAGTGGAGAGGAAGAGATTCCAGGAAATGGAAAGAGTATGTGCAAAGGCCCTGAGGAGTAAAGGAATCTGGAGAGTCTAAAAAATGGAAAAAAAAATGGTGTGTGTGGCTTATGCATAAGTCGAGGAGTGGAGGGGGATACTGGGAGATGAGAGCAGAGATGAAGAGGGTGGGGGGCAGGTTTAGACAGATCCTGTAGGGCTCTATTAGTTTTAGTTTTAAGTGAAATGGAAAGCCATTGATGGGTTTTATACAGGGGGGCCACGAGAGCTGACATCTTTTTAAAAGATGTACACTGTGAAGAATGGATTGGGGAAGAGATAGACTCCTGGAGATTCACATAAAAAATAGAAATTCACATTAAAAAAATACGATGGCAGAGTGCTATCAGATAGAGAACATTAGTGAGCTAAAGTAGAGATTTTTCCCTCCCCAAGAAACCATTCTCCTGTTTTATCAACAGGGGTGTATTACATTATTAAAACTTAGTTGTAGGGGGATACTGTTGGGAAAACTCACCAGTGTATATGCATTCTAGCCTATAACATTGAAATGTAACACTGGCAGTGATTTTATGACACAGAGAACAGGTAGATTTTTCAAGGGCAGGTCTTCTCAACATCCATTCCCTGCTCTGAGAACTGTCCTTCAAACACCCGCAGAGGCCATGTTTTCAGTACACAGTCTGGCCACCCTGACAGCAGCAGCAGTGTACTCAGCATCCGGAGAGAAGGAGAGCCTGGTGGCAATGGTCCTGCATGGCTTCCAATTCCTGGTTCTTGGTCCACTGACACAGCCTGCCCTTGGGATCAAAGAATGACCCCTTTATCTTAATAAGAAAATCTCCCTGGTGCCGAAACAAGCAAAACAGAGGCTTTCTATTGATGCAAGGTACTTTTTCGTTCTTGTCGCAGGCATGTGTCTCTTCAAGGTCCAAATGAAAAATATTTCTTATGCAGACCATGCTCCAGCAAATGACTGTAAAGTTGTACATGTTTATAGCAGATGAGACATCTTCCTCTCATGCACATTAATGTTAAATACTGACTTGAGATCTCATATGTTAAATTCTCTTTGAGCTCAAGCTGCACTATTGGTTATAAGTATCAACCTTCTGAAGCTCTGACAATGTTTTTAGAACACTAGGACATTGTTAAGTCTATTAAAGGAGATCTATATCCTCTGAATAGCCACTTGCTCAAGGCATGTAGTATTTATGCCAGAAAGTAAAAGAGAATGCTGATATCGTTCTGGTTAACAACTTCTGCACCCTCTGCTGAAGAGAGGGGCTGCTGAGGAGGCTGGCAGTACTGTATTTGTGTGACAGGAAACACTAGAGAGAAAAGTTTAGGTAGGACCAACAAACCATTTTTTGGAAGAAAAAAAAAAAAAATTAGGATTTACCCATTGATGACCCCATTTGAATAGCCCAGGTGTTCAGCAAAGGATTCCTTTAAAAGAGAGAGAAGAAAAAGGACTTTTAAAAACAGATCTGTAATTATTGACATAATAATTATTCTATTAGTGAGGTCATCCTATTTCTAGAATGCAATTAAACAAAATAATAAGTAAAAAAATACTCATTATGGAAAGAACCAGGAACTCAAAGCCTTTGAATTCAGACTATAGCTTTGCCAGAAATATATCCTGTAAGTTTTGGCAAGGCTCCAGACTCTCATACTGAGATGACAGGGTTAGTTCACTCATCAAACAGTGATTAAATGTTCACTGGCCCAGGGCTGTGGTAGGCAGGTACTGGGGATCCAGAAAAAAAAGGAAGTAAAGGGAGTACCTACACCCCAAGGAGCTTAGAGTCTTGGTAAGAGCAAGAGCTTAATATAAGCAAACCAGGATTAATATCCACACATCAGTATACTGTGGAAATGTTCAGCAGTAAAAGTCATGATGATTACATATGTATTAAGTATCTAGATCTTAGTTTAGTGCAGTCATAACATCCCTTCCACGCTGTGCTTTTCTGCATTATAAATAAGGCCCTAAATGTACACCACCCCTCAGGTAACTGGCATCCACTTTTAAAATACAAAACTTAACTACATATTTCCCCCTCACTGATTCTGTGGAAGAAATAAATAGCTGTTCCCCATGTGATTTTCGTATCCCTACTTGATGGAAGGGGAGGCCATCTGTGGGGAGGAGAGCACGTCACACCTTCAGTTAACCACCAGCTGTCTCCCTTCTCTGCCTCCCTTCCCTCCTGGATCACCAAAGCTTTCCTCCAAGGGGACCAGATCTTTCCCGCTGGGCTCCACTCCCAAACACGCTCATCATTTACGGTGGGCCCCGGCCTCTCCGGATGCTGCCCCGCTGGCAAAATGAACGCTGATGGATCACAGCCCAAAACCCTACCCTGGCTCCAGGAATCATGCCTTTCCTCCCTACAGGTGGCCAGTCTTGACTCGATTTTTGAGGTTCCATCTGTTTCCATCTGTATGTATCAGTGGGTGGTGATATGGTCAGGTATCAGCAGCATTTTAAAAACTCTGTTTTCAGAGCTCTGGTTTAAAGATCCCCAGGGAGGCAGTGAGCCCAGTCGGGAGACTGGGTTTCTACTATCAGGTACTATGAACAAAGGATGTGTAAGCAAACAAAACAAAGACAAAAGCAAAACGCACACGATTCACAAGTGTGATACCCTTGCCAGTCACTGTGGGTCTTGTTTCCAGGAATATCCTCCTGAAAGTTTTTCATGCTAAAAAAATTGCAAATCTAAGTCTGTCTTTCTATGGACTGCTATTTAAAATGCAAACAAGCCGGGAAAAGAGGATGTGTTCCTTAAGCTTAGCTTCTCTGATCCCCTTCCCCACTTCCCAGGTGTTCCAAACAGAAGCTTGAGGGTAGAAGGCATGCCCCCCAACCCTTCCTGACATGACCCAGAGTGTTTCAAAGGTGCATTTTGGTATGACAAATGAAGTAAGACTGACATTTAATTTTCATAAGTCTCAAGTCCTCAAATCCTTACCCAATCCTGAATATTCATTGTAAGGACTGATGTGAAGCTGAAGCTCCAATACTTTGGCCACCTGATACAAAGAACTGACTCATTGGGAAAGACCCTGATGCTGGGAAAAATTGAGGGCAGGAGGAGAAGGGGACGACAGAGGATGAGATAGTTCGATGGCATCACAGACTCAATGGACGAGTTTGAGCAAGCTCTGGGAGATGGGGAAGGACAGGGAAGCCTGGTGGTTTGCAGTCCATGGGATCTCAAAGAGTCAGACACGACTGAGCAACTGAACAATAACAAACCCTGTATATTTTTGCTGAATATCTAAAAATTGTTTTTAAGAAAATATAAGATGGTGGGTGACAGGTAAACCTGATATGATCCCAATCATTTTCACCATTAGACCTTTTTTCAGCTCCCCCAACCCAATATGGGTTTCACTGGTGGCTCAGTGGTAAAGAATCCACCTATAATGCAGGAGTCACAGGAGATGTGGGTTCAGTCCCTGGGTTGGGAAGATCCCCTGGAGGAGGGCATGGCAACCCACTCCAGTTATTCTTGCCTAGAGAATCGCCATGGACAGAGGAGCCTGGTGGGCTACCGTCCATAGGGTCACAAAGAGGCAGACACGACTGAAGCGACTGAGCACACATGCATGCAACCCAACAAGCCACCCCCACTAATACATTGATACCTTATGGTCTGTTTATCACATTACTGGTTTACCAGACACTTCGTATGTTCTTTAGTTTAAACATTTATCCTTTTGCCAGCCCTATCATCTATCACCATCTGATGACAAGTCAAATATACTATAGCCTGGAGATGCTAAGTGACTTACACCGGGTTTTACAGGGGTGAAAGTGGTCTGGGGTGTGGACTCATTACAGCACCAAGGACTCTCCTGCTATGTGTCTAAGCAGGCTTGTTGGTGGGACCTTGCCCTCCTTCTTTACTACAGTTGTTGCCATTGCATTGTCATTTTACTTAAACTAAGGCCTCTTTACTCTATAAAAGGTCTGTCCCTAAAGCAACAGCAGTGTCAGGAGTTAATTCTAATTTTATCCTACAGTTGGGACAGGACTCCAGGATATGGACAGAGGTGCAATACATGCTCTTACCTAACAAGCGTGATTACCAAAAACAAGGACAAAAAAAGAAAAAGAATCTTCAAAGTCAAGAACATTTCAGTCTCATTCCCAGGAATATGCTTCTGAAAGTTAAATCCCTAGAGCCTTCTATTTATTTACTTGTTAATAAACCAGTGAAAATCCGGAGCCTGCAGGGTGCTGCCCCATGCCTCCTGCTCCTCTGAAGTGGACAGTAAGCAGCAGACTGGCAGTGACTGCTGCCAGGACCGCACACATCCAAGGGAACCCTGGAAAGTGGAGGCTACAATTCTGACTCCTTTCCCTTCCTGCTTAAGTCAATGGCTCCTACTGGGGTGAAATTGTCAACTTAGGAAACTCATTCACATGTAGCAAACAGGGCAGAAAATGTCCTCTCCCCTGAAAATAGCTTCCTAGAGACCAGAGCATCAGAATAAAAAAACCTGGATTTACACCATCATGGAAGAAGCCAGAGAGGAAAAATACAAATCTAAGAAACAGTCTAAAGTCAGTGATTTTCACAGGGCGAGTATCTCAGGAACATCTTTCCCTTCAATGAATATAAACCCATTCTTTTAATATTTTTCCACATCATCCTTCTGAGGAAGCTGGATGTATCTGTCATTATCCTCCATGTCAGAGCACCTACTATAATGAGGCAATTCACAGTACTTACCCGAACTCACATAATGAGCCCTGGTGTACAGCATTTTCTCACCACTTCAAACTCCTGCCTATAAAATTCCAGATGCCCAAGTGTCTGATGCCAATGAGAATCCATAACCAGAAACCTCATGTCTGTTAATTCTGCTTATCAAGCTACCAGACCGTGTAGTTTCAACTTCCACATGTTTTAGCTTTGCTTTATTTTTTTATTATAATTTTGTTTTTCAATGTAGTATTAGTAGAAACTGACCGATTAGGATCAGGGTCACAACGGAGAACGCAGGCTTACCTCAATGTGCTGAAACATATACGGGTGATTGCAGATCTTTCTCAACTGCATGATGGTGTTCATTAGTGTCTTAGCACCTCCTTTCCCCTAAGGACAAGCAGAGGAGAGTCAAAATATACGTTATTAATTGATCAGCTATTTCCCATTTCTTTTTTTCCCATTTTCCTAAAGTAGGTTTCTATAGAAAGAGCAAAGAGCCATAGGTCATCTCTGTAACCTATACTTCCTACTGTCCAAAGCTCCTGTTACTATTACACAGCCATTTCTGAATTAGATAGACCATCTTCCATGTGAGTTATCTGAGAGGAGGGAATTATGTCCAGTGGATGGCTTTGAGAAATGACTGTCCATCCGGTAGGATTCTGGGAAGACAGAAGCATGGCACAGATGCCCAGGGATGAAACTGGCTTTTAAAACCTTCTAAAATGCTAGCCTACCCTTAGGCAGATATATTGTGTGCAGACTGACACATACAGAGCTAACTGTTTTGGTGATATGAACACCAAGACAGTGTTCATTTCTAACTGCTCCAATACAAGTAAAAGGCCAAGGGATTTCCTTTGGCAGCAACAATAATAGCTCCCAAAAGGCCCTGTAATTTGCTTTGACAAATCAGCAGCCATGGGGATATTTGCTGGGAGTGTCCAGTGGCACAGCCCTAAGAAGAAATATGACGGCACCTTGAGTTGTATCACCTTCCACCACGTACCTTCTTATCTTTCTCTGAACCATCTGTGAGGAGGATCCCTTTGGCTTGCATGTGGCGATACAGAATCTTCTGCAGAGCTGACATGTCACACTTGATCACATACTCAACCTGGCGAAAGAAGAACAGTACATAGGCTAAGAGCAGGAGAGAGAAGGAGCCTGTCCTAAGGAGACAGTTGAGACATGGCTGCTGGTGGCTCTCCTGGAATCATGAAGGTATCTCTTTCTGCTTCTTGGATTCATGGAGGTTGGGGGAGCGGGGGCATGATGGAGGAGCCCACAGTTATCACTGCTCAAGGTACCATTATACGGAAGGGACATGCAAAAGGTGATATGTCACTCAGGCCAGGGTCATGTTTCCTGAAATTTCTTGACTTGTTCCACATTTGAGAGAGAGAGAGGCTGGCAGACTGTTCAAGTTCATATATATTTAATACTGCTGCTGCTGCTGCTAAGTCGCTTCAGTCGTGTCCGACTCTGTGCGACCCCATAGACGGCAGCCCACCAGGTTCCCCCGCCCTGTGATTCTCCAGGCAAGAACACTGGAGTGGGTTGCCATTTCCTTCTCCAATGCATGAAAGTGAAAAGTGAAAGTGAAGTCGCTCAGTCGTGTCCGACCCTCAGCGACGCCATGGACTGCAGCCTACCAGGCTCCTCCATCCATGGGATTTTCCAGGCAAGAGTACTGGAGTGGGGTCCCATTGCCTTCTCTGATATTCAATACAGAGTGTGTCTATATATATATATATACATGGCTTCCCTGCTGGCTCAGACGGTAGAGTCCGACTGCCTGCAATGTGGGAGACCTGGGTTTGATCCCTGGGTTGGGAAGATCCCCTGGAGAAGGAAATGGCAACCCACTCCTGTATTCTTGCCTGGAGAATTCTGTAGACAAGCCTGGCCGGCCGCAGTCCACGGGGTTGCAAAGAGTCAGACACGACTGAGGGACTAACTTTCACTTTCACATATATATGCATTTCCTCTGCTTCCCAACTATACCCTGTTTCATACAAACAGAACAGTTTGAGGAAAAACAGTACCCAGCCAATATCCTCCGATTTTTTTTTTTTGGAAAATATCTTTTTAAATGATCCTGTGTGGCTGGCTTCCCTCAATTCTGATCCTGAACGGAGATCCCTAAGCGCCTAGGTTGACTGTAGGTAACTACCCTCTGCTTTTGAAGGGTGAGAGGATACTACTTGTGGGAACAGTAGGCAAAGCAGAGGAGTGAGCCCACAGTTAAACGCAGCTTTATGACCATCTTTTTTAGAGGCAAGGCCTTGTGTGCTTCCACTTGAAACAACGGAAAAATCCGGTTTTAAACTGTGAGAGAGAATTCACGTGTGGGTGTTTTCGCACCCACCTGCAATACTTCTCACACACTCCTAATACACGCAGTCTGCCTTGATTATTTCCTATTATTATTTTTCTTTATGAAAAAAAAATCTCCAGAATACAAATGTGTAATTTTCATAATAAACATCAGATTAATGCCTAGAAATCTGCAGAATGTGATTAAAAGTAAATCAGCAAGCTGCCTAATGTTTAACAAACTGATTAAAAGTGATCAGGTTATTTTCAGCTCTGAGGACCAGAGTGAGGAGGTCACAGATGAAGAGAAGTTGAATATTCATCTGACTGTTGCTTTAGAAGGGGTCTGTCAGGCCAGCTGGAACCACAATTAATAGCATTTTGCCACTTGTTTTGATGCAGCAAATCAGATTAGAGAAAGATGAGCTCTTTTGCAGAAAAGTAAAGAAAAACAAGTTACCCGCCATAAAGTTTTTAATGACCTTCTTGGCCAGAGAAGAAGAACATCTCCAAGTTTTAATAAATAAGCATACACTTAATATGGCTTTTGTGTTTTACAGACTTGATCGTGGCATGTTTTAAAGTACTTTGACTTTCTCAAGTGCTGTTAACTCTCCATGTAACTTGATCATGGTGAAGAAAATATTAAACAACTTCAGACTTCGCAAGCATAATGATAAAAATGACACCGAGGGCTAATATTATTGAGCTCTTTCTATGGACCAGGCCCTATGCAAAGGTGCTTGGTGTGCCTTCTCCCATTTTACCATATAAGAGCTGTAAGGCAGAGTTAAATTCGGTGGTGTTTGCATTTTACAGATAAGGAACCTGAGCATCAGAAATGTTAGGTGCCTGGGTTGAAATGATGCAGCTATTCAATGATCCAGTTAGGATCAAACCAGCCTGCACTTTCTTAAGCTCTACACTAAACATAACCAAGAGGACTTTCAGGCTCCCTAGTTCTGCCCTGATGTTCATCTTCACTTGGGCCTCACTGCCAACCAGCCTGTGCACACCTTCCTGAAAGTGGGAAGCACGGCTGAGGCAAGCTTTAAGTGCACTAGGAGATGGCAGATCCAAAATGAGGGGCTGGGACCCTCAACCTCCTTCTCATCAGTTAGCTGCTGCCAAGAGCTGGATGGGAGGAAGCGTGGGAACGAGGCATGCACGATGATGCCATGCAGACAGGGAGGCCAGACAACCCCACAGGGGCCAAGTCAGCAGAGAAGTGAGCTCGTCCCTAGGACCTGACGGCTCCTGTAGAAAGGGGACCTCCACTCAACCCTCCTTCCTCACACCACTAGGGGGTCACAGACGCTGGTGTGATACGCATCATCAAAATCACCATTCCAAGTTTCACAACTGTATTTTACGTTTGCTCCTCGTAACTTCCCCAACAAGTCCAAGCTGTTTTGTCTTTGTATCTTCCTATAGTCTTAGGGCTGCCTTTCTAAATCTTAACTCTTCCTGAGGGCTCTTAGTAAGGTCTTCCCTGATCACTACACCTATCAGTCAATCTTCCTTTTTATTTCTCACAAACAAGTGTTTATTAAGCTTTTTTAATGGCAATCCCTTACCAAGAATACATGTTAATGTACCTCTTCTGAATACATGCCCATATATTTATTTATGAGTCATATGCATGAACTAATATTAATGCCTCAAAACACGAGTTAGTTTTAGGACACGGGTCAATATTAGGCACTTGTTTTACATCTACATTTCAAGGGGCCAAGGTGATGACATCTGATTTTTTAGCCAGTTATACCCTGATCCACTGGGATTTCTCACTGACTGACTCTCCTATGGCAAGGACCTTTCTTCCTTATGGGCTTCTCAGGTGGCGTTAGTGGTAAAAGAACTCGCCTGCCAATGCAAGAAACACAAGAGATGAGGGTTCGATCCCTAGGTGGGGAAGATGCCCTTGAGGAGGAAATGGCAACCCACTCCAGGGGTCTTGCCTGAACAATCCCATGGACAGAGGAGCCTGGCAGACCACAATCCATAGGGTAGCAAAGAGTCGGACACAACTGAAGTGATTTAACACGCATGTACCCTGTTCACTCTATAATGGGGCTGGTGAAAATTCACACTGGGAACAGGAGAGGTGGCAGGTCTGCACTTTTCCCATTGTCCACCTACCCGTACATTATTTCTCTTGTTTTCAACCTGTGATCCTGGGCAGAATCTTTTAAAAGTCTGTCATCCATCCTGAAGGTCAGGGGTGTTACAGTTTAGTTAAAATGAGATCATCCTAAAATTCTTTTATCTGGATATGGGAAACCCACAATGCTCACAACAGGCAGAAAGCAAAAGAACCCAACTGTGAGGGTGGATGGATGACCGATGTCCCAGGTGGGGGTGCTCCCCCTCACGCTCCCCATCCCCGGGATAACTGACACAGTCTAGGCCAGTTACCTGATGGACTCTGTGACACAGGCATATATACCACATGGGTACCAGTGTCTGTCTGCATGTTAAATCAAAAAACCGTATATTTTTTTTTAATTTTTAGGAGAAAAATTAATATAAATAGGAGCTCTAAAATCTTCCTTCCACACCCCAGTGGACTAGTAGTAAGCACCCCACACATACATACACATACACACACCCATGTGTGCTCTGGAGACCCCTGTCCTAAAGCGCTTGAATGCCTGGATCCCTCACCCTGATGGGGTGGGTGACGCTGCCTTTCATTGTCATGCCATCGTTCGGCGACACTGCACGCCATGCCTCCAATTTCTGGTAAAGTTCCTGCACCTCCCACCCCCACCCAAGTGCTGTGCAGTGCACAGAGCAAGCCGTCAGAGCCATGCATCAAGAAAAGGGCAGACTGACAGTGATGAGGCGAGGGAAGCCTTTGTAAGAATCACACCATCTCAAACGCTGCTGGGTCTGAGTCATCTCCAAAAACCTTGACGGCCCCTGACTAGAGCATGAATCTGAAAGTTCCTCAAAATGGGCTGATGCTGAAGGAAATAAAATCTGTATATGACTCTGTAATAAGGATGATTCTCCCACCAGGTTAGGCTTATGACGGCCACTGGGACTATTATTTTCAAAGGATATGTAAAACTGGGGTGCCAACCTCATGGACATGACAATTACCTCCTAAGACTCATTATGTTGGTAAATGATCAAACTGGTCCCTTCAAGGAGCCAAATCAGGTGGTTACAGTGGCCCAGACCCTCCTCCTATATAACCCGGGAAAAGCTTTCAACCTTTATTCATAGTTTCTCCCTAAACACAATTCCTCATGTATAATTTCCCTTCCAAAAGGATGCATTATTAGAATAGGAAACCCAGACTACTGTGTGTGATACATTATCACTTTGTGTATTGAGATTTCCAAACAATAATATTAAATTTATTAAAGTCCTGGGTTCTGAAATCTATGGCATGAAACCACACGGAAGTTTCTTACAAAGTTATGTACACATCTACCATATGACCAAGCCACTCCTACATACTTCCTAAAGTGAAATGAAAACCTATGCTCACACAAAAGCCTATACACAAATGTTCACAGCAGACAAGCATAACTGTCAAAAACTATAAACCACCCAAATGTCCTACAATTAAATTGATAAGCAAACTCTGGTGCATCCATGCAATAGAATACTATCCACTAATAAAAATGAACCAACTACTGATACATCCAACACCTTGGACGTTTCTCAAATTCATTATGCTGAATGAAAAACCACAGGCAGAAGGTCTGATGGGACATATGGTCTGATTCTATTCCTAAAACATTCTGGAAAACAAAAAGCTATGAGGATGGAGGATGAACCATCGGTGCTAAGAGGCTGAGGGCAAAGCGAGAGCATGCCTAAAAAGTGACAGCACTAGGGAATTCTGGGGGGGTGGGGGGTATGGGGAGACAGAATTGTTCTGTATTTTGATTGTGATGCAGTTAACGTAACTAGGAGACCTGGGTTCAATACCTGGAGAAGGAAATGGCAACCCACTCCAGTACTCTTGCTTGGAAAATCCCATGGATGGAGGAGCCTGGTGGGCTACAGTCCATGTAGTCGCAAAGAGTCAGACACGACTAAGTGACTTCACTTTAACATAACTGCATTTGTCAAAATTCAGATCTATATACCAAAGAACAGTGTATTTTATTATATTTAAATTAAAAAGTAAAATGGAAATCTACTTCCATAATTGATTCTTTTTCATGGAAACATTTGAGCGTTGCTTCCATAAAAGATTTAGCCTTTTGCGGCCATCCGCCACAACGCCTTTCTAGATTCTTTATACAGCCTGAGAAAGACATACATGTTTGTGGCTACAAGCAGATGGTGGCAGAAGAAAGCTCCTTACCCCCAAGGATAACACTTAGATGGCAGATTTTCCCCAGATCAAAGTCCTAGCAAGGTAGAAAGATCAAAGAGTGGACACTGGCCAAACCACATTAACAATAGCTACATACACATGCTAAGGGATTAGTTCATCACCTTAAAAGGGTGATGGTAAAATGCCAGGACCAGAGGACACCGAGAAACTTAATGAGAACAGGAAAGCAGAACCAAAGTCAGTAATAGAAACAGCGGTGCAATAGAGAAAGTAAGGACTCTGGGAGCAGCAGCTGTCATCAGCTGAGCCTTAACACGTGCCAGGCATTGCATTACGAGTACTGCATCCATTTAATCCTCTTCTATAAAGCATGTATTATCTATTTCCTAGCTCACTGCTGGGAACACTGAGACCCACTGGTTTAAGTAACATGCCAAGAGCACACAGTTAGCAAGAGACAGAGAATGCAGTGGGGACCCAGGTCCACTCTGACAGGCAGAGCCCATGATTTCCACTCCACCAGGTTACCTCCAGAAGAGGTAGCTTATCCATAGATTAAACAGACACACCTCGGGTATAGCACAGGTTCAGTTCCAGGCCAACACACACAGGGTGCAATAAAGTGAGTCATATAAACGTTTTTGTTTCCTAGTGCACATAAGTTATGTTTACACACTACAGTCTATCAAGTGTGCAATAGCACTGTGTCTAAAAAAACATTGTACATACCCTAATCCAAAATACTTCATATTGTGGAAAATGCTATCCTCTGAGCCTTCAGTGAGTCACAACCTTTTTGCAATAGTAACATCAAAGATCATGGACCACAGATTCCCATAACAAATTTAACAATAATGAAAAAGCTTGAAATATTTCAAAAATTACCAAAATTTGTGACACAGGGACATGAAGTTAGCAAATACTGTTGAAAAAATGGTGCCAATAGATTTGCTTGAGGCAGGGTTGCCACAAACCTTCATTTTGTAAAAAAATGCAATTTTTCAAAATGCAAACAAGGTATATATATATATATGGGTATTTAATATACCTCAAATATAAAAATTTGGGTATTAAAGAGTACAAGTGTACTTCATGCAGGAATCACGCTCTTCAAAATCTAATTTTTTAAAAAAAATTTATCAATACTCAGGAAGTTTTCTTGTGAAAAGAGCCATGAAATAAATGTTTTAGTAAAGTAAGGAATTCCTTGGTGATATAACCAATCATCCCATGATCCTTATGCTGCAAAAGTGTATATTTTAATCAAATGGACTTCTTAAAAACAGGGCATACTTTCAACTTGTAATATTTTTTAAATCTATCTATATTAGCCAGTCCTGGAAATCAGTAAACAAGATTTAGAAGTTTTATGGGATGAATAAATGAGTAAGTTCGGATAATTATCTTTTATTGTATTTGTTGCTTCTAAAGAAACAAAAGGAAGAATGGGGAAAATTAAAATCTTTAACGTTTCATTTCTGTAAGTTCTGGATCTCAGTAACACTAAAGGAAGCTACATGACCATTGTACCCATTCCCCAGCTTATTCAGTAACAAGGTCCACCTTGAACAGAAAGAGGGTTATCCAAAGATGTGAAGACCATAAGAAGTCAAAGAAATATTGACAGCATTCAATCCCCAAGATGCATTCACTAGCAAAATAAAATACTTAAACATTTGGGTTTTCACTATGATAAGCGTGGTATAAGAACAGTGTTAATATTTAATTTTTCTCTGACTACTAAAGATAGGGGATTAGGGGACAAAATTCTCTCTTAGTAAAGTAATCAACTTTGTACAATATCTTGCCAGCTCCCACTTAAAAATGAATAGGATGAACCAATCCGTCCAAAAAAGAGAGTCATTACACAGAAAAACACAATGATGCAAAACACACATTTCAGAATTGGCTCCTCTAAAGAGAAAAGTTACATCAAACTAACTCATGCGGCAAACGGTGCGCAATGCCAAATAATCTATCTGTAAGAAAATGAAACGCAGAATTCCAGTGTTTAGAACTCTAGCGGTTCCAAAATATGATGAGAAACATATTAAACTAATACCCAAATCCAGTCCAAAAATGTGGCGCTAAGGGCTCAAAAAGACATCCTAAAGCCCTGAAAAATCAGTGTCCAAAAAAGAATCTGAAAAATATTTGCTTAAGATGTTCATAGAATCTTAATTAGATGATGTATCTATAATAAGAACCCTATTTTTCACTTACTATCAGAACAGTGACATCCCAAGCATCCAACATTGAACACATTTCTGGGAAATGTGGCAAGCATTTACTAGGCCTTCTGATAAGGATACAAGCCCCGAACTCATAGCCTTATGTGGCTCAAAGCAGAACACTTTTATGGCGCCTGTAAGAGTGAACTCAACAAGGTTAGTAAAATTAAAAAAAAAAAATTTCTAAAGTTAAAATAGAATGTCTATTCACGTACTGTTAAGTTAATGTAAGTTAAAGCTAAAATGTAATGACAGTGATTTGGTAATTTTCAAATATCTGTCCCCAAACTTTTGGAAACCAAGATGAAATGTTCAAATTTCCATTCTCTCTCTACACTAAACCCTCCAGCTTCTCTCTAACAACTACAACAAAAAAGTCCTTTAAGATATTTTCCAGTTACCTGGAACTAAAACACAAGCCTGCTATTTCAGAAACACCATTTCAGGGGCAGGTAATTTGAATATAACGGCAGGGGGAATAAATTACAACTTTTGAATTTGTAACATACCTTTTCCGGAAGCTGAGATTCAACTTCTTTCTTCAGTCTCCTCAGTAAGAAGGGTCTCAACACCTTATGCAGACGTCTGATGATCAATATAGTTTCTTCTTCATTTAAGTCCACCTGCAAGAGAACCTTAGATGAATTTGATCCTTTTTTTTACGGTTATTTCATGTAATAACTCTTTATATTTATTATTGGTTTCAATATATGTCTGAAATTTTATGTGCATTAAGGCCAGGTTTATACCCGTCATGTACACCTCAGAATTCTGTTCCCACCTGCCTACCAGGCTGTAACAGAACAGCCTATAAACAGATGTCTTTGTCTGAATGCTGGCTTCTATGGAAAAGAGTTCAGAGCCACCAGTTTCAGACTGGGAGTGTTAACAGCTCAGAATTGGATGGGATATGATTGTGACAAAGGCTGATTGAAGACTGAGGTTGAACATGAGTGAAAGGGTAACAGTTAATGTGTTCTTACTTAAAATCGAGGGCTTCCCTGGTAGCTCAGCTAGTAAAGAATCTGCCTGCAATGCAGGAGACTTGGGTGCGGCTCCTGGATTGGGAAGATCCCCTGGAGGAGAGCATGGCAGTCCACTCCAGTACTCTTGCCTGAAGAATCCTCATGGACACAGGAGCCTGGCGGGCTACAGTCCATGGGGTCTCAAAGAGTCGGACACGACTAAGCGATTAAGCACAGCACTTAAAATTGAAGCAGTAAGTTGGGCTCTTAACTTTGTCTCAGATGCAGAAACATATGAACGGTACAGAGCTTGAACATGCAAAGAACAAGAATAAATACAGTTTATGCTGGTGGGTTGCTAAGCCCCTCTACCTGATTGCTCTGCTCTGCTGTGACTGTGTCAAGTTCAGTCCTATTTGTAAATGCTCTGCGTTCTCTTTCACCTTCCTCCACTAACCTCTAGGGGGCAGAGCTGATTGATGTTACCTTCTTCAAATGGGCAAGCCAATGAATTCCTGACAAACGGCAAGGGTACCTATAATATACCTCAAAATTAAAGGGCAAATGGTTCCAACACAAATATCCATAAAGCATTTTAAGTGCTTTTTCATTCCTATACTTAAGAAATCACTAATCAAAAGGACAGGTTCCTGTTTCTAATAAACGAGTTTTTAAGAGAAGGCAGAGAAAGGAATAATAATAAGAAATTTGAAAACAGCTACTCCAAGGTTTGCAGAATATTTATATATGCACAAAACTGAGATTCACACTAAAATCTGAAAACGATGCATACAGAAAATAACTATACACTAGTTTGGCTTTACACACAAACTCTTAACGTGGAAATGGTTTAAGGGGAAGCCCAAGTTTATAACAAGAAAATATTTTTTTTCAAGGTTTACACGTGGTTGGTTGAGCTGTGGTTACAGACTGAACAAGTATCTCTGTATCTATCCTCCCTGTGGTCCACAGCATTTAAGCATTCCACTGGTCAGGAACACCCTCTGCTGGCCTAGCTACCACAATGGCGAAAGACAATGGGATTAGGACACCCTAGATCCTAGGATCACTTACCCATTACTGGATCCATTCTCTCAGGATGGAAAAATATCCCTGGAGTGAACGCACACCCACCCACTGACTGGCTTCCTGATATTTTACAACACCGTAAGCCACCTTGTGGTCTCAGCCTTAGGTCCTGTCATTTCATTTCTTTGTCATGCAGCGGGGAAAATAAATGTTAGGCCAGTACCCTCTCTCCAGTCATGGCAAACGGTGCATTAAACCACTGCTCGAATGTGCTGCAGCTCTTAAAAATGGTGGGGAGGAGGAAGTTGAGGAGGGCCCAGAGTTCCGGGAGCTTATTCTGCAGTGGGGTCCCGGTCAGGAGGATCCTTCTGGGGGCCACGTAGTGCGTGTTGAGGACCTGTGTCAGCTTGCAGTGGTGATTCTTCATGCGGTGGCCTTCGTCCACTATCATGTATTTCCACCGGATCTGTAATGCAAGAGGAAGGACCAACGTGGTGAGCGAGGGAAACACAAGTATCCCCGAGAGGCAAGTGGTGATGTGGAAAACCAAAGAGCTCATGCTTGGTCCAGGCTGTGGCATGATACTCCTCAGCATAAACGATTCTCAGCAGTCTATTTCCTATACGTGACAGGTCATGTCACGCACCATGCAATGATGGGATGAAATAACAAAATTCGATCCCTAAGTACCTTTTCACAAAGAAGGCAACTAGGGCTCAGAAAGAAACGATCGGGCCAGGACTAGCTCCTGTGTCTTCCCATCCGGTACCTCTTCTATCAGTGCTCTGTCATGACAGCCTGCCAGATTTAAAGGCTACATAACCACTGCTCATTGAGTACAGAATATAGTTCCCCACTTGAAGCAGAGGTTAATGACTGATTCCTCCAAGACGACGTCAGCAAGTACCTATAGCAGAAGATCTCTGGCTTCATGCCCTTTTTCTATTACCTCGGCTGACTACTACCTTCAGGGCTTGGCTCCTATTCTTTTTTTTCTAATTTGAACTTAGTTGCTAAGATTTCAAAGTTGGAATATTTCACCTAAAAATCTGGACATGCAGCGTCTTTTAAAACATTAGAAGATCTAGCAACCTGGACTCTCTTACTTCACACGGATTCCTGACCTGCCAGGTCCATACCTGCCAGGTCCAGGACCCCGGTTTCAAGACGTCTAAGATGAAAGGACAGACTCACTGGCAGAGAGGGCGGTACTAAAATAGCATTGTTCTGTTTATGCCAAAACTTCAGAATTAAACACAATATATTCCTCCAGCATGACTGTCACTTCAAAAATAAAGAATGACCATATGACACGATCTCCCTTTCTAAGTCTACACACAGTCCCCTTCCCCTCTCACATCTGATCCTTCAGCCCCCTCCAAGGTCACGTTTCTCAAAGTGAGAACAATGAGGAATAACCCACAAAGCCTATCCAATCCCCACAAAACAGTGGCAATGGCCAAGAAGAGCATCTGGCATTCAGATGTCCCTGGATCCCACTGCAAAGCTCTTAGGAAGGAAAAGCAAAGAATTCTATGAAGTCTCGCCTTCCTCAGTAGAAGCACCAGGAAAATCAGGGGAAAAGGAATAAAACATCACTCAGAAAGGGATGTCCAGGTAAAAGAAACTACCAGAGGTGTTTTGGGGTTTTTTCCCCCCCTTCCCCCACCTCCACTAAGAAAATTCCTTAAGAATAATTAAAGTTGTACAATCAATTGTCCCAAACTTACCAATAAAAGAGGCCAGAAGATAAAAATGTACTGATCAATATTCTAAATCCACCTTCCTGCCTAATTTAGCCTATAAAATAATAAGGAATCGAAGGTCTATAATTTTGCTATCGGATCTACTGCTAATTAGGTCTTCCACTCAAAAAAAACTACTACCTCTTTCCAGATTTTCATTCTCCAGAAACAAAGGCAGTACATCCGTTACCAGGCGTCTCCGGCGAATTTTGAAATGCATATGCAGAACACACGATCCAAATTTTCTTAAAAGGGTCTCAAATGTACACACACATTCCCACAGTTATACTGAAAACATGTCATTTTTGACACTGCCAAATCCATCTCAGAGTGTGAAGAAGACGAACTCACAGCATTGTTGCTGGTGCCGTCTCGATTATTAAACCTCCCCTGGGAGCACGTTTCCTTCATGTATTTCCTAGGACGCCATGAAGGGAACTCTCTGTTCCCAGGGCAAAGGTTTAATGCAGAGATTGAACAGATCCCAGAAATAGTGATTCTGTTCAGTTCTGGCCATAACTTAGTGTCAGATTATAATGCTTTCAAAACACCACAGCGTAAAAGAAATTACCAAAGGAAAAAAAATGAAGTTCTCCTACTCGCTCCATGATAGAAACTACTCCCATCGTTCTACATGAATATATTTGGAGGCAAGATGACATAAATGGAAAAAAAGATTCTATTTTTTGGCTAACGGACAGTTTAGGACCTATAAATTAGCAGATATGTAGGTCGCAGGTAGAAAACAACTCTTTCCCGACTCCAAATATATAGTCATAGAAACAACCCAGAGTCATCCAAACAAGAATAGCCCATTATTTCACTGGAAATCAACATAAAACAGGGAGAGCACAAAAGCTACAGCTTGGATAAACGTTCATATGGAGAAGACCATATGGAGAGATGCCTGCTCATCTCTGGAGAGACAAAGACACAAGAGGCATGAAGTTCCGCTGCTGACAATATCCCAGGGCAACAAAAACAATTATTTCTTCCACAAGCACGATGTTCAGAGCTGTTGGAGAGAAAAAGAGTTGCAGAAGGAACCCAGGTAAATTCTTTTAAGAGATGTAAACTCATTAACTACAACAGGATAGGTAAGAGTCCCAGGATCACTGACATGCAACAGAAAACAGCATACATAAAATTAAAAACCCATGACCAAAATATATCTGACTCAAAGAGAGAGGGAGAGGGCAGTCATCTAATGAGCAAATTATAGTAGTGAGTATAATTTGGGGAATATTTTAACATTCCAGTTGCGATGGTCCATAATTCGAGACAAAAGAATTTTTTTAAACATACCTTTGCAAGAATGTGCTTGTCTTTTATGATGTACTCATAAGTAGTCAGGAGGACGTTGAATTTGCCACTCCGTAGCTGGGGGACAAGAGAGCGACGCATGGCAGGGGTGCCCTGAATGGGAAGAAAATACAGATCTATATTACCCCAGGGAAGGAGATGTGCATTGTCTCTCACCACTCGTGGCTTAATGGAGCCCAGACACATGACCAAGGACTGCACGTACACGCAATTATCATATATAGATCCATTATCCAGGAGGAATGTACTTGGGAAAATTGCCCACGTCTGGGTACTTTTCAGACTCTTGTGGAGAGGCTTTCCCACTGCAGACCAAGGGAGGGCAGGGAGAGAAAAGGAAATTATGGTGACCCCAAGGTAGCAGAGAACCCGCTGCTCTGCTGAAAGGCTCCATTTCTACAGGGGCGTCCAGCCGGCACTCGGCTGTCTGGGTAATTGCCTAACTTTGCAGGAACAGTGGGCATGGTGCTGGCATGCGGGATATGCGATATTTGTCATTTGTATTACTCTCATCAGAAACCTCGCAATATGATAATTAACAATTTTCTTCTGCATTTCACTATCTGAAAGTAATTATGGTTTATTACAGTAATCTTCTTGGGATGATTAACTCTCACTGTTTAGTACATGATGTACATGACAAAACTTTACAACCAAATACAGTTCACAGATGTGCACAAGGAACGAAGAAAATAGGGTCTATTTTTTGCTTTTCCACATTTATATATAAATACAGCATTCCAAACCTTGTAAGAAATTTTCACCACAGAAGGAGCCCATTTGTCAAATTCATACGTCCAGTTAGATAGAGTCCTGTAGAACAAAACAAAATACAGAGAGATGTTTGTATAAAAGTCTGTGGTTAAAAAGATGTTCTCATTCACTTTCAGGCCTCACCTTGAAAGAGGACAGAGAATATAAAATATCTCAACTACACATTCATTTTAAAGGTGTGGAAATACGAGATAAGTTAGAAACAAGTGCCACAAGGCGTGACAAGTTTGAGGATTCATAAGAAATCTCATGAGAGGGAAAAAAAATTAAAGAATGCATAAACACAGAGGACAAAAAAGCATCTTATTTTTAATACTGAAAGACAGCAATTACCAGAGTGATTTGGGGACTCTAAAAACAGCCATATAAATTCAGAGAAATTTGAGTCAGGAAAAAAAAATGATAAAAGCACATGAAAATACTAAATAAATCTGCCAGGAGGGAGCAGGGGGAAAAATAGTAAACGTCTTAAAAAAAAAAAAAATCCCCCAAACCATCAATGTAATCTATGAGTCAGAACATGCAAAATATAGATAAAAAGCAAAATACATGTTCAAGATGTAGATAACATGGAAAGGATGTCTAAGTACTATGAGTTCAAATAAAATGGATTTAAGAGGTCTGTGAAGAATTCTCATTTAGGCAAAATTTGAAGGAAACACTAAAACAGAAGTTTTACTTTTTCTCAAGGTCCAAGTCTATAATGAGCAGTGAGATCTAGAAGAGGACCTCAGTGAACAGGCTGCACTTGTGTGCAACCTCACACCACAGTCAGATGCACTCCCATCCAAGGAGGGTAGTTTTGAACAGGAATTCCTTCCTGCGGGTATGTCCACTCAAAACCCGCAAGGTCCACGCAGTAGACAAGGCACTGGAAATGTGATGGAAAGGACAGGATGAAGACCTGTCCTGACAAAGCGGCATCGCCACTGCAGATAAACCACAGTACTGAGGGCAGTTCAATACATAGTTCAGAGTCTGCATTTTGATTTAGACTCTGCTTTAAAGGGGACAGTAAAGGAAGATCTAAGAATATACATTTTTTTGAATATATGTAGCCTTTTAGAAACATAAGAAAATAATAGGAAATCTTTTTTTTTTTTTTTTTATCGTGTGTGAAGTGATATCTCATTGCTACTTTAACTTTTCATTTTATGATCACTGAGACTGTGTGTGTGTCTGTGTTATATGTGTAGTATTTTTTAGGCTAACTGAAAAATGTTATAAAACAAAACCCATGAATTTTAGTACTTCAGTGACACGTATGTGTGTGTCAGTCGCTTAGTCATGCCCGACTCTTTGCGACCCCATGGACTGTAGCCCGAGAGGCTCCTCTGTTCATGGGATTTCCCAGGCAAGAATACTGGAGTAGGTTGCCATTTCCTTCTCCAGGGGATCTTCCCGACCCAGGGATCGAAACTCGGTCTCCTGCATTGCAGGCAGATTCTTTACTGTCTGAACCACCAGGGAAGCCCATAGTTTGTCTATAGAAGGCCACATCAGCTGTTCAAAAGATAAAAAATTCTGTGCAGAGCTTTGTGTGATATGAAATACCCATATCAAAACTTTCAGCTTCATGAGCCACTTCAGGTGTGATAAAGAATGAGACCCACTGTGCGGTATGCAGGCTGTGTAGACTGCAACAACACAAAAGGCTGGAAAAAAATCACTTCATTTTGTGCTTATGTAGCCAATCAAAGAGGCCAGGGTGGGAGACAGGGTGGGAAATGAAACATCTAAATCCAGATTATATGCTCTTGATAATCCCACTATAGGCTACAACTCTGCCTTAAATGACAGATGACAAATAGGGCAAACTCTAACATAAAGAAAGATAACTGCAGAATAAATGGCTTTACTTACGAAAGGGGAACAATGATGAGATAGGGGCCATTGAGTCGTTTGTGCTCCATCAGATAAGTGATGAGTGCAATGGTCTGTATGGTCTTTCCCAGCCCCATTTCATCAGCTAAGATTCCGTTCAAATTGTTATTATACAGAGAAACCATCCATTCCAGGCCCTGGAGCTGAAATGAAGAGTAATTGCTTCAATTATCCAAGATCTGCACAGGTAATTAATACTAATACAACTCAAGTGGGGCTGCGACTTCTTAACTCCTCCGTGCTGTACGTCGGATTTCCCGCAGTAGGAACGTGGGGGAAGCACCAGCACAAAACGAAATTCAACTGTGAGCCTGTAATCGCCCCACTGCTTGGCAGGTGCTGAGTGCTAATCAGATTTAGAAGTGATGGGCTGGAGCGCTCCGGGGGGATTTTAAGCAGCTTTACCATTCATCCCTACTTAGCATTTCACAGTATATGGCATTCTAGAATTATTAGAGATGAAGAAAACCCAAATGAAAATCCATTCTAACCACTCCAAGAACAAAAAGCCAATGTGAGAATTAAAGAAAAACAAGCCAGAAGGCAGGTTGGGCATGGAGATCACAGGTCATTAGAAACAGCCTTCCTGGTAATAAAGAGCCTGTCAGCCCCTCGGGGGTGGGGTCCCCTCAAGTGAGGTAGCAGAGTGATCACGGAGCCAGGGGCATCTGCTGGCGGAGAAAGCTCCCAGGCCTCACAGGGGAACTCTGCAATGCAGGTGCTCCCCAAAGGCAGCTGACCCCAGGAACCACCTTCAGCACAGTTAAGTACAAAAGCACAGCACCAGAGACACAGCTTTGGATTCCCACGTTACACACAAGAAAGAGTGGGTGAAAATACAAAATTGTCCAACTTTCCTCTCCAACCACCAACTCCCTTCCACCACCGTTATCACAGATGTTAGTTTAAATGAGAGGATTAACTCTGCCTCTCTCTATATATATATACATATGCATGTGTGCTCAGTCATGTCCAGCTTTTTGCAACCCCATGTCACTATAGTCTCCAGGCTCCTCTGTCTATGAATTGTCCATGAAACTGACCTGATTACAGACAGGTCAAAAGAAACATCTGTTTACAGCCTGCTGCTGCTGCTGCTGCTAAGTCGCTTCAGTCGTGTCCGACTCTGTGCGACCCCATAGATGGCAGCCCACCAGGCTCCCCGGTCCCTGGGATTCTCCAGGCAAGAACACTGGAGTGGGGTGCCATTTCCTCCTCCAGGGCATCTACCCGACACAGAGATCAAACCTGCGTTTCTTGTGTCTCTTACATTGGCATGAAATTCTTTACCACTGCACCACCTGTGTGTGTCTGTGTGTGTGTGTAATTGCTACAGTCAATTTAGCTTGCTAATAAAGTTACGCTTAGGGAAACGTTAATTTTCATTTCTTTCATGTAAAAACAAGAAAAGTGATTCTTCCATTTTCAATATTTATTAAGTGGTGATTCTGTGAAAGGACCAGGCAAGGAGCTACAGCACATGGATATCTACATATGTAAGATGCATGCCTCCCTTCTGAAGTTTACAAAGAGAAGCCAATAGGCCATTCATGCACCAAGAAGCAGTTGGCAGTGCGAATGTCATATTTATAAAACTGTATAGACCAGAATTTTTCTTGGGATGAGCAACTACAATGGTTTGAAGAAGTATTTGGATAAGCTTCTTGGGGTGCCTTGTACCATGCAAGATTCTGAATCATCCTAAAGGTTTTTGCAGAACAGCAGTAATACCAAGAGATGAGAAGAACAGAAAGAGGCCCTCAGGGGATGCGCAAAAGAGAGAGGGGCAGAGGAGGAATGGTGGGAACCCAGAGTGCTCAGTGGGAGGAGCTGCACGCCTGCAATGTGACCCCGAGACCACCCGACCTTTAGGAGTCAGCTAAATGCCAGACACATTTAGACACTCCATGAGAGTGGATTTCTTTCTCTATTTGTTAATGAAAATTGGCAAAGGGGCTGAATTTTGCATCTGTTTTAATCCCAGGTAAAACAGAAGCAGAAATTGATTTCATCAGGTGGACATGGGTAGTCAGAGTCCAGGAATAAGAAACTTTATGAAGCAAAAAAAAAAAAACAGAGGAGGGGCAGAGTGAAGCATGTTCAGGAAATCTTACAGCAGCCAGCAGAGGAGGAAGGCCATAGAGGAGGAGATAGGTTTGAAAAGACAGTGATGAAGAATACTTAAAAAGTTCTCAGATGGCAGAAGGAAATCAATGCGGCTTTAAAAGTTATTTATGAATAATCTAAAGAATGCACTTTCCATACACAGACATACAGGAGGTCATCAGAACCAACTCCAAGTTCCTATCTACATCAGGTAGGCCAAATCAGATGACAACAGCTTTGAACTTCATGAAACTAGCATGGTCTTTGGAGAGAACATTGACCTCACTGCAGCCAGAGCACTGGTTCTCAAATTGTGCTCCAGGGACTCTCGAGGGTCTCCAGACTCTTCTGAGGAGATCACAAGATCAAAATTATTTTCTTATTAACACTAAGGCATCACCTGTCTTTTATATTGCATTGACATTTGCATTGATGACGCAAAAGCAGTAGTGGGTATAAACTGCTGGTGCTTTAACACAAATCACGGCAGTACTGAGGCAGCAGCAGCTGTATTCTTCACCTCCACACAATGGCAACCAACACAGTGCTGCGTTCTAAGAGTTCAGTGGAGCCTGGACTCAAGTTCCAAAAGTTTGAGAGCTATTGGCCAAAGGTGTATATTGGGTTGGTCAAAGAGCTTGTTTAAGTTTTCCATAATATCCATAAGATGTTATGGAAAAACCTGAATAAAGTTTTGACCACATTAGTACTTCCCAAAGTGTATTCCAAAGGACCCTAATTTTATAGGATATGAAGAGGAATATGATATACGAAAAGAAAGTTTGGTGGCCAGAGAAATTTGGGCAATATGAAGCTAAACTCATTTCACTGTAGGATGCTGATACGGATGCGTGACACATTTATTTTTGCAGAGTCATGAGTTGCTGATGCACAGCACGGGCTACCAAGAGGGGTCACTGCCAGGGTGCTCAGACGTCTGACTGGCTCTGAAAGTCCTGGGTGACACCTCTGATCAATTATAAGGGCCTCTGTTCATTCTTATACATCTCCAACTTTGGAATAGTAAATTATACAGTAATCCAAGTTACAGTTGATAGTATTTCCCATATTTATTAATATTTAACCACAGAACCCATTTTCCCCATTCTTTTTGGGGTCTATCTCACAGGACAAATGTTGCAAGGAACACACTTTGGAAAATACTATGAAGCGGAAGGAGTAAAAGACAGGTGCTGACCTCATTACAGACAGGTCAAAAGAAACATCCGTTATATTTACAGCCTGCTGCTGCTGCTAAGTCACTTCAGTCGTGTCTGACTCTGTGCGACCCCATAGACGGCAGCCCACCAGGCTCCCCCGTCCCTGGGATTCTCCAGGCAAGAACACGAGTGGGTTGCCATTTCCTTCTCCAATGCAGGAAAGTGAAAAGTGAAAGGGAAGTCGCTCAGTCGTGTCCGACTCTTTGCGACCCCATGGACTGCAGCCTACCAGGCTTCTCCGTCCATGGGATATTCCAGGCAAGAGTACTGGAGTGGGGTGCCATTGTCTTCTCCATGTTTACAGCCTAGTTTTCATCAAAGCATGGATGCTCACCCCTTTACTGTGTCCCCCCCCCAAAAAAAGCATGTAAATGTTGTAGACAGCAATTCTTAGGTGGCTGAATTCATAATGTTAAACTATAGCTACCACCGAAAGTTTTGAAGAAATATACTTCATTTACTTCAAAAAGGGACACAGATGTTCCCTGTACTCATAGAAAGTGGCTGGGTTTTCCCTTCTGAAGAGATCCATGGGTAAAATAGTTGCAAAGGTTAAGTCAGGATTTCTGAAAACAATTCATCCCAAAACCATAAAAGGGAAAACGGGTGAACGCCTTAGTGAAGAAAGTAAAATGGAACGCTCTAAACAAGAGTTACAGGCACAGCAGAGAGAACTGCTACACTAGAAGCGATATGAGGACTTCCCTGGTGGGCCAGTGGTTAAGACTCCACAATTTCACTGCAGAGGGGCATGGGTTTGATCCCTGGCCTGGGGAACTAGGATCCCGCATGCCATGAAGTATGGCCAAAAATGAAAAAAGAAAGAATCTAACCCCAGACGCCTGCCATCATCAACTCTCTTGAGCAATTAGCATGCACACAACATATCCAATCAAAATTAGGTAACAGATTGCAACTTGCCAAGAATACAGTTCCCTGTGTTACCAAGAATACACAGTTACCACATCAGTTACCTGATAATGCTTCAGGGTTCCATTAATGAGGAGGGCCGACTGCTTCTCCACCCTCTCGGAGATGGCGTGGGCCACGGTATAGTAGGACTGGGAGCCTCTGGCACTGTACTGCATGCTGTACTCATCGTCCACATCTTGCTTAGCTGTCCTGGGGCAGAGAAAGTGGAGAGTCACGCACAGGGAAGTTGTGCATGAATGGAGAGCCAAAAACAGCTGCAGTAAGTAGAGCTTCATTTATCACCTCCTTCACGTGTGCACGCTCAGTCATATCCAACTCTTTGGGACGCTATAGACTGCAGCCTACCCAGCTCCTCTGTCCATGGGATTCTCCAGGCAAGAATGCTGGAGTGAGTTGCCATGCCCTCCTCCAGGGGATCTTCCCGACATAGGGATAAAACCTGAGTCTCTTGCATCTCCTGCACTGGCAGGCAGATTCTTAACCACTAGCGCCACCTGGGAAGCCCCCACACCTACTTCATGCCCAGCAGGTAAAACATATCTGTAAATCCTCACAAAAAGCAAGCAAGGCAGACGTTACTATTACCTTCCCTACTTTACACCTGTGGAGAACTTCAGACTAAGTTCATGACTTCATGAATTTTCCCAGGTCGCATGAAGGACGCTGGCATCAGGATTTGCACACAGGCCTTCCTGACTTCAGATGACTGCTGTGAGCATGAACTGTATGCCTGCAAGTTCACACTTTGCCAGTGAAGTGTCCTAGGCCCTTGAAAATCAAAGATAAATCCTACCCACAGAACACTGCCCAAAGCTTGGACAGATTAGAGGGGGCAGAAGGTGGCATTAAAGACACGGGAAAGAGAAGAGGTAGTGTTCTGTTTTTGCACCAGGTTAACCGACTACTGTGTCACTCCACAGAGGGGGCGTGCGAGTGTGCATGCTAAGTTGCTTCATTCCTGTTGGACTCCTTGCAACCCTATGGACCGTCCATGGGATTCTCCAGGCAAGAATACTGGAGTGTTGCCATGCTCCCCGCCTCCAAGGGATCTTCCTGACCTAGGGATCGAACCTACATCTCCTGTGGTTCCTGCATTGCAGGCAGATTCTTTACCACTTAGCCACCATGGAAGCCTCCTATGGAGGTGGGGTGGGGGTGGGCTCCTAAAACATTCAGTGAAGAAGGGGGCAGATGGATAAAGGAAAGATTACTGAAGTGGGCACAGAGCCCTGGAATAAAAGGAGAAAATATCAGAATGTCTATTTCTGGTTTTTTTTTTTTTTAAATCTCATCACTTTAAAATGTTCTCTTTTGCAGATTGTTTCACCACAATTTTTCTTTTAACACTAGAGCAATACAGGCAAAGAGCTGTATAGCCCACCGGTGTAGAGGATGGGTGTGGTGAGGCAAAGAGCTCGGTGCTCAGGTGAGGGGAAGGACTCTGGGGTGTTTCAGAGACTGGGCTGGGGGAGTCGGGGGCTGACCACCTGCAGCAGCGAGGACAGAGAAGGGAAGGGCACATCCCTTGTGGGTTTCTGGAGGAGTGTTGATGCCATTACGGGAGGTGGGAAAGGCTGCCGGTTGGAGGGGCAAATTTCAACTAGGATGGAAGTGCTTATGACATGAGAAACCCAGGAGTGAGGGAGTCAGGAAGGAGAAGAGGACTAAAGAAGGGGCTGAGCGGTGAGACACGCTGGTGACCTCTGATGGTGGCATTTCAAGGGGAGTCTGGGCATAAAGTCAGCTTCCATCCTTAAAGACAAAATTCTCTAAAAGAAAATTCATAGGGGATAACCCTCATGAAACGCATGTACAAGAGATGAAACTCTGAGCGATACATACTCGATGATCTGCTTGGCGTCCTTCTCCGAAACCTCCTCGCTGTTTGGATCCAGAAGTATTTTCTCTTCAGTTTCCTGCCTGCTGGACTCTTCCTCCTCATCCTGGAAAAGGAACAAAGACTCCACTTTAAAATAAAGAGGGAATCCCTAGGATTGGCATTTTGTGGAAAGAAAGGGAATAGTATTCAACTTGTCAAGTGAAGTGAACGCAACCGAGGGGGGACATAAATTTAACCCTAACCTACACTAGGCAATTCCCACCGCTCTATCGCTGTTTAAACCACTGAATGAAAGAACAGAAGGAGCCCTCTAGGGATCCTGGAACCCTTGCTCCCCGGGAGTAAATTCGTAAAAACCATGCCAGAAAGATGGATCTGTATCAATATTTGGTCATCAGAGAGTCTTGCAGATCAGGGGTCCCTAACCCTCGGGTCACGGATGGGTACCAGTTCATGGCCTGTTAGGAACAGGGCTGCACAGCAGGAGGTGAGCAGCGGGCAACTGAGTGAAGCTTCATCTCTATTTACAGCTGCTCCCTATTGCCTGTATCCCCATGGTCTGTGGAAAAACTCTTCCACGAAACTGGTCCCTGGTGCCAAAAAGGTTGGGGACTGCTGCTGTAGACATCTGCTCTTGATAACTGAGCCACCTTCTAAAACCCTTCTCTTCCAAAGCCAGTTGAAGAGATCTTAGTATTGTCTTTCTGATGATGCCAGTGGACCCTGGATGTTCTCACACGCCTTCACGGCGGAGGGACTGGAGCTTGTAGGCATGTGGTCTTCTGGGTGTGTGTTCTGGGGCCACTTCATATTTCTGGATATGTAGATAAACACTGTCAATAACATGGCAAAGGATTCATCACCTCCCCACCTACTTGGTTCTGCTGGCCCGTTGGAAAGCTTTACTAAATATCCATTATATCCACTACTACCCACTTGGTGTTGAAGGCTATATCTTTTCAGATAACCTAGAAGAATCCCCTTTAAAAGTAGGCTTAAAGAGAATGATGCTTTTCCATCACTTTTGAATGAAACAATGAGGACTGACAATGATCGTAATGCTGAACGTTAAATCTATGATCACAGATCATTGAACTGTAAGGGGTAAAATGAGGAGTGGGTACAGCTCCTTCATGACCAGGTGAACCCCAAGAGGGGACATGACTGGCCACAGATGAGGACCCAGTCTCTGGACCCCCAGCTCAGAGTTCACTCTGGTCCCAGTTGTCTGGAGCTGTCTGCAGTTGTCACTCTTAGAGGGCATCCTTGGGTTGAGCAGCCTTCTTTACCTCGTCTCTGTCCCTCCCTGGCTCTCAGACTCAATGAGAAGATTCTTCCAAAGGATCATTTATGGACCCATTCATCCGAGTAAACAAGAGATATTTAAAAAATTGATTTTGTAAGTTTCAAATATCTCAGAGAAAGAGTGGCCTATAAAAAAAAATTGCATTCCTCCAAAAGTATTTGCTTGTTAATAGTACGCTTTAAAAAATAATAATAACTTTTATTATCTTTCATCTTTAATCCATGGTAGATTAATTTAGGAAACACAGGTCCACAAAACAGAAGAAAATAACAACAGTCTTAAAATTCTGGTGAGCTGTCACTGGTAAGGCTGCTCTGCTCTGGTGTTCTTTGAACCAAGATTCCTCTAAACTGGTAAACATCAGATTTATGACTACACACTAGCAATGCTCTAATAAAGGAGATAAAAATCTTCATTTATTTCTTCTATTTGTAATTGTTAAGCAATTTAAAGTTGATCTAGAAATACCTTGATTATTCTTTCATTTCTATTAAAAGTATACCATTTTAGGTTCTAGATACAGTAAGTATTCCTTCCAAGAGACTGAGAAAGGTGGATACCAATTATATCCAAAGAATTAAAACAAGAATCCCATTAAAAAAAAAAAAAAACAACAAACCAAGAGGCTCAATAAACTCATTAAACCAAGTACATGTTGCCCTTTTTGTCCAAATTTCAATACTTACAGCTTCAAACAGGCCTAAGCACTAAAGGACTTCAGGCATTTTTAGGCTCTTAACCCTCAGTGTAAACCACTTAGAAGCATGGAATTGCTTTTCCCAAAGTAATCCATCTCCAATTTTCCTCCAGAGACCTTTCTACCACCTCCAATTTAATGCCAGCTTCTCTTTTCTTGGTTTCAAATAAATTGAGAATTCACCAAGTTTCCCCACTGGCCAGAACGAGCCCCTGAGAAGTCACTGTGAAACTAGGCATGAACCAGCGAAGCTCCGGCAAACCCTCCAGGCCAGTAGTCACCCGCTGGCTAACAGTGGCGGACGAAGAGGCAGAAGGACCCAGGTATTTTCTGAGAACATTCCAGCCAATGAACTCCAAACAGAGACACAAACATACCTCCTCCTCATAATCAGAATCACTCTCTTCACTGTCCGATCTAGGGGCAACTTCGTAACTACGAGAAAAAGAGCAGGGAGGAAGAGCAAGTTTAGCTTTTTAAATTATTATGTGTGTGTATGTGTATACACAAATACATACGGCCCATTCTATGTACAAATGACAAATGCAAGTAATAACCTCAGTTCAGCAATGGTCAGGTTGTTTCAGTTCCCAGATTTTACAAGGACCACAAAAATCTAAAAAGCCAAAGAACACCAATAATTCTGCTTTCATGCCATACCCAGGATTCATTTCCAACCAGGCGTCCAGCTGACTTGCTTTGGGTGCTTCTGGGCCAAACAGGACCTTGCCAGTTTCTGTGTGAGTCACTTTGACGGGGAGGTCACTCATCTGGCTGCTCTCATCTATGGGCTAGACAGAAGAAAAGACACGGCACTGCTTAGTGTTATGATATTCTCCCAACTCTGTGCTACAGTTTGTGGCTATCCAGCATTTGAAACCCTTTCCTGTGATTAGAAATTTTGTCTCCTGGTGAGATGTCTCCCAGGTGGGATGTGGGAGGTCACTTTTCACTAAAGAAATGGAAAACATTGGCCTTCCTTGCAGCTAAGGTGTTGGCACAAGACCTAAGCTCTGCAACTGGGCACATTCACCAAGGCTCTGAATCAGGACCTAGAAGAAAGCGAGGGCCAATGGGCACACTGGCACGAGAGCAGACAACAGTGGCAGCATTGCCAGTGCAGTGGTATTGGCCATGCCTACTCCCAAGGCCAGCTGTGTCTTCACTAACCTGGTGTAGAGTACACCACAGTAACACATAACTGAAATAACAGGGTAGTCCCAGCCAGATTATTGCCTTCAGGAGATCTGATGACCCATGCAATATCCTAGTGACATGTTGCCTTCTTACTTAAATCAAGCAGAGCTGATTCTTGCCATTTTCAACTAAGAACCCTTAAACCCCCACATATTAATTTGCTGTTGTTCAGTCACTAAGTCATGTCCGACTCTTAGGGATCCCATGGACTGCAGCATGCCAGGCTTCCCTGTCCTTCACTGTCTCCCAGAGTATGTTCAAACTCATGTCTATTATGTTGATGATGCCATCGAACTGTCTCATCCTCTGTTTCCCCTTTCTCCTCATGCCCTCAGTCTATCCCAGCATCAGGGTTTCTTCCAGTGAGTGGCTCTTCGCATCAGGTGGCCAAAGTATTGGAGCTTCAGTTCAGCCTCAGTCCTTTCAGTGAATATTCAGGATACTTCCCCCAGATAAAGACTACTACAAACTCATGGTTTCAGAGAGAATCATGGAAAAAAGAAAGAGGGATTGTCACTTGTGTCATCTCTTAATGGCCAGTGTGGCTTCTGCAGAAACAATGTCATTTCATCCAAAACCAAACCATCAGATACCTAGCCCAACCATGGGGACCTGCAATAAAGCAAAAGGCTCTGCTCATCAGAAATCTGGCAAATCGACCAGGTTTGAGCTGAAATTCGTCACTGGACTCTCAATGAAAAGTAGTTTGCTCAGAAAATTAAGAGAATAAGTGAAATTGCAGAGGCTGTGTTTAACCTACTTCAGAGAACAAACTGTTTAAAAAGGTCTAAAACTGGAGTAATCCTATGCAAATGAATGCTATGATTACAGGGTGACTGTGCATCTAGGAGCAGGCCCCCAGGCGACATGTCTGTTTGGAAACGCTTGATCTGTGAGGAATTCAAGTTATCCATTTCCTTTAAAGTGATAAAATTCACACATTTAGGCAATTCACTAATTCCGAAAAGTTGTTTCTAAATTGTTATTTGGAGTTAAAATGGAAAAACAGTGTGCTGTAGGTTATCTTCTATATCTAATAGGAAATGACCATGTTCCCCCTCCACCTCAAAACTGGTTCTCTCCCCCTTCTCCCTCAACACAGCACTGTCAGAAAAAGAAACATCATATTAGCAATTATCCACAAAAATAACCTGAAAAAATAAAAAGAGAAGGCTTACTCCAGAGTTTCTGTCCTTTTATGTGTGCTGAAGCAATGGTTGTGAACACTGTTACTTTGCATTTCAAGACAATGCTTCTTCCTCATTAATGTAGAAGGTCATCTATATGTTCATGTGATAAGTAGGACACCTACCGTAAGTAGCGTTTCCTACATTTCCTACTTACGTAGGAACTGCTACCATTTCCCTTGGAAGAATCATATTCCATTATCTTGACCTGTTGTACTACAGCTTGTTTTACTGTTTGTGTCATACCTCAGAGAAAACTGAGAATCGCTACAGCTGAAATTAGAACTTTGGCAGAAACACTGAGTGAACACAGCAGAGTGTAATCAGAACATTATTTCAAAACAAACCAGGTAAGATGAAGACTGCCCACTATAGCAAACAGAACATATCATGTGCTATGATTTAAAAAAAAGAAAAAAGTGTATGAGCTAATTTTCCCAGGGGATAATATAAGAGAGCTACCACACTAACACCTTAAAATCTCTCCCTATGTGCTTGTTAATTACAGACCCACGTGAGGCATGCTTTGGTAAGGCTGGGCTTTCACAAATTAGAGCGATTCCTAAGTGCCCTAACATACAATATTCTTCCCCTATAATAGCCCACTGAGTGTTTCTCACACATTAGACATTTATCCCAATCTTTTCTTTCCTTGTGATGAATTACAGTGGTTAAGTAACATTTATTGTTCAAGAGGTTTCTGCATAAAATAGTGGTTTCAACCTTTTACCTGCCATTGGGCCGTTCACATTCATAATATGACTCATGTGAACGGTGATTCTGGAAAGGAAAGAGGCAACCCTCCACCCACCCCAATCTTCCAGGCAGATTTGTCAGAATCTGTGAGAGGAGAAGGCAGTTTGAAACAAATGCCCTTCCCATCCCACTCTGAAGGACACATGCTCGTGTGAATCACTGGCACAGAACTCTGAGTTTTCAGAGAAAAAAAAAAAAAATCCAATAAATCAATCACTGTATTCTGGTGATGCAGGAGAATATCAGAAATAACAGAAATAAAATTTAGAAATATACTGATGAATCTACTAATAGAAGCTATAGGGTAAGCTTACAGAAAATTAAAAAAAAAAAAAATAGGCTACCAAATACATAAATTGTTTGGCTTATGGAGTTATGAAATTTCAAAGTAAATGAAAGAAACTGGGTCATATTTTATGCTTCTGCATCATTGACAGGGAAAATGTAATTATAGAATCACTTAAGATTTTTCCACATTCTGTATATTCATAAACACATGCTTATATGTGCACAGAAAATTTCTGGAATGGTATACAAGAAACTTAATATCAGTTGATTGGCAGTCTGAGATGGAAGATTACTGTTTAGTGTATTCCTTTTATGCTATTTTAATTGTCTACTATGCTAATGGACTACTCTTTTTACTTAAAAAATGAATAGCGGAGTGAAAAATACAATTAGTATACACAGAGAATAGCAGGGTTTCATTCAGCAGAGTACAGTAAAAATGGATGCAAAATCCCTTACCTCTCCATCTGGTCCCAGGGCAGACTCTCCTCCTTCTGCGTTCTCTTCAGCCTTCTGCAAAACAATGTCAAATGTTAGGTATGAACCCAGAAGGTGGGTACAGGAAGGACCTCATGGCAACTCAGTGGCACATAACAGCATTTCATTACTACTTGTCATCATCCAACAGAGCTTAAGAATTCATGCCTTTTATGTATGTATCTCTTCACTCTCTGAGACAGAGTGTAGATTTTATTGGCAACTTGCAGGGAGTGACTGAAGCTAGATGTGACTCAGGGTTGGCCCATTAGAGAGGGGTGGACTGTGTCTTCTAGGATGCAAAGAGCTTAAGATGTGGCAGCATTAAGACCAAGGTCACAATCTGAAATGTGGTTGTATTTGGCACTAGGAAGACACATCCTGAATCAGTTCAACTTGCTCATTCCCTTAGCAAGTTTTCTAAAAAATGTCCCCTCAAGAATGAACTCTGAATCACTCTTGGGTTATAAAAATACGAAATCATTCAAAATCCTGTGTATTCTCTGAATGCTTTTCATTCTACCTAATTGGCTTTCATAATAGCATTTCCTCAGTGGGTATATGGGGAAATTTGATGCAGATTCTGTGGTCTCATGGAAAATTCTGTCATCCTCCATTTCTTAAATATTCTAGTATCTTAGCCCATTAACCTCTATGTGCCTCAAAGACCGCTTAAATGAAAAGCTAGGATTATGTCACATTTTGTACATACCTGATAGAGCCTCATCTGCAATAAACACAACATAGTCTGAAATTTCTTACATTTATAACAACCTCTTTGACAAGTGAAATCTTTAACACCACCTTCACGGAATCCTTATTTTAAAGTTATTCTGTGTAGTGCGATGAGGAGAAAAAAAACCAACTTCAGTCATTTCCTTTATCAAGACATTTAAGAAAATGAGCTTTCCTCCCCTGGGCCCTTTAGTTAATTAAAAATATACATAATGATACAGAATCAATATTAACTCCACTTTGTTTACTTAAGGCATTGATTGTGTAATACATTTTTTGCTTCCTGTGAAAATAACTCAATTGTCTCTTGACAAAATAGCTTTTATAGAAAATGTCTAGGGTTGAAAATCCAGTCTTTGTCCGTACTGAAGAAGGGCAGTTCCCATAAATGTCTGAACTTTCTGAAGTTCTTTGCTAATTTTCTTATAAAACGTACGCGTATACATGTATGCCAAAGCACAACGCGTAAAAAATGTAGCACTTCTACCAAATGAAATGCTCCCTTTGGTTATGATTTCCCAAGAATTTGATTTTCTATTTCTGCAACCCCAAAGTGAAAATATTTCCAAGCTCAAAAGGAATGACCATGATGGAAAAGCACTGGGCCCTATATCTGGGCTATGGATTCGGAGAACAATGGCAGAAAGTCCAGAAAAGGAACCGTCCCTGCTACCAGCTCCCCTGAAAAGTCCATTTTTGGATTTCTCAGGCACTATATTCAGGCGACTTTTTCAATTAATTGCAGAAAGTCAATTAAGCCCACCATTCTCTCCATACAAATCAGAAATTAGCTACAAATTTGGCAAACAAAGAATATCAAATGAGACAATGAATAAGCCAATTTCCAGTATCTAGCTAGTGGAAATGGATCACCGTTTCAATGAATAGCACATTTAAAAAGTCTGCAGGACCAAAAAGAACAAAGTCAAAACTATTATGAAGAACACTCTTCTATGAATATGCTATCAACCAGACAGGGTGTTATCTAAACTGCCTCATCAGCAGGACTTTCTATTACTTAAAATCCTCTAAACTAATTTTTAAATTTCCATCTAGTATCAAATCCGAGAGGCAATGTAATATTTGACTTAGGAATCTTGGTCCTGGAATTAGGTGAACTGCATTTGAATCCCAGCTTTGTCACTAAGTGCACGAATACTTAGCCACTTGATCTTGAGCAAATCTCTTGAATCTTGGTTCCCTCCTCTGGGAAAGTAGCAGTTCCCACCTCACTGGGCTGCTGCAGGACCGGATCACCATGTTAATACGGATAATCAAGGTTACATGTAATATACATTGCGAGTGTCATTTTTCACAATGTAAAAGAATCAATGACAGTCTGAGGGTTTTTTATGTCTATACAACACACAGCACTGTCTGAAAATTGCTTCCTAACATTACAAAGTCAGGGATTTCTGTCTGTTTTGTTCACACATGTATTTCCATACCTTACAAGGGGTCCTGGCACTCAAAAGACACTAAATAAATATAGTGAATGAAGGAATGAATGAAAATAGCAAGAACAAAGCTTTCCACTTAGCATACACTCAATGAATTATCACCATTGTAATTAGGTGCCAATATATTTGCAAATCATAAAAAAGCTAAGAATGTACACACAGTTCTCTCACTGAACTGGTGCTCTATGATACTTCCTGTGTGTGCCCTGTATCTACACCCAGTTCGGCTGTGCTATTATACAAGGCGGAAGCCAGATGGCAGTCTGCTCTATGGCAGGAGATGTCAAGTTCTCCCATCATGCTTTGAATTTCTTCAGTTTGGGGACAATGTCTGGTGGGTATACTTTCATAAATCCACATTCTCACATCAAACTAGTGCTGAACCCTCTACTCCCCTCCC
Organism: Bos mutus; assembly: GCF_027580195.1. Classification (NCBI taxonomy): domain Eukaryota; kingdom Metazoa; phylum Chordata; class Mammalia; order Artiodactyla; family Bovidae; genus Bos; species Bos mutus. The sequence continues at coordinate 69,744,972 of NC_091624.1, read as the reverse complement.
CTCCAAAAAAAAAAAAAATTCTTTTTTTCTTTTGTTTATGGTCAACTCCAAACAGACTGTGACTGGTGCTACCACTGGAGCTAACTCTGGACAGACTCCGAGCCCCTGGTGAAACAACCTGATGCTCCTGTGGCAGTGGCTGCCTGAGGAAGTTCTGTATCAGTGAGTCTGCTCAGCTTATCTCCACTGATTAAAACAAAAACAAAATCCACTTCAGTTCAGCCACTAATCAGGGCTAAAGGAACTTTGTACTGGCTTCTTCCGACCTGCAAAAAGTTGATAACTAACTACCCTCATGGGTGGAGGGTGGAATGTAATTACGGAGGCAGATGTGACACAATATGAAAGAATTGGGCTTCCCGATTTCCAAGGCCAATGTGAATTCAAACACTCTCTTCAGGAATGTTTGTGAACAAAGCTTTGTACTCAGGTACCCATCCTCCTAGGCTGTGTAACACAATCAGTGACAAGGCAAGGACAGAAAGGAAACCCCAAACGTGAAAACCCTGAGGAAGCTGAACCCAAGAAAATGGGCTTTGGGCTTCCCTGATGGTCCAGTGGCTAAGACTTGGTGTGCCCAATGCAGGGGGCATGGGCTTGATCCCTGGTCAGGGAACTAGATCCCACATGCCGCAACTAAGGATTCCACATGCCGCAACTAAGACCCCAGCCTGGCTAAATAAGTGAATAAACATTCAAAGAAAAGAAAATGGGCTTCAATGGGTATTTTATGCAGATTACCAAAACACACGCCACAAACAGCCTCACTTTGTAAAGAAACAGTTTTATATCAAATATCTTACAAACTATATTATACAATGAACACAGTTTATCCCCCAGCAGGTGTTGTTACAATATACCGAAATATCATTTAAATGTGCTGGCATCTTAAAGACTCATTCTGCTCTGAGGGAAACCTAAGATTGTCAGGAATCACTTGGTTATTTTTACTGTCACTTAAGAGGAACTGTGAGCATTAAGATAGGTGAACAGGTAATAAAAAATACCCAAGAATATCAAGTTAACAAGCAATTGCACATGACTTAGGTCGTGCCTTGCAGGGAAAACCAGCTCCAACATTTTGACTCAAGTAACTGGTCAATCCAGTTAAGCAAGACTTTGATCCAAACTTCTGGTTTCACCCATTTTGACACTAAACTTATCAAATAAATCTAATTAATTGTGTCATTGCATTCACCTACCTTTACAATAGTCACTATACTCAAATGCCCAAAATTGCCTTAGAATATTTCTTTCACCTACAAAAATCTCCTTGTGGAGGAAAACTGCAATAAACTAATAGTCTCTGGGGAAAAGAGATAAAAGAACTGAGAAGGACTGGAGAATAAATTGAATATAAAATGTCTCAATAAGATTATAGCTTTTCATCTGATGCTGTTTTCATCATTATACCAAGATGTTTTTTTTAATTATTTGATACCTAAAAGAAAAACACATTTTTCATCTCTATATTGATCAATACACTAGTGTCAGAAAGGTTCCCCCTCCAAAACATCAGAGATCTGAGATTCACATATAACAGTGTATATAATACTGTTTGATGAGAGGGAAAGAAAGAGAAGCAAAGGCCACAATGAAGAAGAGACTTGGCACAGTGCTCCCCCATGCATTCTCTGAGTATGTTCCCATTAGTATCATGAGTTTCCAAGAAATGTCACAATAAACACCAAGGGTGTAGTTGTGCTGGTGTACATCCCAGTGAAAGATCTGGGAAGAGGGAATTAAATACTTTAATTTGGGCCTGAAGTCAATAGCTGGGGAAGCTGAACCTCTGAAATGACCAGACTTCTCAGCAGTAGATTCAGGGGCGGGGGGCTGGCATGGGGCTCCTGAACACAGCCCAAGGAAAAACATAGCCTAAATCTATGTAAGAAATGCCTCATTATTACCAGGAACCATCAGAGAGCAGAGGCCAAATAATTAGAAAATTCTCTTTGTAGGAGCTGGGGAGGTAAGGGAAGCAGAGTCTGCCCAAAATAAGACATCCTCATTTCCCACTGCAGGCCACAACCGCCAAGGGGCCTGTCATAGTCCCAAAAGATACCTGACTTAGTAATGCCTAACTGAGCTTCACCTAGAAAAAAATGGCCATTTATTTTCTCAACATCACAGAGAATATGCAATAAGTGGAAAAAGAAGATTTCCTTTTCAGAGAAACCTATAACCATATTTGGACACTCACTATCCTGCATTTATACCACAGAACTTCCTGATAAGATAACCAATATTTACTGAGCACTTACTATGTCCCTGGGAGCATTCAAAGTCCTTTAGATAATCTTGGGCTTCCCAGGTGCTCAGTAGTAGAGAATCCGCAAGCCAGTGCAAAAGATGCAGGAGACTCAGGTCTCATCCCTGGGTCGGGAAGATGCCTTGGAGTAGGAAATAGCAACCCACTCCAATATTCCTGCCTGGATAATTCCTTGGACAGAGGAGCCTAGCAGGCTATGGAGTCGCAGAGTCAGACACAATTGAGTGCGCACGCATGCATATAACCTCTGCAATCCTTACAACAAATGCAGGCTGTAGGTCCTTTTCCTATCACCTTCTAACAGATTAAGAGACTAAAGAGCTGAGTTACAGATCTCTTAATGAAATATCCTACCAGGGAACAAGAACAATTAGTATTCTATGCTTTCTGATGCAGTTATGAATTTAAAAGACAGTGTATTAATGTGATTTAGATAGTGATCCAAGTCATAAGTGAGCATGTTCACTCCTATGTGTACACACCCCCATTTCAACCTTGGGTCCCTCCAGTAGATAGGCCAGAACTCTCACGGCAGAGGAAGTAGACCTCCAAGGGCACGGTAAGCACACACTAACACTGTGTTCATGCTGTCCCACGTGAGCCGGCTGTCATGAGCATGACACCACAGGAGCCGGTGTCACATAATTAGTTATTTCAATACTTGAAAAACGATTCCTCCTCTAACACTCGAGTAGATACACAGAGTTTACTTCTTTTTCTTCCACTTCAAGAGCATTAATGGAAGTCAGGTTGAGAGAGAGAAGTTTCAGAATGACTTATAAATGTATACTTCATAGAAGTGGCTGTATTGATGAGAAGAGAAAAATTAAGCAAGGTCATGTGAGGTTAAAGGAAACCCGCTTTATTATTCATTAATACCAAGTAACCAGGATCAACTCCCCAAGAAAGAAAGAGGCCTTCTCTGTTACACTGGGGTAATTCTTAAAAAATGACAAAAAGTAACAAAGTTGCCCCTTTCCAATTAAATCACAAGGTCTGTCATACTCATCTTTGATGGCAGAGGTCTTGGAGTGACCTGGATCTTATCCTTCAAGTGTTGCCACTAGTTCAGTGCTATGAGCTCACTGGGTAAAGAAGCTGTTTTCAAAAGAAAGATTTAGGGATGCCTTACTTAATAAGGGGGAGAAAATAACCCTGTAGATAGGTGCAGCGTGATATTACTTCTACGGGAAATGCTGAAAGGGATAGCATAGAATTAAACGTCCCCACGCAGCCTCCCTCCCTGACAGAGAAGCTGGAACAAACAACTCTCAATCATTCACTCTAATGGAGGGGAGAGGAACTCCAGATAATCCAAAGTGTCAAATAATCAGCTTTTGAAAGCATCCATTTTCTTTGCACTTGAATGAAGGTACATCTGAAATTGGGTGACTCACTTTGAACTAAGTCTTAAGTGACACAGTTTTCAGGAAAGACTAGAAAGGATCCCAGTGTCTTCTTGTCCTTTATCCAGTGTCTCCCAACAAGATGGCTGGGAAGGAAATTGAGCCTGATCTCCTTGGTCCTGCTAAGGGCAGGGCGTGCTCAGATGCAAGGCATCCTGACAGCATGCCAGGCAAGAGGGGAAGGGCTGATAATACAGTAACAATTCTGCATATTTCATCACGTGAGCTCATCAATGGGAGATGCCTGGAAAGAGACGCCAGGTAGACCGGAGTCACTGGGGTGCCTATGACTCGTTTGCCAAGCAATCAGATCGTAGTCTGGCTCCCTGCCTTCCCTCACAGCATTTGTTACAGTTTATACTTATATATTCAGGTGCATAGTTTGATTAATGTCTGCCTGTCTCCTTCTTTGGTTTAATTAGGAGGGCAGGAGAAATCTTCCTCACCTCTATACTCTCTCCCTCAGAATCTAGCACGCTGCCTAGATCACAGTAAGAGTTCGGTTAATATTTGCTGAGCAACTGCATGGAATAGGAAAAATAAGTGCTATTAGCAAATCTGAAAGCAAGAGTTTGGAAGTAGAGAGTCAACCTATAGATGATGCAGAGTTGCAAGCACCATGAAAAATACCAACAGGTTCCTGCTCTGTAAAGATTAACACAGAAACAAAAGCATAATCATTACTACTCAATTACGTATCTTTCTTTGCCTATGATGATATAGCAATTTAATACTGTGACTGTTTGCTATTTAGTCGCTAAGTCGTGTCCAACTCTTTTGCAACCCCGTGGACTGTAGCCCACCAGGCTCCTCTGTCCATAGGATTTCCCAGGCAAGAATATTTGAGTGGGTTGCCATTTCCTTCTCCAGGGGATCTTCCCGACCCAGGAATTGAATCCACATCTTCTGCATTGGCAGGTAGATTCTTTACAACTGAGCCACCTGGGAAGCCCTCAATACTATGGCAACAATCCATTCATTAAAAGCCAGAAGCTCAAATTTGAGTCATTAGCTTTCAATCACAAACAAACATAGAATATGAACTGCGATGTTAAAAACACTAACAGTGACCTTTTTGTTACAGCCTCACAGAATAAACTTCAGGATTAGGAAAAACTAAAACTGCTATTTCATGGGTCCACCTATGGAACACAGGCTTCCCAGGTAATGCTAGTGGTAAAGAACCTGTCTGCCAATTGCAGGAGACATAAGAGACACTGCTTCCATCCCTGGGTTGGGAAGATCCCCTGGAGGAGGGCAGGGCAACCCACTCCAGTATTTTTGCCTGGAGAATCCCAAGGACAGAGGAGGCTAGTGGGTCCCAGTCCATAGGGTTTCAAGGAGTTGAACATGACTGAAGTGACTTAGCATGCACCTACGGAATATTACAGAATTGTATCTGGTTGCCATGTGTCAACTTTAAGTTAGAAATTGGGAGCTGGAATTTTGCAAAGTCTATAATGCGACCTTGACAAGAAAATTTGGTATTTCTCACCAAGGAAATGTCGAAATGCAAACCCTGACTCATCCCTCGTTCACCTTCACAATAAGGGGAGCTATCTTATACTAAAGAAATCAGGTGCAGAAGGCACCTTCTCAATCATTTATTCCTCCTCCTTAATTATGAAACAGGTATGAGAAGTCAGGAGCCATGAAATTAATTATTTTTTGAAAAACATTTTGTTCCATTATTCCGTGCACAGAAAAAAATGATTAAATGCTACCAGTCCTCAATCTTCACAATTTAAAGCCTTCCTGCTGATGTCTGTACCCAGACCAATCAGGACTGACCATGAAAATGGAATAGCCACCAAGAACTATATTACCAGACTACCTAAGCTTCCAAGAGGATCTAATATATCCACAGGTCCACACAGGGAAGCAGGTTACCCTTGAAGTGAGATATACGATCTGCAGAACAGAGATTGTAAATCTTACCCTCACTTCTCATGATAATTCAGATTATTTTACATAATACTATTGTTTTCTGTAATGACCTAAAACTCTGACCTGCACATTTTCCTCACTGTAACACTAGGACAGCTGAACTGAATGAACAATCTTGGCAATAGCTGTCTGTCCAAACAGGCTGAAATATGTTACTAAAAGTATCTCAAAGCTCTCTCTTTCATCTTCCTCTGGCTCCTTTCAATCTGAACAAGGCATTTTGGTTTTCATTTTTCATTCCAGTTTCTTAACTCAGCAGTCCCCTGCCTACGCATTGCACTTGAGCAAACCCTTCTTTGGGCCATGTTTTCCCCTTTCCTATCGACTATGTGTACTTAGTTTTTTAATATTGTGTCAAACAGTGGAAATAGGAATTGAATATACATTCTGTCCATCTCCAATATGTTGTCTAATATGCCTCATCAACCCATCTATGTCAGCAGTGTTTACGGTAAAATCATCTAAGTCTTCCATGAGGGTAGTTAAGGAGTACTCATTACAGGGCAAGACAGGCCTAAAACTGGTCCCCAAACACACATCCCCAGCTCAGCCACAGGCATCAGAGTACTCACCTTCTTCTTCCTCCTCCTCTTCTTCTTCTCTTTGGCCGCCTGGGCTTGCTTGTGCTCCCAAACCAGGTTAGTCAGGTTGGCCACATACTCATCAGTCTGCTGCAAGAGGTATGCTAAACGCCTGTCTTTCTTTTGATCGATCAGTTTTCTATAGCCCTCTTCATCTTCAGCCTATTAAGGAAAGAAGAGTGTGGCGAGAACATAATAAAAGTTTGTGGGCAACACCTTTTCCCACACATCCTTCTCCTGATGGTCTGAACTTTAGCGGTGTGTGCAGCAAACTGAATGATTCTAGCCGCCCAAGTCCTTGAACCCTGGCGGGGACTGGGGAACACAGGGTGGTGTGATGCCTACCTCCCAAGAACGGGGGTTCAGGGCCAGATCAACACATGTAACTACACAATTTCTGTGGTGTGATCAAGCACTTCGAGCCAACTTTCCATTCTTCTTTGTTTAAACTGCACAAAAAGTGTTACAATTTGATGATTTACCATCTGAAGCTTACCCTTAACTTTGTTTTGGAAATTGTCAAACATAATCAAAAGCAGAGAAAGTAGTAAACTCACTCATATAACCAACAGCAACCAACACAATTAACTCGTGATGACATGATGACTCGTTTCACTGCTGCCCTTCCCCCACCTCTGCCCTGTAATTCTGAACTGAATGGTCCTGAAGCAAATTCCGTAATAGCTTTTCATTCGTAAGTATTTCCATAAGTACTTCCAGAGGCGAAGAACTGAATAGGTTTTGAACAAATAATTTCTGATACTTCAAAGCATGACAGACACTGCGGTTGACAGCAAAGGTCAAGTTGTGGGGATTCTGGTCCCAGATCAGCACTGCATGGTGCACCCAGGCGACTGGAAACAAGTCATTTAGCACCTGAAGCCTGAGAGTGCTGAGCCATAAAACAGTCACAGTACTTCCCATTAAGCAACGTTATGAGGTTAAATGGAATAAAAACTCTGATGGACTCTGGATTGTTTCAAGAGAAATCTTTATACATCCCAATAAAAGGACATTTCCAAAATATTTTCTTCACATGATGCAGGATAAAAGGAACACACAGCAAAATCTTTAGGAGGCAGCTGCATTATAGAGGAGCTTGGGTTTTTCAGTCCAAGGGTGTCCCTCCAGCACTTGCCGGAGCGACAGCGGCTTCATCGCTCTTCCTGGCTGCTGTCGGCCCCGTGGATGAACATGAGCCTCGAATGCTATTATAACTCTAATTGCTTTTGGTTATGGTTGATCTCACTTGAAGAAAGAGTGATAAAAAAAAAACTTCAGTTTCTCCGTTATCTGTATATTCCATCATTTAATTGCAAAAATTAATGATTTGCAAATGCCTAATCATTAGTGTCAAACCAATCTGTTACTGAAGTTCTAATATAGTCTCACTTCAGTTGAATCAGACAAATTTGATTGCTTACTGCTCAGATGACTATAAAATGGTCTCCCCAGCTAGTTAGCAGTCTCTGAGACAGTCCCCTCCCATCCAAAAACGGAGCAGGAGGCAGAAGATGACAAGATTTAGTAGCACCTGGACACAGAGCATTTTAAAATATGTTGTTTACTCTCTGAAATCCAAAGAAAAATTAAAGACCAAAAAATGCAAACTGTAATACCAGCCAGGACTGTGTCACTTGAAATTTTTCAGGGACATAATTACAGGTTGACCCTAATGATTTTATCTTCATCCAATACTCAGGCATTACATCCCACAAAGAATATGCAGGTCTCCTATCAATATACATCACACACACTTCTAAAATCCATGGTGTGCTCTGAGATTTGATTCCAAAAATAAGTGGCCAATAAAAGCAAATATGTAGGCCTATGACATAAACCAATTCCTCCTGGGTTTATATATCCATTAAAAAGTAACGGTAGAAATGGAATGACCCATGAATAGCATTCCACAATAATACAGCTATAACAAAAAAGAAGTATTTCAAAATTAACTGAAAAATCACTTTTTAAACTGTAAAAGAAACATTTCTACCATTTAAAAAAAAAAAAAGATAAGCATAAGTATCAGAGACTTAAAAAAAAAAAAAAACTTCCTAGATTCCAAGACACAATTTAATGAGATATTCATTCAAAACAACTTCTGTCATTAGTCTCAAAGAAGCACTATTTTTTAAACCACTTTTTAAATACCACACTGCATTTTCTTTGCTAATATATCATTCAAAATTTTTTCATTAATGTTAGTCTTTTTTTCTCACTGGAATTTTTCACAGTGCTTTAGTATTGATATTATACTTGCTTTAAAAGATGACTTTAGGAGTTTTCTTCTTTTTCTATTCCATGAAACAATTTAATTTAGGCCCTCCATACCTGTGGTTTCTGCATCCGCATCTATAGATGCGGAAGGCTCACTGTCCTACACCATTTCATATAAGAGACTTGAGCATCACGGATTTTGGTATCTGGTGGGGTCCTGGGACCAATCTGTGGATGCCAAGGAATGATTGTATGGTAGGGTGATCATCTTAAAGATTTGGCAGAAATCACAATGAAATATCCTGGACTTTCTGCTTTTGGCAATGGAAGAAAAGGAGAGAATAAGAGAAAAGAGGCACTACTTTAAAAAGAACTGCCACTTCCATCCTTCCAGGTCTGGTCATCAAAACTCCTAAAAACTAGAGAACCTATCTTCACATGAGAAGCTATCATCGAACTGGCAGTGCCAGTGCCACCCTAGGACATGGAAACACTGTACTCATCAGTGGTAGCCCTTGACTACTGGCATTGCGTTGTCTAGGGAAAAGAAGGTATTTTTACCTTATCCCTGTGAAGTTTAAAGGAATGGATTAGTATACTTGATAAACACCTTTTACTTTCTCCTTGTACCATGGCATGTTTCTCAGTGCAGATGGCTATGAGCAAAGCATTTTCCTGAATTTCCGTAGGCAGGGTCCTTACCATCAGCCTCCGCATTCTCTCCTTCTCAATCCGCTCCGTCTCTTTCTTCTGCTCCCTTTCAGTGTTGGCATGCCAGGTGGCCACTGCTTTGGAAAGCTTCTGGATCTTGCCAGCCACAGACCGATGATACTCCTTAAAGTCTTTTGCATGTTGCAAAATACTGTTCAGGTATTCCTAAAGGATCCACAGCAGGGAGAAGAGAAGGCTGAACATCCAGTTCCCAGTTAAAGTTTCAACCCAGTCCAAGAAAACTCGCAGTGTGTACTGAAGAGCAAGGGGGAACTAGAACCTATTTGGGATGGGCGCCCTGGTGGGTCTCCACAGCTGAGGTGTGGGCTACGGGGTGGTGGGAGAGGTGACCTCTCCAAGTCTGTTTCAGTGCCAGCCTGTAGAAAAGAAGCCTCCCAGGTCCTGAGGGTGTGGCCACATGAAAACGGAAAGATCCGAGATTGAGAGGTACCTTCAAGATGGTGATGATGAAATTTAAAGCAAATCACTCTCGAATAAAGCCCAGGGAAACAGGTATTATACTGAGAGGACAAACAGTTGAATCACGTTATGAAAGTAGTGCTCTCACTTAAATACCTTAGAATTGTCACCCAAAATGAGTTTTATAGGAAGCTAAAATGGCCACACACCATTTGTATCCAGTTCTTAAATAAAGAAGGGGAAACGCATAACCTTATTTACACTAAAGTCCAACACTTTGCAAAACAAAACCAATCAAGGCACTTTGCAACAAAACCAAATTAAGCTGTGAAAAACAAAATTTATAGGATTATGACACGAGAATCAAATCCTACACCAAAATATTTCCAAATCTCTGGAAAGGAATGTTTTAAAATATCTGCCCTTGTGAAACCTCCAACTGGGCCCTTGAAAAGCCCAGGATACTATATTTATATTTGTTATAAAAATAACTGCTTGCCCTCTTCTTTCCAAGCTCCCTCTCCCCTAGGATTTTGTCCTAGGAAACCTTCCTGCACCCACCTCCTCAGCAGCCTCCCATGGGGTTATGACTATGACACTTGATTGGAATTCAGAGAGCAGTGCCCTCCGCCCTCATCCTGCACTGACTGTTCTGTGTCCTTGGGGAGGTCACCTCTCTGCTGGGCCTAAGCTTTCTCATCTATGAGACGGTGTGGTCGGACCTCCTAAGCTGCCAGGATCCTCTCTGTGATGTCCCCACCACCCACAGGGGCCCATCTCTCAGGGGCTCTGACTCGGCCCAGTCACATGGCGGGGCCCGAGTACCTGGTGCTTCTGCCTTCGCTTCCGCTCCTGCTCGATCTTCTGCTGCTTCTCCAGCTTCTCTGTCATGCGGGCTTCCCTCAGGGTCTGGCGCTTGCTCCGCTTGTACGCTTTGGAGTTGAGGGCCGTCTCCAGGGTCGTGTCCCGTCGCATGCAGGCCACCACCTCCTGTCGCAGCTGTCGAGAGGGGAGTGGTTAGAACATCTCCCCTGACGGAGGTCACACCCCTGTCCCCCTGCCCTCCGTTTGGTGGAGCCGAAAAGGGACTCCCCGAGTTTCTCCATCACAGCTGGCCTTCTATAAACAAAGGAACTACATCATGCCAAGGGTATCGGGTATGTTCAGAGATGCTCAAAGTTTCCTTTCCAAAAAATTCAGATAAGAAGCCAAGTATAGCACTGTCTCCAGTAAATAAGTAGAGAATGTCTTGGTTTTTAAACAAATCGATTCATTCTAATTATTTTAATGATATTAATTAGTTAATAAGCTTTAAACATTTTTTTTTACTTCATTTTAAGTGCCATGCTAATATTCTCTTTGTGTTTAAAGATTAACGTTGATGACGCTGGGCAAAAAGAACAGAACTACTTCCTGTTCATATGAAGTAGCTGTAGATACCAAACAATGCTAATTCACTGTCTCATACAAAAATGGGAAATACTAGTTTTGGCTTCCTCTCACTCCTAACAATGGTCTTTGAAAGGTATTTATTTATTTGTTTTTACTATATCATGGACTTCTTTCAGATTATCATAAATATAACACCTCATTCATATCATATGTTATATGGTGGTAGAGAGTAAGGGCTGGAAACATGCATTGAAATAATTATTTGATTGAATCTGAAATCAGCATCCATTATAGTTAATATCATTGGAAAACTTCATAGATAACAGGTTTTTCAATAAAATGAAGCAAAAATCAGAAACCAATCAGAATCTAGCATGGCAAAGCTAATTTGAATGTAATCTTATTCCTGAAACTATAGTTGATTGATAGTCATTTAATAAAATTGTATTAAATGGCTTATAAAGTTACCCACAAGAAACAAACAAACGGAATGCACAGTTTTTTGTTTTTTTAATTAAGCTCTAATCTACTCACATACCTATAGCCAAGTAGCTGCCAGCCACCATGATGCCCTCTTGTGATATTATAACCAACAAGGCAAACGTATTTCCAAGTTCACATGATAACAGCAAGCGGGTTGGCCGTGGAATTTTATTCACATCCTCCAATAGACCAAGTCATGCAATTCAATCCTTCCAAACTACTTTTGCTTGTTAATAATTCATTTTGCATGCCTGAGTCCTTCCCCAAACAAGCCCATCTGACTGGCCAGGAAGCATTCCTTTTCCCCTTTGGCTAAATGAGGCTGTGTGACAATTAGGGGACCTGTAGCTTGGGATCAGCAAGGCAAAACTCGCCAAAGTGAATGTTAGCTCTACTTCATCCCCCTAGTCTCCTACAGATTTAGCAATTGTAAAATAGATCGCTATGCTTGCCTTTATTAATCAGTGACTACTAAGACCATAGCAAGAACAGTAGCTACAAAATCACTGATGAGTCAGTGTTGGGGTCTGACGTGATCAGATGCTGCAAAAGTAGGTGTTGATGAATAATCTGCAGTTACAAAACATAGTTTTATGTATTTGTATAAACAATGAGCTACTAGTTAAGGGCCTTTCATATTTGTTAAAATAATTTGCATAGTCAGAGCTAAGGGTTTTAGATTTCTCTTTACAAAGAAGCTCTGATCTATCACCTTCCTGTTTTCCTTTGAAATCATAAAGACAAACATGAGCTACTCCATCTGTTCTCAAGGTTTCATCTACAGTAACAAAATGCCATAAGTCAGACTTTGGAAACCATAATATGGGAGAGAAAAAAATGTCTCTGATGTACAGAAGAGAAAAATAGAATAATAAGCGGTTCATCTTCATTACTTTTCAGTTCTGTGCTGCTGGTAGAAAAGATACACTAAATTTATATCTTTTTAATAATATTGAACAGACTTAAGGAAACGCACAGATCACACTCTGGAACAATTACATTCATTTCATTTCCTGTACCTCAGATGTGCTGGGGAAAAGTTATTACCTGACGTTGGAAATTGAGTAACCGAAGTGCTTTCAGTTCCACGGTTGCTTTGGTTCGTAAGTCTGGTGGCAAAGAGCCAGGCAGATTTTCCAGCTCCTGTATCCTATGGGCTATGCGAGCCTGAAGTCTAAAGGAGATGATAAAACGGGGGAGGGGGAGGGGAAAATAGATGTTACAGCCTGGTCTTAACTGAGAGACAATAGTCTCAGGTTTACATTCATGGCAGAACACCTTGCAGATACTGATGGCAAATTTCTGACACCCAAACAGATTATCTGATGTTAAGCAGAGAAAAGCTCCCTTTGCACTAATGCCCACAGGTGCTATATTACTTAACACTTTTGGCCTTCTTCACAACCTGTCTCTAACAGCCAGGAAGGAAGGCTTGGGGTACACGGAGGAGCAAAGTCAAAGTCCCATGGCTCCCTCTGAAGAGAGAGAGAAAGTGACAGCCAGGAAAAATCTGACTTGCTCCCAGCCAGAGCGCAGAGCTGAGACAACAGAGTTCTCTTTCTAACTTCTAGTTCTGTCCTAAGGCAGTGGGGCCACTGGCCCTTCCTTCCAAGATGCTGATGATGACAGGCATTAATGCTGAGTAAACGAGAACAGTTTTAGGTGCTGAGGCCACAGAAATCAGCCAACCCAAAACTTTCAGAGAGAGAGAAAGAGCCCTGCCAACCACAACCATTTCCTCTGTGAGCAACACTTGCTTGAGAAAAGAAAAGGCAAATCAGATATCAAAAAAAAAAAAAAAAAAAAATCTGGTTTGGGGCGGCAGTAAATAGCAAACAGCATGTGAAAACTAAGAGTTTCTAGAAAAGGACTGCCAGGCAATCTCAGTCTGGCCATCATTAAAAAAAAAAACAAAACAAAACAGAACTGTGGGTACTTCCTCATAATAGAGGCAGAACAGAAAATAAAAGACATCCCACTTAATTTACTTGCGATACTGTTACTGTAAGTCACAGAAACTGGTTTTAGAGTTCACCTGGGTCCTATGCTTACAAATAATGATCTGCCATTTAAATCAAGTTTTATAATCAGTTCAGTTCAGTTCAGTCGCTCAGTCGTGTCCAACTCTTTGCAACCCCATGAATCACAGCACGCCAAGCCTCCCTGTCCATCACCAACTCCCGGAGTTCACTCAAACTCATGTCCATCGAGTCGGTGATGCCATCCAGCCATCTCATCCTCTGTCGTTGCCTTCTCCTCCTGCCCCCAATTCCTCCCAGCATCAGGGTCTTTTCCAATGAGTCAACTCTTCGCAGGAGGTGGTCAAAGTATTGGAGTTTCAGCTTTAGCATCAGTCCTTCCAATGAATACCCAGGACTGATCTCCTTTAGGATGGACTGGTTGGATCTCCTTGAATCACCTTCCCTCAAATTTGGGGGCAAAACTGACTTGGAATAGATGTTGACAAAGAAAGAACAGTAAATGGTAGTAAGTTAAACTAAACTAACTGCACTAAGGTGCATTTAAAGTGAAAATGAAAGTCGCTCAGTTGTGTCTCACTCTTTGTGACCCCATGGACTATACAGTCCTTGGAATTCTCCAGGCCAGAATACTGGATTGGGTAGCCTTTCTGTTCTCCAGGAGATCTTCCCAACCCAGGTCTCCCACATTGCAGGCAGATTCTTTACCAGCTGAGCCACAAGGGAAACACAAGAATACTGGACTGGGTAGCCTATCCCTTCTGCAGCAGATCTTCCTGACGCAGGAATCAAACCGGAGTCTCCTGCATTGCAGGTGTAGTTAAAGCACAACTTAATTTTCTCTCTCTCTCCCCAACACACACATATACATCTACAAGGTAAGTCTATAACAGCACTATGTTATTGAGAAAACTGAAGTTCAGAGATACTAAGAAACATGTGGACTTCACAGAGCCAGTAAAGGAGAGAGCCAAGATGAGACTCCTCACTGGCTTTAAACCAGCACCACTGTAACACCACCACAGATAATCAAAGTACACTTTCTAACTGCAAACTCTCGTGGAACTCAGCTATAAAAGTTGATAACTAAACATTCTGTTTAAAATTAGTTTCATGGTTTTATTAACCTTTATGATGCCATATATTGATATGAAAAAGAAAACCTTCTGTGACTTGCACACTGCAAAATATCTTAATAGTTCATATAGCCCAAGTATCAGAATGCATGCATGTGTGTGTGTGTGCTAAGTCGCTTCAGTCATATTCAACTCTTTGCAACCGTATGGACTGTAGCCCACCAGGCTCCTCTGCCCATGGGGATTCTCCAGGCAACAATATTGGAGTGGGCTGTCATGCCCTCCTCCAGGGGATCTTCCCAACCCTGGGAGGGAACCTGCATCTCCTGCATTGGAAGGTAGCTTCTTTACCCCTAGTGCCACCAGGGAAGCCCAAGTATCAAAATTAGGGCTTTTTTTTTAAACAAAAATTAGAGCTGTTTGCTTTGACAGAGGAATAAAATACATTTCTCAAAACTTTAAAAATAATAATAAGGGAAATGTGTCATTTTTTTCCTGACCTCACTTGGTTGCTCATACAGTAAAGATCTGCCTGCAATGCAGCAAACCCAGGTTCGATCCTTGGGTCTAGAAGATCCCGTGGAGAAGGGACTGGCTACTCACTCCAGTATTTCTTCCTGGAGAACTGCATGGACAGAGGAGCCTCGTGGGCTTCAGTCCACAGGGTTACAAAGAGTCTGATATGACTGAACAATGAACACTTTCATGAAAATAATATTATGATAGATTCCTCTTTTACTTGGTATATATGTGTTATTATGATTTACTGAATGATCTATTATCATCACGTGTTACTACTAGTATCATCATTGTTATCGTGTTATTTCAACAATGCATACCAACATAAACAATAGTACTTATAAATGGTTTTACCATGCAACAGACTAAAAATGTATTAGGCTCAAACAATAACAATAAACATTCATCAATTTCCTCTCGATCAAATTGTTCAAACTCTCCCAACCTTCTTCCACATTCCTTTTACTATTGATACTCATGGGATTCTAATCATGGTTTTTAACTTTTATCTGTATGAAACAAACATATACTTCCTTTATCCAATTCAATTTCTTAAACATGCACATGGCCAAAAATTCCCAAATACAGCAACAGGTGATGCATCTTAACAATTAAGATATTAAGAGAAAAATCTATTACAGTTTTTTCAAACATATAATTTAAAGGGGAAAAAAGGAAACTGAAACAATTCTACCTGTGTAGAGTAAAGGCCATACTAAGAGAAATTTAAATACTGTTGCGGGGTGAGATAAAGGCCAACGATATGGTTATTCTACTTCTTTGGTTCTATATTTACTGCAGTCCTTTTTCATCAGAATAACCCAGAATTCAAACTGTCTCTTGGCATTGTGTCTTACTCTCTTTGACAAAGTGGGTCAGGAGCTGCATTAGAGGAATGGGTGCTTTTTCCTTAATCGTCTAAACGACTGTGGAACTGGGGCTAAATAAATGATCTTAGGACAACTGGCCTGACTGTGTAGAGATTAAATCACACTGGACCAGGAGGTGGACGTTGGAGAGTGGAGAGGAGAAGCAGGGAGGTGAGAAGGTGGGGAGTTGGGTAGGTGGAGCATGGGGTCACCTGGACGTGGGAGTCGGTGGGAAGCTGGGAAGGGAAGCCCCGGAAATGGTGGCTTCTCCAAAGGACCTAGTAATTTGTCAGTGAATCTCAGATTCTCCAGGACAAAAGACTCTTTCTTTTATGGAAGGGAGGCAAGAAGTACAGAGTGCAAACTATAGGAAAAGAGGAAAGGTAGATTCCGATCTTTCCGTAAAATGATATGCATCCAATTCAGCACATGGGGAGAGGGAGTAGTAAAGGGATAGGAGGGGCTTCTTTTACATAGAGAATTTTATCTTTGTGTGGTGGTGGCTGTTAATAGAAATCTTCATTTTAAATAATGCTCCTCTCCAGACAATTTCATCTTCCCATCAATGGGATTCAGCAGGTAGTCCGATAAAGAGATTCAGGATTCTAAACTTCCCGAAACAACAACAGATGTAATACTGCATAACTGCAGGAGACTCATTTAGTGTCCTCACGGGTACAGAAAATTGAAGCAGAATTAGGTCACTCAGGTTTTTCATACAGATTGAACAGTAAATCAAGAGGGGTTACTGTTCTGGCAAGAAAAAGAGTTCCATTAAAGGCGACAGATATTTGTTCAGGTCCAGAGGAGAAGTTTATGATTCCTGTAGGAGAGTTATTTGAACAGAAAATGACACTGGTACATTTTGTTCCTTCCAGGAGCTGAGTGACACTTTTTAAAAGAAAGAGAGAGGGAGACTGACTTTTGGTAACTCTGCTGATGAAGTGGTTCTTGGTAATTTTTGAGAAGGAATTTTCAGGGTTGTAATGGAGGCCAGGGCAGTACAAAAAACACTAGGCTGGCTTCCCGAAGCTGGGGGACTAGTATGCTGTTTTCATACTAAGTTCTGACTTGATACCAAAGAGCGCTCACATCATTCAAAGATACTTTTCTCAAATAAATCCCTTTCAGTGTGAAATATATTTCTTTCTCATGTGACATTTGTAGAATTTACATGCTAACATTATAATTCCTAGAGCACTTCTGATCAACCCTCTAACTCTAAGTGGAAGAACTGAAGTGAAATATATTGACAGGGGCAAAGAAAGCATGCCAAAACACCAAAAAAAAGAAAGGTACTGACACTACAGAGAAAAGCAATAAAGTTCCATCACAAAGAAAAGATGGTCTAAAAGAAAGGATCCAATTTAAATGAGAACAAAACGTTTTTAACTGAAGAGCTTATATAGATCTGAGGCAGAGTGTTCACATGCAGAAACTTACATGTGCTATTACTGAAAAAGCAAAGTTAATTTTGTCAAAATTCTGATTTCATGATGAACAGGAAAAGCAGCCAAGTGACTTAACAGTAAAAAAAAAAAGTTAAGATTCTGACAATTTTCTTTCATTTTTCATAGACAAGGTAAGTGATATTACAACAAAGGAATGAACATCTGGTTAAAGAATTTCTGACAAATGATTTCTGCTCAAACCAAGTTTATAAAATTATAAAAGAGACTTAAAAAAAAAAAAAAAAAGACCTTTCTCAAATCCTCAATCAGAAGAGAGAGTTACACCGGACTCTTCCTATCAGTGCTAAAGGGTAGTAAGTAAGATTCTCTCAAAGAGGGAGAAAGGGGGGTTTTAGCTGTCTTTTACAAGGGCCTAAGGGACTTAATCTAACCCTTTTTAAGGAATATATTTAACTAATTTCTGCAACTGGATAATTTATCTTCATATAGGCAGAAGTCAGCTCTTGCTCTGTAACTAAAGAAGATAAAAGATACCCCTGCAAAACCCTGCCAGTATAAACCTAAGCTTCTCAAGACAGCCATGGGAGATTTCAGGCCAAAACACCCACCAGCTTTTTGAACCTAGGGTTGCCAGATTGGTCACTTCAAAAGCCAGGCAGCTTAACAGAAGAGGAGACATGTTATCAAGTAATAATAATAACATGACAATTAGCCATTCCACCACCTTCTGCAATGCTTGTAATTCAGAAGATACTGATGGACACATGTTTTTAACTTGACACAGGTATGGAGGACAAAAACCTTTCCACATACTAGAATAGGCTAAACAGTAATTATTAATACCGTGTACTTTGGGAGACCATCCTTTAAGATAATTTCCCAAAAAAGTGTTAAAATGAGCTCGTTACAAGAAAACTCTGCAAATACAGTTCTGGTAAAAATGACAAAGAAAATTTAGGACTCAATAATTGCGCACACACACACACCCCCCATAATATAGGCTGAAGAAGGAAAAAAATATTAAGAATTAATGCTTTTGAACTGTGGTGTTGGAGAAGACTCTTGAGAGTCCCTTGGACAGCAAGATCAAATTAGTCAATCCTGAAGGAAATCGGTCCTGAATATTCATTGGAAGGACTGATGCAGAAGCTGAAGCTCCAATACTTTGGCCACCTGATGTGAAGAACTGACTCACTGGAAAAGACCCTGATACTGGGAAAAACTGAAGGCAGGAGGAGAAGGGGACAACAGAGGATGAGATGGTTGGATGGCATCACTGACTCAATGGACATGAGTTTCAGCAAGCTCCAGGAGTTGGTGATGGACAGGGAAGCCTGGCATGCTGCAGTCCGTGGGGTCGCAAAGAGTTGGACACAACTGAGCAACTGAACTAAACTGAAGGAAAAAATCCCAGATGCATTTCTAGATACAGTGTCTGTGTTATAAGGGGTTTATGTGATTCAACAAAGGGACTGGTAGCTCTGTACGGTCAAGGTAGGGAAAAAATGTTAGCACTTAGGAAGTCAGAATTTTAAACAATACCCCACTATCCCATTTATTGTCTTTTAAAATGGCTTTTGGCTTTTTTATTCAATAGCAACATAAAGAAAGGACTGAATATGAATATTTTTTCTGCCCCAAATGAGTATACAGTGCTGATATTTGACTTTTATACCACACAGAAATTATTCACCCAACAGAATCTGCCTATCAGTACTGAAATATCAATTGATGATGAGTATCTAGCTCTCTAGGGATACACGAAAAGCTGGAAACAGCAATATAAAAGCTCTTAATTGAGGATTAATAATGGCAGTGAGAATAAAGTTATACTCTTCATCCAAAAAGCTATACACATTTAATGGCAAGTTATTGTGATTTCTTTCAGAGTAACTCTCAAAGCTGATAAATTAGTATTTTAATATAATAATAGATAAGTAGTCATGTATTTTACAACAAAGAGTAAGGTACTGTTTTTAAAGGGATTCTAGACATTATTTTTTTCCTGGGCTCCAAAATCACTGCAGATGGTGACTGCAGCCACAAAATTAAAAGACGCTTGCTCCTTGGAAGAAAAGCTATGACAAATCTAGACAGCATATTAAAAAGCAGAGACATTACTTTGCCAACAAAGGTCCATCTAGTCAAAGTCATGGTTTTGCCAATAGTCATGTATGGATGTGAGAGCTGGACCATAAAGAAGGCTGAACGCCAAAGAATTGATGCTTTTGAACTGTGGTGTTGGAGAAGACTCTTGAGAGTCCCTTGGACTGCAAGGAGATCAAACCAGTCAATCTTGAATATTCATTAGGAGGACTGATGCTGAAGTTGAAGCTCCCAATACTTTGGCCACTTGATTCAAAGAGCCGACTCATTAGAAAAGACCCTGATGCTAGGAAAGACTGAAGGCAGGAGAAGGGGATGGGAGAGCACAAGATTGTTGGATGGCATCACTGACTCAGTGAACATGAGTTTGAGCCAGCTCCAGGAGATGCTGAAGGACAGGGAAGCCTGGTGTGCTGCAGTCCATGGGGTCTCAAAGAGTAGGACACAACTGAGTGACTGAACAACAAAAGACATTATTTTGGGCTTCCAGGTGGCACCAGTGGTAAAGAATCTGCCTGCCAATGCTGGAGACATAAGAGACTCTTGTTAGATGCCAGGGTCAGGAAGATCCCCTGGGGGCGGGCATGGCAACCCACTCCAGTATTCTTGCCTGGAGAATTCCCATGGACAGAAGACCCTGGCGGACTACAGTCCATAGGGTTGCAAAGAGTCAGACATAACTAAAGCAACATAGCACGAAAGCACAGACATTATTTCCTAACGTTCTCTATAATGTTTAACCCCTAATTGTCTTAAGTTAAATCACACTTGGGAAGTAATAATAATAGCTAATATGTATTGAAAGTCTTGGTATAATTTTATCTTCTCCCTATAAAAGATAATATTGCATAATACCTTCTTTTAACATAAGGGGAAACTGAGTCACAGAAAACAGATGTACCTTGAGGAAGGCAACACAGACACTTAGCGGCAGGGCACACTTTTTGGCTAACTCTCGAAACCAGGGCTTCCCTGGTGGCTCAGCTGGTACAGAATCCGCCTGCAGTAC
The DNA here is from genome assembly GCF_027580195.1 of Bos mutus. Taxonomy (NCBI): domain Eukaryota; kingdom Metazoa; phylum Chordata; class Mammalia; order Artiodactyla; family Bovidae; genus Bos; species Bos mutus. Next base: position 69,724,570 of record NC_091624.1, on the reverse strand, counting down.
AGAAGACCTGGGTTTGATCCCTGGGTTGGGAAGATCCCCTGGAGAAGGGAAAGGCTTACCTACTCTAGGATTCTGGCCTGGAGAACTCCATGAACTATATAGTCCATGGGGTCGCAAAGAGCCAGACACGACTGAGTGACTTTCACACACACATACACCCGAATCCATGATCTTAGCTTCATTTTATCTTGACTCAGTTCTTCCTGGACTCTTTTTTTTTTTTTTTTTTTTTTTGAAATTAACCATTTAGAATCTACTAACTACTGGATCATGGAAAAAGCAAGAGAATGCCAGAAAAACATCTAGTTCTGCTTTATTGACTATGCCAAAGCCTTTGACTGTGTGGATTACAATAAACTGTGGAAAATTCTTCAAGAGATGGAAATACCAGACCACCTGACCTGCCTCTTGAGAAACCTATATGCAGGTCAGGAAGCAACAGTTAGAACTGGACATGGAACAACAGACTGGTTCCAAATAGGAAAAGGAGTAAGTCAAGGCTGTATATTGTCACCCTGCTTATTTAACTTATATGCAGAGTACATCATGAGAAACGCTGGGCTGGAAGAAGCACAAGCTGGAATCAAGATTGCCAGGAGAAATATCAATAACCTCAGATATGCAGATGACACCACGCTTATGGCAGAAAGTGAAGAGGAACTCAAAAGCCTCTTGATGAAAGTGAAAGAGGAGAGTGAAAAAGTTGGCTTAAAGCTCAACATTCAGAAAACGAGGATCATGGCATCTGGTCCCATCACTTCATGGGAAATAGATGGGGAAACAGTGGAAACAGTGTCAGACTTTATTTTTTTGGGCTCCAAAATCACTGCAGATGGTGACTGCAGCCATAAAATTAAAAGACACTTACTCCTTGGAAGGAAAGTTATGACCAACCTAGATAGCATATTCAAAAATAGAGACATTATTTTGCCAACAAAGGTCCGTCTAGTCAAGGCTATGGTTTATCCTGTGGTCATGTATGTATGTGAGAGTTGGACTGTGAAGAAAGCTGAGCACCCAAGAATTGATGCTTTTGAACTGTGTGGTGTTGGAGAAGACTCTTGAGAGTCCCTTGGACTGCAAGGAGATCCAACCAGTCCATTCTAAAGGAGATCAGTCCTGGGTGTTCATTGGAAGGACTGATGCTGAAGCTGAAACTCCAATACTTTGGCCACCTCATGCAAAGAGTGGACTTATTGGGAAAAGACTCTGATGCTGGCAAAGATTGAGGGCAGGAGGAGAAGGAGACAACAGAGGATGAGATGGCTGGATGGCATCACTGACTTGATGGACATGAGTTTGAGTGAATTCCGGGAGATGGTGATGGACAGGGAGGCCCGGCGTGCTGTGATTCATGGGGTTGCAAAGAGTCGGACATGAGTGAGCGACTGAACTGAAGTGAACTGAACTACAGTCTGCAGGCCAAACCCTGTCTGTAGCTTGTTCTCATAAATAAAGTTTCACAGGAACACAGCCAGCCCATTATTGCCTGGCTGCATTCACGCCGTAATGGTAGAGTTGAATAGTTCTGACAGAAGCTCTAAGGCCCTTTAGAGAAAAGGTTTGTCAATCCCTGATTCAGATAAATGTGCCAAATGAAGCTTCTGGAGTAAGAGTTAAAATAAGGACCACATATGAAGACATTTAAATGTGGCCTACCCCAAAAGTGAGACCAAGCCATTGACCAACAAGTGCATGAACTGAATCAAAGAATGCATTATTTCCTTATATACAACTTCTGAAGGATGGCCTTTAGTATCAGGAGATGTCAAGCCAGCAGACACACTCAACATATGAGCCACTCACAGTCAACATTCAAGGACACACTGCCAGACTAGAACAAAATACTGCACAGTCTGAGTGTGGGCTGACCACTTTCTTGTATCTTTAAGAACTCTGGGCTGAGCTTTTGATCTTGGCGTGTCATCGGAGTAGATAAAAGTTTTCTGACTGCAAGAGTGAAAATCAGGCCCAGAAGCCCCGGAGGGTCCCTGCCCCAGGCTCCAGTGGCAAAGAAACTCTTCTCTGAGACTTTGTTGGAAAATCACTCTCAAGCCTGAGTCTTGGCCTCTGCAGTTTCCCTTAGGCCTTTCCCTGGTCCCACAAAGAATGACCATCACACTAGGAGACACCAGGCCCTCTAGGCTGGGTGGTAGTTGCAAGCACACATCATCTTACCCGTGGGGCAGGTGCATTACCTGTACTCCCGCTCCTGCATAATCTCTACGGGGTCCAGGCCTTGCGGTTTCTGGACAGGGCTGATCCGGCTCTGCTTCTGCTGCAGCTGCAGGATGGGCGAGGGCTGCCCCGGGGCCGGCTGCGGTACGGAGGGTCCGGGCACGGCAGCCGCGGGCGGTGGCGCTGCGGCGGGAGGCGCGGGTGAGGGCCGGCCGCTGGGCGCAGGCACCGGCAGCTTCTGCGGGGGGCTCGGGCCGCTCAGCTCTGGCCCCGGGCCTGCGAAACAAGAGTGACATGCGCAGCTGGGGAGGGAAGGTGCCCTGTGCCCACACCCCGCCTGCCTGTCGACAACCACCGCCCCCCCTCCCCGGGGCGGGGGAGGGTCTGAGGATGGGGACAAAGGAAGGTCTCAAGAGAAGAAAACAGGAGGGAAGGGAGGAAGATGAGGAAAGCCAGAAGAGAAAGGAGGAAAGGAAAAAGAAAAAAAAGAATTTGGCATCTATCCCAAAGGGAAATGGCCCTAAAATGACTCTTAGGTAATAAACTGATTAAGGAATAGAGAGCCAGTTTTTAATGGAGGTCTGCAGTGGGTTTTTAAAAATAATTACAGGTGTATTTGGGGTTCTGAAAAAGCAAGGGAGTCATTCAGCGGTCAGATGCAATCTGGGTGTGGTCCCAAAATCACATTCTGCGGACTACACCCTCCTGCCCAATCTGGAATGGTCCAGCTGTAGAACCTATGCTCTACATTATACAGGCAGCAGCCCGCCAGTACTCTGATGTGAACTGAAATAAGCATGCATTTTCTGAAATAAGCATGCATTTTTCCCTAATGACCTATAAAGTATATTTCAGGCTTTATCGATACATCTAGGGAACTTAAATTTCTTACTACATGTTAGAAAATATTTCTAAAAACATTCAGTGCAGGGGAAATAAAGAATCTGCTCATTCCACCTAAGAAAACCTAGCAAAGATTAAGATTCAAGAGAGCATTTTTCTCATCTTATCAGAATAAAGGGCTATGTAATCATTAAGTTTATTAAAATGTACTTGATTAGTTAATTTAAAGCAATTTCCCACATTTAACTTTAGGAGTTTAAACTAAAAGTTTTCCATCTCTCCTCCAGGTGAATTTTTACTTATTTCAAAGTTATAAATAAAATTAGTGATGCTACCAGAGGAGTTTAGTAAATTAAAAAAAAAAAAAAAATCTCTGCAAGCAGATGTTAAAACCTCCAATAGGCATTCTTCCAAGTGTTTTCTGTATCTGTTCAGAGACATATTAAAATTATTAAATGGTAACAAAAATAATCATCTCCATACTTCAGAGTGATTTATTAATGTACCATACAAAGATATACATTATGAAAACTTAGACACATTTCAATTTTCAGCAAACACCAGGGAGAAGTGGGCTTAAATGACAACCCAAGGATAGCAAACATTCTGACAAGAGGAATGGGAAGAATTAGAACAAACTGCTGGGAAACTACAGTATGTGTGAGTATGTGTGTGCCTGTGAGCATGAGTGTGTGTAGTGGTGGTGTTCTTTCGATCCCCTCCTTCTGAAATTAGGTAAAACTTTCCCAGAGACTTAGGGCTGGATGAGACTTCCTGAGGTAATCTATAGCCCTGTTCTAGGATTGATGACAAGTTCTGGAGGGAAAAATGCACTTCTTGTCTGTTTTTTTGTTTGTTTGTTTTAGGCACTGTAGATGTACTATCATAGTAAAGAGATCCTTCTCAGCTAAGTACACATTCTGATTCTTTTTCTGAATGGGAGGGCTTTTACATAATGCAAACCTTTTCACAATATTTCAGATTTAGAGTTCCTTCCATTCATATGGAAGAAACTGGTTTATAAACATTAACTCTCAGGGTTGTTAACCATTGGAATAAGTTATGGAGGGACACTTTTGATTATTTTTTTCCCTTAGGGTCTTTAAAACAGGGGAGATTTTTTAAAAAATCTGAGTTGCCTTGAGCCAAAAGAGAGGAGATAGAGATTTCTAACAGTTACTTTAATAGCATGATTCTACGAATTTCCCTAATAAGCTCAAGAAACTAGTAGAGTTAAATATATTTGAAGACTTGGTATAATAAGCACACGAAATAAAAAATGTAATACATTGAAGCCCTCTAAAAAACCACCACCTTTAATAAAAAGAAAATCTGTGTCCTATTGATAACATCATACTAATTACCCTAAATTCAGTTTTCAGAGTGCTTTTCCTCCTTTCAAAATTTGAATAAGTTATCAATGAAAGCCATAATAGTGCAAGAGTGTACATATTTCACTTACTCTGGATGCTTTCTTCTTTAGCATGATGGCTTGTAAATACCTGTGTAGAGTCATGCCAACTCCTCGAGGTATATTCAAGTCACTATTTTTAAAAACACACAATCAAAGGGAGGTATCCAGAGCATGTCTGATATCTCTGGTTCCAAATCTAGTCATTTTCAGCCTGTGACTTGAAACTAGATCTGATATATACACAGCTGCTGCTAAGTCACTTCAGTCGTGTCCGACTCTGTGCGACCCCATAGACGGCAGCCCACCAGGCTCCCCCGTCCCTAGGATTCTCCAGGGAAGAACACTGGAGTGGGTTGCCATTTCCTTCTCCACACACAGCTAGGCTTCTTTAATCCATAAATACAGAGACATTCTTATCTGGTTGAAGGACTCTTAAAGTTAAAACATAGGTAGAGAGAGACCCAAATGTAGACTTAAATATTCAGATCTCCAATCTAAAAAGTATTCCAGCTTGCTGTGAACTGAAACAGGTACGTCTAAAGCACCCTGTGTCTTTCTAAAAGAACCGGTAAGTCATACCAATCAGTCGTGGGAGCCTAAGCAAGTTACTTAACCCCTGGTGCCTCAGTCTCCTCATGGGTAGAATGGAGATAATAACAGCACCTCCGCCCTGCAAGGGGGAAGTGAGGATTCAGTGAGACAGCACGGCTGCTGCATGCTCACCCCTCAGCTCTGGTCATTTTTATTGCCACCAAGGACACCAAAGTAAAGAAGCCTAATATAATCATTCAGCTTTTCAGAAAAACTCTACAGCAAAAGAAAGGTTTTCAAGGAAATTTGGTACTGTATTCGCTAGAAGCTTTGAAAGTACGCTTTTCAAGAGCAAACTTGAAAATGTTTCCACCGTTTAATACAATTCAGCACAGATACTCAGATAAGTCGACCTGCCCTGTGCTTCCTGCTAATTCCTCATCAGAGTCACTTACAGGCAAACTCCTTTCTAATTAAACACTGCAAGTTCATTTACTGCAAACTCCTTTCTAACTAAACACTGCAAGTTCATTTACTGTCCTCCAGCCAACACGTTATACAAAAAATTCTCCTCACAGAGGCGAGGGGACTGAAGGCAGCTGCCTGCCATTAGACACGCCCAGAACACACCTACCTAACCATGAGGGGTTCTGCTTGTCTTTTAGGTGCGTTGAGCTGCCTGAATGGGTTTGTTCTGTATCAACAGAAAGCATCTCTTGACAACCAGCACACTCATGGTCTGCAGAATGATAAAAACTCATATCTTGGTATCTTTAGATGGAAAACAAATTACGTTCTTTAGCTTATCTCCTACTCTCTCACCAATATAAACAATTTAGGCTGAACTGTCTGCGGTACAAAATATGTGTCTTCCTGTCAGTCCTCACGTTAGTAGTCAAGGTAGATATTCGCCCTGACACTCTTGAGGGGTGTCGTCCCATTGCAGCTAAGGGAGGGAAGGAGTCTTTATTAGATGTCTGAATCTAAGAAACAGGTAAATAAACTTCTTAAATTACCTAAGTCTCACATGTACAGAATTTCTGTACAGAATTCCCACTTTACCTTCCGGTACAGAAGGATGTTTATGCAAATGACTATCTGTGCATTAGACAAGGATTTAAGTGGATTCCAGAGGTTGAAAAGATAAATGTAATAATGAGGCTTAAACAAAGCATACTAAGAAATTTTAGATGACAAAAGGAAAAAAAAAAAAAAAAAGAGAGGGGCAAGCAGGAGAGCGACAAGCCCTAAAAAAAATCAGCAATAAAACTCTTGCTTTCTACCATGAAGGCTTCCCTGCCCACTGCAAAAAAAAAAAAAAACCCAAAACCTTTTCAGTTCCTGTTTTGAAATCTGCTTTGGTCTCCAAAAAGAAAAATGAATCAGAATTAAAAGAAAAATGATGGATTCGATTTGAGAGGAGCCCACAGCAGGCAAGGACTAGAGTCACTCATCTGTTCAGTGCACACTTCCTCTGGTCAAACTGCAGTTTTCGGGTGGTGGCCCTGGCGGTATTGCTTTTGGTGAATTCTAACTTTGGAATGGGTTTGAGGCAGACCACCCCAGCCAAAAAAGCTCTCTTCGCACATGAATGACACTAGCAAATGGGACGAAAGAAAAATCATAGCTACCACCAGGAAAGTAGACATACTTAAATTGATTTTTTTTCCCCTGGAATATTGACAGGGGTATTTATAAGCAATTATGCTGCTTTATTATTTTTTTTTAAAAAAAGGAGAGGGATAAACAATTAATAAAAGTAATATTCTCTTAAATAAAGAAAAACTTCTTTTGGCCTTACTTGAACTTGTCCAAAATGTCATTGCCAAAAAAAAAAAAAACCTCCAAAAAGCCATTTTCAAGGAAGGTAATCATTTCCCTATGAAATCTGAGATTTGGGGGACAAGATTAGAAACGTAACCTCCTCCTGGTGGCAGGAAGGGGTCTGCTCTATTTGAGGAAAGTGTCTTCTTTTCTCCTTTGTCCACAGTCTCTTTGCCTACTCTGGCATATCGGCCCAAGTAGTATCATTTCTAATGAAGCCCAACGGCTGGAAATACAAAAGACACAGACAGTGAGTAATAAAACAAGTTTCCCCCCTAATGCCAGGAGCCTGGCGAGGGAAGATGTAGGCATCAGGTAAAGGAAAACAATAATAATAAAATGGAGCCTTCTCTTCCGGAAATGATCCAGAAAATTCACCCAGGATTGTGTTGGTTAGGACATGGAGGATTTGCTATGTACAAGTATCCAGGTAACTGAAACTCTATCCTCGAAACTTTACTTCATCATCTGGTCTCATTCTTGTGACTTTAGATGAAATGAATCATTTAGCTTTCTGCCTTCTTAAACAATACCCTGGAATCTTTTCCTGCTGTGCCTAGGTCATTGTTAAAAATAACAAACCTCACTGAGGTCCCTGATGAGGGACTACCCTAGGACAAGTTGCAGTACTCGAGGAAGTGTGCCTGTGTGACAAGGTCCCACAGGGGCCTTTTAGGAGGCATAGACTTTGCTCCCTCCTCTTGAGCTACCAACTATCCGACTGTGACCACTAAGCCTCTACTGGGAACTCCTTTAGGTAATAACGCTCCTTGTATACTGAGACGCGGGATATCAGGGTCACCAATGTTGTTGACATTGTGTCTAGAATATGAATGAAAGGCTCTCAGTAAGGAGCTGAGATGCTTTTCCTTCCTACCCACAGGCGTGCAATGCCTGCACTTGGTGCACAGACCTTGGGACAGAGCCTTTCCCTTGTTGTGAGCCTTCTGGTCATGAGGGTGCCAGGGCGGGGCAGAACATGAGGCCCCTGGCATTGAATCCTGAGTCTCCATGCTCCAGATGTGTCCCACGTGCACCGTGCTTATTACTGGGCGTGGAGCACAAGGTTTGCTAGCAGGCCCTCCGGAGGTACAAACCACACATATACACAGACAGACACTTTTGATTCTCTCTGGCGGCGTTCCTAAGAGCAAGAGTTTTTGCAATTTTAAAGCCTCTAGACACAATGAGTGTTCAAACTACCACCTAATGCACAGGTTCCCTGTACAACCTTTACAATCACTAATGTTTGGTCCCATGGGATCCTCCACCTACCAGAGCATTGCAGCCCACACACAGAAGTCTGGAAATGACACGGTACTTGTGTACTCTTTAGAAAACCATTCCTAAGGCTCCATCTACAATTAACAAGATGAGTTTACCCTTTTAGTAGGCAACTCAGGGTTTCCTCTACCAGGAAAGAAACATCTACAAACTCAGAAGGAAGAACACTAGTAATAAAAAAAAAAATTCATCTGAACTCTTTCCCAATGTCTAAGTCCCAAAACCTAAGAAGAAGACCAATAATCCCAAACCAGTAGCAAAGATCAGATGTCAGGGTTGACCCAAATGAGAGGGATCCACTCACAGGAAAGGGCATGAGTGACAAGGAGGCACTCTGGAATTCAAATTTCCTGATTCAAATTCTCTGGAATTCAAAGCTCTAGTAGAACAGAACCATAAACCTTGTGCTTATCCAGTGGCTAACAAAAATCTTCCCAGAGAAAATAACATTTATGGAAGATCATCCTATAGCTTCTTGGAGCTCTGAATTCTCAGTGGGATCAAGCAGACCACCAGCCCATTACCAAAGACTATCGCATCTCAGCTCCTTTCAGAACGTCAGCCTCAGCTCTGATGCTGGTGTCTAGAGGAAATAGGCCATGTAGATTCTGTTACTCTATTATGAATAAATGTTACTAATGCCTCTATCATGCAGTATTCCTTACAATAATAATAATTTAAAAAATAATCCCGCCTGAGAAAGTTACTTTATACTCTCATGCTAGAAAAGATTCTGTGTCCTCTGAGAAACTGGTCAGCAACTTCCTTCTGAGTGGCGAGGACCAGGCACCTAACGCTATCCCCTTTCCTGACCACCATGCAGCTCCAGTCACCTTGGAAGCACAGATGCAGCCTTCACAAGAGCTCCTGGGCTCCCCACCCCTATGGCTGATCTCCCAACTTTGATTTCTACTTCCCTCTGTTTCTGAATTTTCTACTTGATAATTTCTTTACCATGGGTATGCTTTCTTGCAAGCCTCCTCAAAGGTATTTTCACAACCAAAAGGATAGAAATAAATAAATCAACAGACACAAAATAGCTAAAGGAGAGGAGATTCAAGACGTGCCTGCTGGCAATGGAACACACCAGGTGCAGGGGTTGCTAACCTGGCAGGGGGTGGGGTGGATGGGCTTCCCACAAACCTTGAAGCCCTTGAAAGGGAATGCAAAGTCACAGGGGACTGTGCTTTTTGCTTAGAGCCACAGCTCTCACCAGAGTCTCCAAAGGTTTAAGAAGCACCCCTCTAGGACCCACGGCCGAGGAGACCAAGAATCTTAACCAACTAAGCAAAGCAGACAAGGGAGCCAGCGAGGTGCGGCAGAAGGTGGTCCTGGGCTGAGAGCAGCCCAGCGCTTCTGTGTGCTTAGCCATCCTTCTCTGAGCTGGACCCTCGCATTATTCACTGGGTTGCATATTAACCTACCAGATGGTCTGTTGTAGTTAACAAGGGCCTGCTGCTGCGGCTGTGGCTGCTGCGGCTGAGGCTGGGGTTGGGGCTGTGGCGGCGGCTGTTGCTGCATGCCAGGCAACGTCCTTTTCCCCTGGACTGCAAGCTGCAGTGTTTCGGGGAGGGGCTGGCCCCGGGCCAGCATCTTGTAAGCTAAAATCTGGGCTCGGAGCTGATGCAGCTGGACGGGACTGAAAGGAGAGGGACCCCTGTTGGGTTGGTTCATCGCCTGAGGGTCGCCTGGGATGAGGGGTCCTGGCTGGCTCGGTGGCATCTGTGGTGGGGTCGGGCCGCCTCCTGATATAGGGCTGGACACGTGCTCTGGGGCTCCCAGCGGAGACGGGTGCGGCGACATGTAACCTGGAATAAAACACAAGGGCAGAGGTCACAGGCTGCCCCCCACGACCCTGAAAGAGAAACATTCCTGGAGATCCTGACGATTTTCCACAACAGCATTGACTGATAGAAATTTAAAGCATATGTAACTTAATAAGTATGGGATTATATATAATTTAAAATTTATGTATATCAAATATATATATATAATTTAAAGAAACAGACAAAATTGTAATAACATATAATTTAAACCAACATACCCCTAATATTATCATTTCAAAGAATAAAAATTATTAGAGATTTTACATTTTTGTTTCCATATTAAGTTACTGTACATCTCCAATGGGACTGGTCACATTTCAAGTAGTAGATAGCCCAATGTGTCCGGGAGGCTTCCCTGAATCTGCCTGCAATGTAGGAGACCCCGGTTCAATTGCTAGGTCAGAAAGATCTGCTGGAGAAGGGATAGGCTACCCATTCCAGTATTCTTGGGCTTCCTTGTGGCTCAGCTGGTAAAGAATCCGCCTGCAATGTGGGAGACCTGGATTGGGAAGATCCCCTGGAGAACAGAAAGGCTACCCAATCCAGTATTCTGGCCTGGAGAATTCCATGGACTGTATAGGCCATGGGGTCGCAAAGAGTCAGACACGACTGAGTGACTTTCACTTTCACTTTCACGTGTCCTAGATGGTGAACTAATAGGGGCTGTTGTACACCTAGAGGAAGGGCACAGGGGACAGTATTAGACATTAAAAGGAGCTCCAACCTAGAGACCAGAACCTGAAGCTGTCTGCTGTATTGCAGTGCAGAATGAGGACTCTCTTATAGGGATATTATTTGGTTTATTATTATGTACTTTATGAATAATTTGCTATTGAGGGCCTCCATGGTTGCAGGCACTAAGCAAGGCACTGTACATGCTATTTTAGCCGAGTTTTCCCTGGAAACAAAGCCTGATGGAAAGACTGAGTGCAGCTGATTTATCTGAAAGGTGCAGGGACACTGACAGGAGTGTGGAAAGGTAAAATGAGGAAGGGATGGAAGCCAACAAGGAGTGTATGGTTAAGGCAGTTGCTGTAGTGCATGCCTGAAGATTAATCTCATGCACAAAAGCTCTGGGATAAAGTACGTAACTTGCCTCCCTATTATACCAGGGAAGGAGCTGGGGTATTTATATTCCATCACTGGTCGCTGGTTATGACTCTAGGGATCATTAGTTCCCAGGGACTTTGCCGTGTGTGTGTGTGTGTGTGTGTGTGTGTGTGTGTGTATGTAAGGTGGATGCCAATAAACCAAAAGCAAGATGGTGGTCTGGCCAGTAGATATAAGGATGATGGGAGCGCAGAAATGGTACGAAGAGTTAGAGGGATGTGAGCAGAATGGAGCATACATTTTTTTCTACAATCCTCACAACACTCCCAGAAGATATGTGCTGTCACCTCATTTTTTAAAATGAGGAGAGTAAGCACGTTACACCATGTCACAATTAGATCTTGGTAACCAAGATTCACCTGATTCCAAGGCATATGTTCTTTCCATGGTCTAATATTAATTTTGTTGTATTAATATAAAAATAAGTTAAAGGCTTGAAAGCTTCCAAAATCTTCTAGAACCATTTATGTGCTCAAGCTAAGTCACTTCAGGTGTGTCCAACTCTTTGTGACTCCATGGACTGGGGCCCGCCAGGTTCCTCTGTCCATGGGATTTTCCCAGCAAGAATACTGGAGTGGGTTGCCATGTCCACCTCCAGGGGATCTTCCCAACCCAGGGATCAAACCTATGTCTCTTACATCTCCTGCACTGGCAGATGGGTTCTTTACCACTAGTGCCACCTGGGAAGCCCAGAACCATTTACAATGTAATATAAAAATGAGAGTAATCTGTTTGGGTGATAAAGAGACTTAAATGGAAAACTTAAAAATACGTAAGAAAGAAAAGTCAAAATGCAACAAAATTTTCAAGAAACTTATTTCAAGAGATGAACTGTAGAGTCTGGCCAAAGAATCCCTAGAAAAATATAGGACTGCACATTGCTGAAGGGAGATCCAAGAGGAAGGAGAGGACAGAGTGGTTTGCTGTACCCCAAAACATTGTCTTCCGTCCAACTGAGGGCTAACTCATCAACTCAAAGGCATTCTAAGACACAATGTAATATTAAATTAAAGGTCTTTGCCATTAATAAATCCACCTGCATCACAATTATTTTAAAGGTCATCACATAGGTGTTTATTAGGCATCTGCCATGTGTTTCAACACTTAATCAAGTTTGAGCTGAAGCTGCTCTCTGTATCTATGTGGAATTACAGAGGCTCACGAATATCTGACCCATGCTGCCTGGGGACTCAACATCATCATTTGAAAGACTAGAGAAAATAAAGGATACAGTTCCTTTTATCTCAAATTGCCATTTGGAGAGGGAAACAAATTTAGCCTGATCCCCTAAGACAAGAGTAGGTTTTGTTCTATCAATTGGTGAGATGTAGAACTCCATTCAGAGTAATCCTGCCCTGAAGAGAAATGGAAAAACTGCTAACTCTCATTCCCGAAATCCCTACTCTATAATCGAGCACAAAAATCATGCAGGCATTAGGGTTGATCATAGAAGTTCGCCTAAGAAAATGCCCCTGCAATCAGCCTGCAAGACGAGCCGAAATTCAAATCCCAGGATGTTATTTATAACAATAAACGTTTTTAAACAGTATCAATAACATACACTTAACTTCATCATTAACGTTTTTCCTTCTTAATGAGGTTAAAATTCAACTCCAAATTGTAATGCTGGTGCAAAATGGTAGTTTGTTCATTATGAAAGCACCTCCCTACCACCCTCCTGCCAACCCTGCATCCATCACTGGAGGGAAAACTTCCTACTATAGCTACTGACATTTCATGGGAGAAGGGATACAACCAGGTGTTAAAATGGGTCACGCCTCCTGCCTTCTGGACTGTCCTCTTTCCTAAGGTCGGCACCAAGTATAGCTTACCCGTGATAAATCACACGATGCCTAATACAACTGACCAAAACATTAGACAGTCTAATCTAAGTGTCATTGCATAACACTGCTCATCAGATCGCTCTTTTCAACTCTGACTCCTGGCATGGCAAAATTATAAAGATGAGACACTTAGTTGCACTAAGTACAATAATTCATTTTACCTCAAATTTGTTAAGAAAGAAACTAAGAGTGAAATAAAAATCATCTTCCAGAATTAATCAATACAACAAAATCTTCCCTCAAATGTGGTAAGAAAAAAACTGGGGGGTGGGAAAAATTGTTTCCTAGAATTTACAGGACATGCTAATAGAATCATTCTATCACAGTATGACATTAAAAATGTGACCGTGTTTCAGTTAAAGAGAAAGAGATTTCTTTTTATTTTTTGACATGACTAGCATTCCATAAAACTTCAGGAAAAATCAGAAAAAAATCTAAATGATAAAACAAAATAACATATTTGCATAATTATCTCTGGTTGAGAAAATGGTGAAGAAATTGCCTGAGAGTAAATATACCTTTGTCTGTAGGATGACAGTGTTGATGCAGAATCTGCTCTTTTTGAAATCTGGTTTAATTTGCTCATTTAAAAGTCGTCAAAAAATGGCAGTTTTCCTTCCCTCAGCTTCAAGGGCATTATCTCCCCAGTTTCATCTTTTTGCAGAGAGAGAGGCAATCAGCCACTCTCCTTTTAATAAACTTGAGTTTTCAAATGCCAATTTTACACGAGTTTTCTCTTTATACACACACACACAAAACATTATACTTTTCTTTGAAGGCTTTCTCTATCCAGTGGACTAAAAATAAACAATGTTATCATCGGGACCATAAGGTACACAATTTAGTATTTATTGAAGGAAATGGTTTTGCTTCTCAACCAATACCTTAAAATAACCTAATAGGTTGCTAGGTAGTTAAAGCTGGCAGTTTTCTGATCAATACCACACCTCTCTGGACCTGTGTGTTTATAAACGGCTTCCTACAATGGAGTTTTTAAAGATATATGCTATTATGGAGTCTAAATTCTTTTTAGCTCATTATATAGAATAAGACTGCATTATACCAATACTACCTTATTCAAAAGCATATTTTAAATAACGAATTCCCCAGCTTATAAGGCACTTTACTCTTCTAGAGAAAAATATTACATTCTAATTCCAATTCCATTTAATTTAATGCAGACTTCTGCATTTCAAAGTAATTATAACTTATTGAAATTATATAAAAATTAAGATCTATTTAAAAGTGTTTTTTGAATACATAAAGTTCACTTCTCTAACTGAAAAAAATTTACTAAATATCCAGTTATGTGCTAGACATTGTGCCAAGTGTTGGAAATCCCAAGAAATATCATCATTCTAGAAGTCCAAGAAAGGAACCAAGCAATGAAAGAAATTTTAAGATACATAAAAATAAAGAGCCTCACTTATGATTCATGCATTTCAAGTGTTTTCCTTTGGCGTTGTCCCAGGGCCCCACTATTAGAAGTACTGCAAAGCCAGGAGCAGACAGAGCCAGCATCTGGCTTTGAGAATCGCTGAATATAACTCATCTATACCTCCCAGGTATTAAAAATGAGATCTACATTAGCTCTGTGAAGGCACTTGGCTCTTCAGAATTTAAACGATAAACCTGAAAGTATTGTCTTAATTCATTCTAACCCCTGAATGGCTCAATTTTTTTCTTCTGTACCTGAAAAAGTCCCAGTTATTCAGTCTGCTTTTCTAACATGGTCAAGATTTTACGAGTCATTTGTCACACTTACATCTGCCTACCATCAAATTTCAGATCAGAGTCTAGGATCTTCAAAAACCTGCTGGAATATTAGTGAAGATGTACTCCTATGCCTCCATGAGTTGCTTATATATATATATATATATATATATGTGTGTGTATATTTAATATTTAAGAGCAAATACAGGGAGATCTCTGGCAGTCCAGTGGTTAAGACTTCACCTTGATTGTAGGGTTTTGATTTTTCGTCAGGGAGCTAAGATCCCATACGCCTCATGGCCGAAACACCAAAAACATAAAACAGAAGAATACTGTAACATCTTCAATAAAGACTTTAAAAATGGTCCACGTGGAAAAAAAAAAAAAAAGTGAACATGTCTCTCCACCTGGACAGTCAAAAATCTTCCCTCAGGTGGATGGACATCTGATCAAGGATGGAGGAAAAAACTCATATACATTAAATTACAAAAATGTATATACAACAACACATAAAGCATACCCTTTGAATTAGAATATCAACACATTAGGTTAATTAGTGTTGGATTAATCACGCCTCTGACATGCTAAAATGCCCATATAGTGATTCTGAAAAGAGGTTACATTGTATCTTTGCATATACTTTCCACTATCTTCAATATGCCCTCAACAATGAGAGGGAAAAGCACCCAAGAGAAGAGAAAGCTGCCATATATTGATTTGGCCATTACTGTGGGTGGAACTGTGGGTGGAACCCTGTCCTCTATGAAGCTATATTGAAGACATACCCTCTAGTGCCTGTGACTGTGACCCTATTTGGAAATAGGATCTTTGCAGATGTAATTGAGTTAAGATGAGGTCATACTGGGTCAGGGTAGATTCTGATCCAGTGACTGGTGTCCATATAGAAAGAGCGAAGTCTGGACACACAAACAAACATGGAGGTTAAATGTCATGTGGAAACCAAGACAGAGCCTGGAATGACAGATCTACAAGCCAAGGAATGTCAAAATAGTGCTGGTGATCACCACAAGCTAGGAAGAGGCAAAGAAGGATTCTTCCCTAAAGACTTCAGAGCGACCACAGCCCTGCTCATATCCTGATTTCGTTTCTGGCCTCTAGAACGTTGAGAGAATACGTTTCTATTGTTTTAAGCCAACTGGCTTGTGGCAATTTGTTACGTAGCCCTAAGAGACTAAGATAGCCATTCACCAGTGATGACAGGTTATTCCACTGCCAGAAAAAGTCACCTTATGAAGGAGGAGTGTACAATTCAAGGGACACGGGTGGCTCATCCTGCTATCACCCATCCGTGCTGCTGTTGGGAGGCAGACCTGGGTCCTCCTTTTGGACTTGTCACTTACTGGATATGCAAACTTATAGAAGCAAAGTAAATTTTCTGAGCTTTAGCTTCTCCACCTATAAAACTGGAGTGATATAATGCATCTTACAAGATCAAGGCAAAGATTCTGCATAAAGTACACAGTGTACTTTGCAGAGTGCTTGAACACATGGTGGCCAGTCAAACTACTAGGATTTTGTAAAGAAAATTGCCCATATCAAACATAAAGTTGTGTTGGTGGTGGGTAAGGGGAGATTCCTACAGGGAAAAGAAACCTGCCAGACCCCATCCTTAGACAAGTTCTGTTCTTTGCAAGTCATAATTAAAATAACAATAGGAAAGATGAAAGACTATGATATGGAGCCCAGAGCAGGTATGTAGCAGACACAAACCTTGGCTGTGCTGATCCATCGGACTCTGAGGAGGGCCCATTCCTGGGTGAGGTGGTCGCATAGCAGTGCCTTTCATGGATCCACAATGGATATCTTCAACCCCCTTGTCGTGCATACCATCCATGGGCTGAAACATTAATAGGACATCAGTTAGGCACCTCTTTAAGGCACAATATTTCTATCCGGTGCTTTAAGAGCCCATCCTATAAGGTCTTCAAAATTGTGGCCCAATCATCTATTAACCACATGATAGCCATATAATTTTACATTTATATTACATACATTACTATATACTACATAGATTTCATAGATGGGGGACAAAAAAATAAATAAAAAAGACTACACCAATAGGATCAGCAAAACTACCTGTTAAGTCAAAAGTTAAGGCTTTAAACAGTGGAAAGGTTTTTGGTTATGTCAAAACCTGCAAATAAAGATGAAGTCCTGTTGACAAGGCAGACAAATATAAGCTATTCTTCTACACCCTTTTAAGTAAGTCCTGAAACCTGCTGTATGTTGAAGTGAGTCCAAAGTCAGAATGGAGGAAGAAAAACTCTTTGAAATGTCTGTGATGATCTATTTTTTGGGTAATTTTTTTTTCATCAGAGGGGAAGGAACCTATGGAAAGTTTAAAAGTTGAAACCAGAAAGTTCCATGGCAGTTGGGAAAAGAAAAACAGACAGGGTAGAGCAGTGAATGGGGTAAGTACCGAAAGGGAAAGAGGCTGAAGTAGATGAAGCTGGACTACAGACGGAGGAAGAAAGGAAAAGGGCAAAAGGCAGAGTTTGGAAAAGAAGAACACAGGGGCTAGAAAGGGGGCTTGAGGCCTTGTACACAACAGACCCACAAGAAACAGCCACTGAATGGACACTAATCCAATCCAGAATTGGGCAACGGAGCACGTGCTGGGGAAAGGAAAAGTCTATTCCTCCTCAAACTGGAATAGCAATTTTCAAAACAGCCTGAAAGGAATATTTCCAGGAGTTTATAGAAACCAAATGACTTTGAGCAAGAAAGTATGAGTGTTTGCAGTTTTGGAGAAAAGAAAGTTAATTTCTGCAGAGTCAAAAGCACACACTTGAAAAGAGGAGAAATTTACCATAAAGAGGATGTTCAGAAGAAAAATGGGAAGAATTTGGTATAAAGAGTGTCTCTCAGTCTGTTAAACAGTAATAATAGAGAGGAAATCAAAGCAAAGCAGCAGATGTATTTAGGCCACTTGTTTATTTATTTCCAGCAATGTTGAAAAGCAAAAAGCTGAAGCTCAGAGGGAGACGGAGGAGAAAAGACAAGGAATAAAGCTGCCTATAAAAAGATTTTCAGAAAGTGAAGCATCTGGTCAGCAGGTGTGAACTCCAGGCACGTCACCATGTCCTCACCCAGGGAATTATCTGAGGGTCTGCGGGCCGAAGAAAAGCAGGATGAGAAAATGCAAAACTTGCAGAACGAGAACAAAACAAAAAAAGAGCATCGATGGGGGTAGAAAAGAGGAGAAAACGTGACAAAGATGCTAGAGAACAAAACAGAAGGGATCAGAAGATATAATTACAAATAAAAACAATTAAGAACATAACAATGACCTAACACTTATGAGTATGTTTAACTTTTCAATGCTTAAATAATAATAAAGGTGAGCTAAATATTTCCTTCAAATTTTATCTTTCATTTCAAAGGTGAAAGCATCCTAAACCCTCCCAAAATTATTTCACCTACCTGTACTAAGGATTGCAATTGACAGATCCAGTCTATAGTATAATCCCCCAATTAATACAATATGAACACAAGACAATGTAATGACTTTGATATGTCTATATATTCAATATGTCTCCTAATAAATATGATATGGAAAATAAGCATTTATTTACATACCTGACAAGCTAAAAACCTGTATTTAAAGAAATCAAAAAAGCAGGGAGAGATATTGGAGATATTATAGGGCTATCCATGATATAGTTAAATGAAAAAGAAGTCTCAAAGTAATTAACAATGATGATATGATTCGATTATGGTAAAAGAAAAAAAAATTAAATATATCACCTGAATATGCAAATCTATGCTTAGATGGTATTTTTATTGAAGCTGGAGAAAAGTAGGCGCAAAAAGCGTATATACAGTGCTCACTTCAGCAGCACATATACTAGAATTGGAATGATACAAAGATTAGCATGGCACACAAATTCATAAAGTGTTCCATATTTTTTACAAAAAGAAACGCATTTGAGTCAGTTCTAACAAGGTGGATGAACCTGGAGCCTATTATACAGAGTGAAGTTAAGTCAGAAAGAAAAAGACAAATACTGTATATTAACACACACACATGGAATCTAGAAAGATGGGACTGACAATCCTATGTGCAGAGCGGAGACACAGATGTAAAAAACAGACATTTGGACTCAGCGAGAGAAGGCAAGGGTGGGATGATTTGAGGGGATACCATTAAAATGTGTACATTACCATATATAAAATAGATGACCAGTGCAAGTTTGGTGCATGAAGCAGGACACCCAAAACCAGTGCTCTGGGACAACCCAGAGGGCTAGGGTGGGGAGGGAGGCAGAAGGCGGGTTCCAGAGGGGGGATACACACGTATACCCGTAGCTGACTCATGTTGATGTATGGCAAAAACCATCACAATATTGTAATTATTTTCCAATTAAAATTAATTAATTAATTTAAAAATACATCATACAGTCTTAGTTAAAATTTAAGGAAAAAAAGTATGTACAATAAGCTATTACCTGGGGTGAACCACTTATTTAGATCAGTATGGTTTTACTTTTCAAAATAAGCATGTATTAATTTTTTTATTTGAAAACCATCAAATAACAAACATTTGTGAAAAATGGATCTTCCCTTCCCGGGCTGCAACACCTTACTTTAAAACTGACCTCCAGTTCTACCAATTAAAGAAAAGACTTGTACTTTTTTGCAGTAACCTTTCTGTTTCAAACCAGTGTCTTCCACGATTCACCTATTTAACATCAAGAAGCATCCTCACTACCTTATCTACTTGTGATATCATCCAAAAAAGATGTAAAAGGGCCGCATCTCATCAGGCCTAACCTTCAGGTAACACACAATGGCTACTCCTACCCTTCAACACAAATCGCAACAGAAGATTTTGTTCGCTTTCTCAAAAGGCCATTCTCTCCTTTTCACTTCTCCTACAAAACCATAATACCAAAGTCATACCGTTATGATCATCCCCACAGCAACAATCTGAATCTCACAAATGGCAGATTATTACAACCTTAATAACAACTGGGCCTGGACTCCACAAAATCAGAGCCCTCTTCCAAAACCAGAAGAAAGCCACTTCACAGGCAGACAGCAAAGTGCATTTTCAAGGATTCCCTAGAAACTGTTTTATTTCTGTCAAGGCTTTTTTGAAAATATTCTTTAGGAAAAGACTCACTTTCCCTTTTCCTCCTTGGGACCTATGGGATCTTTTCAGGGAAGAATAATTTTCAGTACGTTACTCATAGATGGTATAAGTTACTTAACAGACGTAGTTGGGGGGAAAAAGTAAGACTTAACTCCTACTTCTTCACCAAGTCAAAACACTTGCAACCCCCAATCCACAGAATCTGTCAAAGCTGCATATTATAGCTAACACTTTTTTAAAAGCCAAGATCAAATCTTCCTGACTGGTGTAACATCTATAACCATAAAAGAGCCTAAGAATGTATGTTTTTAATAAGGAACAAGATAAGAAAAAAACCTAGCTGATTCTCTTGTTAACCACAGTAGAAAAAAAGCGGGCGGGGGGGTGTTGGTTATCAGGGATTATTAGCCATCCATGACTCGGAAGACAAGACTGGGAAGGGGAACGAACTCACCTTGTGCATCTGATGCATGCCCTCCTGAGGGAAGTCAGCAGACCCCATCGACGGCATAGGGTGTGAGACACTAGGAGGCCCCGGACTTGGCCCCATCATACTGTGGACGGAACCGGGGGATGGTCCGGGTCCCGGACTGGGCCCAAGAATGGGTCCAGGAGAGGGTCCCGGCCCTGGCGAAGGCCCCGGGTGGGGCATCGCGCCAGGGTCTGTGGGTGTGGACATCTACTTCTCCTGTCTCTGCCAGTCGGTACAGTGATACTGAGTTGGAAAGAAGAAAAGAGAAAGGGATATTTTAAACATGATATTAAGATCAGAATAAAACCGTTGTTAGTATTTGGTGGTGCCATTTCTGTAACAAACATCAAACAGAACTCCCCTGTCTGGTCCAGATGCTTCAGAGGGCATGATATCCATATCCATATCCATCTGCCCTCCTCTTTATGAAGACCACTTGTTTAAAAGAAAAAAACAACTCTAAATGATTCTCCAGAAAGATATAAATCATCTAAGATGCAAAAAAAAAAAAAAAAAGACTCACTGGAGAAACTAAAATTTAACACATAAGCAGAATTATAAACAAGCTTGAAATTTATTACTGAAGTCAACAGATGCTCTCCATTACTTGGGCACCTTACAAGTCATTAACCACCACCCCCTCCCCCCGCAAAGCCGTTAAAATATAAAATTCCTAAAGACGTACCCAACCAAGAACCACTTGCATAAGTCAATGGGCATTCAAACTTCTCAGAGAATTCTAGATAGTCAAAAGGGGGGAAAAGTACAATTCCATAAATTGAGAATGAAAGGGAATTGCCAATCATGGGAAAAGCAGAGGTTATGGGAGTTGGACAAATATGGCTTCAAATATCCACGTATACAATTACGCAGGGAGACTAAAATGCAATAGTACACGTAAAACCACAGCTCTGCGTCTGGCACAACAAGCAGTTACTCTTCCTGAGCATTACTCCCCACCCCAGCCACCTCCACTGCAGCAGAAATGAACAGGAGGGACAGGCTAAGATGTGGTCCTCCCACCAGTTAATGGATACAAGATCACATGTACAGTTGAGGCCAGAGATTCATCCCAGCCCTCTGTGGGGTCCAAGAGTCACAAGAGAAGTCATCTACGACTCCTCGATTTCCACATGTTGATGGGGTGTGGAAATTTCGGTTCTCCAGCAAAGCAATATACCATCTCCTATGCGCCAAGATTTCCTGGCATCCCCAGTGGGGAACTGCCTCATGGGGTGGGTATGACTGACTCTTGGATATAAGCCAAAATGACTAAATAAGCTGTTTTCTGAATTCTGATGTCTCCATGATCCAGAATGACCCCAGGACAGTCATGATGACTTATTATGTCACCTGGGGCACACACCTGTATGCACAAAATTCTGATGCCGAACTCACAAAA
This sequence comes from Bos mutus, assembly GCF_027580195.1. Taxonomy (NCBI): domain Eukaryota; kingdom Metazoa; phylum Chordata; class Mammalia; order Artiodactyla; family Bovidae; genus Bos; species Bos mutus. The sequence goes on along the minus strand of NC_091624.1, from coordinate 69,703,013 downwards.
TCCTAAATGGATTTGTGTGTCCACTGACAAGTAGCAGGGTTGAAATTAGACCATAGGGGCTTGGTCACCCACAGCAGGGCTCTGTCCATAGAGAAATGACAGGTTAGAGGGAAAACTAACACACACACACACACATTACTTCCATTCTTAGCTAACTACCGTCACCTCTCGAGGAATCTCTAGAATGTGAGGGCCATGAGGGCAAGGACTTGCTCTTCCTTGCTCCTGTTTCCCCAGCACATTCAACCAGTGTGGAGTAAAAAAAACAAAAAACAAAACAAAACTGAATGAACTGTAGACAAAACTGCATGGACAAACTATTAATAGAGTCAATTATTAAAAAATAAAAAATTAGGAGACCAATCAGTGCTCAAGGTATGCTCAAACAAAGAAATCTTAACAGCGGAGGCAAGGATCTGGGCCAATCTGATAAATGAATTAGGGCTAAAACAGGAAGCGATGAAAGGCTGCTTTGGAATGATTTCGAGCAAGGGATCACTCAAACTGTTTTGCTGATACAAGAGGGGACTAAGAGAACCCAGTTCAAGTGGTTTCTAAAACAACAGGGAAGCCTGGATGGTGAATTATAGCCTTGAATTCACTAGAGAGCCAAATGTTATTATTTTTTCTTTGTGATTAACAAAGCAGGCAGAAGTAACCTTTTTTTTTTTGGCATTCCACCCCCTCACATACACACACACACACGTACACACACACACACGTTCAGTCAGCATTTTAAATTTAGGAAGCTGACGTCAATTCAGGGGTACTCCAAGTTTAAATGTTCTTTCATGTATATCAGCAAACTAATAAACCCCTTTATTTTTTAGTGAATAAAAGGAAATTGCTTACTTCCTGTTATGGTTTACCTTGAAACTGGCTTCAGTGGCTATGATGGTAAGATACCACAAGTTTGAACAATGAAGATACAAATGCTGTCAGCCTGGTAGTTCCATTTTTCATGTTTTATATTTTAATATCTAATGATTTTCTGCATATATAATGATTTTCACCTGGGAATCTCATAGAAGGTTGTAATGAATGGTATACAGTCCCATAAAAACGCTCCTCATTTTTTGTTATAGGAAACTACCAAAAACTTCTTAGGGGAAAACACAGGAGACGGGAAGTAGGAAAGTATGGGCATATAGAGGAATGTTAACATGTTGCATGGGAAACTTTTTCTTAAGTCGAGAATCTTTAGAAGCATGCCCTTAATGCATGTGTCCATGAAATAGCATAGACGAGCACACACACAAGAAGTTAGCTCAGAGGAACAGCACAGTCTAACGAATGAGCAACGTGCCTCATGCCGCCCAGCTAAGGGATCTGGACTACTGCGCAACTTGACTGTGACTCTCTGGCTTCTGACTGGGACCCCAGAGACTTTGGGTTCCTGTCTGCCAATCTCAGGGCCACTACCAACCCTCAGGGTCCCGGGCAAAGCGCCTTTCTTCTGGGGCTTCTCAGTTTCCTCGGAGCTTGGAATTGGAGCATCTTAAGGCTCCCTGCATCTGCCAATCCATGACTTGCAGCATCTCCTGATTCCTCCAATCTTGTGTGTGGGGGCATTCATCAGTGACCCTCCCAGCAGGACCTGGGATGCGTGCTGTCTCACCATCCCCCAAAGATGCATCCAAAAAGAGCACCTTTCAGAGATGAGGGTGCCGTCCTGGCCTCCTTTTCCTTCCTCGTCGTTTCTGATGGCAACTTCATTGTACAGCTCCAAGACCTAATCAGACTTTCTCATAGCGTAAAACAACTTGGGGGTGTAGATTACAAAGAGGGGCGAGTCTTGAGCAGAGGTGCAGGTCATGACTAAGTCCCCGTGGTTAAGGTTGAAAGTCCAGGACTGGTCAAGCCATCTTCTCCCTCACCCGTCCTCCTGCCCCCTCTGCCCAGCAATCCAAAGCCTCTTCTTCTTTCTTCCAAGCACTGAAGAAGTGAGGTAGATGGGGTGGTGATGGTGGGGTTGGGGGCAGATGGATGGGGGAGAGGCTACAGCTCTGGTCACCTTGATGGGGCAGGAGCTCTTGGTCTCTCCACAAAGTTAACACTCAAAATCTATTTTTATCTGGTGTTGGAGGGGCAGGGGGTGAGTTTTACACAGTCACCAAAAAGAACGACCTGTTCCACAATTACGTGGCCAACATAATGAAGATGTGTGTGTGTGAGGAGGTAAAACAGACAGGGCCGAACACTGAACACTGGCATTGCCAGCCCCACCCCCGCCTCCATCCTCCCTGCAACGCTTCCCTCTACCTCACACCAGCACTCCCTGAGGGCCAGGCCGCTGTGTTCTTAGCCAAGAATTTTTCAGCAGTACACCCTGTCTTTTTTCGTCCTGACCCTGCCTTTACAACCGTGGAGTGTGTGCTTTTAAAAATAAAAGTCGTTGGTGCTTCCCACAACTCCAACCACCGCAGACATCTTCCCTCTGCCCGAACCTCCTTCCTCTCCCCTTTGCAGAAAGCCCGAAAGCCCCTGGGCACACCCATCTGCATATTAAAAGGAGTTCAACTTCATGGAATTTTAAGGGTCACCAGTTCAACCAAGACAACCAGAGACAAAACTTCTACCTTTGCGGTTTACTCCAGTCAGCTGAAAGACCCCTATGCCTGCAGTAATACTTAACAACACAGCCCTATGGGCTGAATCATTTTAGTGACTTGACTTGAGGATACATCTTGTTATGTCCCCGTTTAAAAGAGGAAAGCACAAAGGGACCACAGAGCTTGCCCAAAGTCACATCTGTGGGTGACTTTATCTCTTGACTCCGGGCCCATTACCAAGTCAGGGCAACATCAGGCAAGCCAGGCCGTCCACCAGCATGCAGAGCTGTCACTCAGGTTGGGCAAAATGCGCAGGGTGCAGAAACAAAGATGGAAACAATGGGAGGTGTCGCAACGGGATTAGGGTGTGGCTGTGATCGTATGTTAATGTACGAAGGGACAGAGAAGTGAAGAAAAGCCCCTGAGAGAATATGAGGCAGAGACAACGTTATGAACTTAAGAGGATGGTGATATTTAATCAAAGAACCAGAAGATCTGTTTTACTGATCTATTCTCAAATGTCCTGACTCTTTCCCTGGGCACAAGGCATGAAGGATGTAAAAGAATGACCAGAGGGCTTACCCCAAGGCTCAGCAATTCTGATGGGGAAACAAGACTTATCCATATATAGCATTGAGAAAAAAACAAACAAACAAATATGCAAGCTTCTGCAAGACCAGAAGGGGTTGAGCTGGAGTGTCCATTGCAGTCACGGGCAGAATAGAAGACTTACATCTCAGAGGGCAGAGGCAAGAGAAGGGAATTAAGGGAGGCTTCATGGATAAGGTGGTGTTTCAGTGAGGGCTTGAAGTAGATAATAAACATGAGTTTACGAGAAACTGTGGTCTTCTAGTCACAGAAAAAGTTTGGGGAAACAGAGCCACCTTGACTAGACAATGCTTCTTAAATAACTGTTCGCCAAACACAATAAGGAAGCGTGGGGGAACGTGGGCTCTCCAGCAGACCTTTATCACTGCTGTGTTTACAGAAAGACATAGGGGCAAGGGCCAAAGGTGGAATATTAGAAATAAAAGTTAGGCCCAGTTCACTACCTTAAAAATCACTCTTTTAAAAGTTTTTTGGCTGTTACGGAGAATGATAAGGCTCAGGAGAGAGTTAAGATAAGAGTTCTTTTTATGTCTGTTTGCTGATTCAGACCATCTCCCCCGACCCTGAAGGATTTCTTGTTTCCTCTGTAGCTTTCTCTACAAATGAATTGATAATCCCCCCACAAGAAGTAACAACTTCCCTGGAGCTGGAACACAAGGGCTGCTGTTCTTGATGGGTGAGCAGAGAGTCGGTAAAAATAGCGAGGAAGATAAAAGAAATAAACCAACCTGAAGTTTCGTTTTTAGAGGCCAAGGCTGTCTGGATAGGTGGTGAAATTTCCCCAAAGCCCTCGTGCTTCTTGGCCTGAGACGTGCAACTTTAAACAGTGCATGATATGATTTGTGCCACAGATAAAAACCACACTGGGCTTAGAGTGAGTATTCTACGTGGCTGGCCCGAAACTCTAAAGAAGCTCGGAAAACAGCTTTCTGCATTCAATGTCAGTTTACCATTCAAAGTTGAGGAGGTTTTAAAAAGTGGTTGGGTGAAAAGTGTGCTGCGTTTTCTGGGCTTCTGTGAACTCCTCATCGTTGAGTCAAGGGGACAAATTAGGATGTGAGCTGCCACCCTTACTTGGAATAAAAAGCCCTGGGACCATCCTTGCCCAGAGTCAGACCTGGCAAGGGCCCCGAGGCAGATCCGTGCAGGACAAGAGAGAACAACCAACTTCAAGGGCTAATTACAGCCCCATGAGCCCCAGGCGCTGCTTCAACAAGAGCTGGGCTCTTGACTCTACCACCCTGGACATACCATGAGCTGCCTTCTCAGAAGCATCTACCTGTGATGCAATTCGATGATCTCTTCGGTGAGGGCAGCCAATGTTTTCACAAAGGAAAGATTATTTTAAGCAGGGTGTTTACGAGGAAACTCAAAGTACTAAAAGCCCCTCAACAACAAAGCCCTCCGGTAGACAGCACCTGTCTAACCCCCTAACTTGTGTCCACAGGTAATCACAGATAACTATCACTTCTCAAATTTAGCTCAACCCAAACTGCTAGGCAGCTGGTCAGAAACCAAACAGACAAACCAATGAGCTAGTAGCAAAGCGTGACACTCCTGAAATCTAATTTGTGTATACACACACCCATCCTTCCTAGGTTCTGTTAGGCCTCTTTGCAAGGCAACCTAATCTGGGATGCCGATAAGAATCAATGATAGCCACTTCCTTCTCTGTTAGCTAAGATAATTTTATTTATACACTAAACACGTATATATTTTAAAAACTTCTTCTGGTTGACATGGTGTATGCTGACTGAGCAGTAAAACTTGACCATTATATGCTGAATGAAACGGTTATGTGATAGACTAGCTTTGATATGCCCGACTTTCATAGCAGCAACAAAAATTCAAGCACAAACCCTTCAAGTTCATTGCAGTTAAAATGAATAATGGTCATTTACAGTGTTAATAATTAATGCTATTAAAAAATAAATCACAGAGTAGTTTATTTGACCCCTGAATTTCAAATTCTCTTTTACAAAACTGGTGTAACAGCAGCCAGCTACAACCTCAATTTTGATATGAAGCAAATAAAATATTCCATATGAAGACACTTTGTGAGCTATCATAGAAAAATGTACATCATCACGCAGATCCTTCTAAAGGCTTCAATTTCCAACCTCGACTTGCATTCACAATCTGCTAGATAGCTCTACTTTTTGTTCATGAATTCCAATGCTCCAAACTTCTGAGAGAAGACTCCAACACATACTGGATAAAAAATTCATGCTTTCCCCTGGAAAGCAAGTCTTTCTACCTTTTCCAACTTTATCTTTTGAAAATTCTTCTAACTGGAACCTCTTGCTCTGGGCAAGTAGGTCAAAACTGGTACACTGGTCTTCTCACAGTTTTTTTTAGGCTCGGTGCCTGTGATCTCAGGACTTTCTTCCGATCTCAGATGATCAGCTCCCAGGGCCCTCACCCCTGGCCTGCTCTGGCCACAATCTTACCCCATCGCGAAGAATATCTGCCCTGTGGACTCAAGAGAGCTCACCCAGATCTCTCCCTGTATCACGCGATCAGTGTGGTTTACAATTCACTATGCATACGTGTTCAGGCACGTTCTTTAAAAGACATAAATTCTCAATTGCAGATCATTCATTTTTTATGGAATTATAGACTTCGCTTAATAGCATTTTAGTACATGTAGGAATACAGTGCAACAGAAAACTGCCAAACAACTGCAAATATTTGCAATGTTATTACTTGCCCAGCTTTCCTCATGGACATTCAAGTTTCAAGCTTAATGACTTAACTCCTGGTAGTATGATAAACACTGGACAATACAATCTCAAGTAGATAAAGAAATATACAGTTATCCTAAAGAAGAAAACACAATTCTAACATAAACTGATATAGAATTTCCCTTGGACTTCCGTTCACCTGTAAAATAACATACCCCAATGCTTTCTGGTCAGAGCTTTTTTTTTCTATTTTTAAGTAATTTTAATCCCCAATTCTGAATTCAGTTTAAACAAAATGACAAAAGGAGAGGGGACTTATTAAATAGTTTTGAAACCTCAAATTTATTTCAACTTCTATCAACTTCATTAATTGATCTACAAAAGGGTCACCCCATATTTAAATTAGGTCAGTTTCTAAAACATTTTTAAAATATTAGTGCTTACAGAGAGGTAAATGATATATAGGTGGAAGACTGATGCTTACACACCTAACACTACATAGAATATTGTGTTATTTTTAAAGGTATAAAATTCTACAGGCATATTTCCTGATGATAACTGAATGTTCTGAAAGTCTCATATCTAATAAAACATCACAATTCACAGTAGGCTTCAGTTACATAATAATGTATAATGAAGTCCAGAAGGCCACCACTTATGTTAATATTTCAGTCAAAAATCCTGTATTTCATATCTAAAGCATCACTCTAAATGAATGAATTAATGACTTTTTCTCTCATAATTAAAATTAAATAATGTTCATAACCAACAGTCAAAAAATTCAGCTATGTAGCTCCTGAATTTCATCAGCTGTGCTATATGTTTTGCTAAATATAAGTATTCAAGTATCTTTGACTGTATCTTTAAAATTTCTAATATATCTAAACATTTTCAAAGAAAAGGGCTATATTAATATGAAGGGGAAAAGTAAAAATAAACAGTAATAAAGTTGTAAAATTTTCCAAACCCTGGTTGCAAGATCCCACTTAACTTGGTGATAAATATCTTTTAGGCAAATAAATATGCTATGCTTCATAATGGCTCTGGAAGAACTAAGTTTCAAGACTTCTATATTCACTGGTATAGTCCTGACTTCCTATGTAGAAAAAGTAAATACCCCAGGCCTTTCTAAATACTCTACCAAATAACTTAACCACCACCTGTATTTTCTATTTTCACTACTCATAGAATGATCCATGACTTTATTAACTGGCTAGAGATTAAAATTCCATAAACAAACACTTCCAAAGATGACAGAAAATTCAGCATCCTCTATTGTTCAAAACCACCTACAGAATATGTTTAAGAAAAAGGAGCAATCATTCTTTTATAGAAAAAAATGGACAGGAAAAAAATCAGAACCAGCTCCCGAAAGCTGGCTTTTCACATTAGGGAAATTTTTTCATCTGTTCACCAGAAATACTCAGAAGAGAAAAGTGACTCATTTATATAAAGTTTCTAAGGCCACTTGTGTTAAGCAACAAATTGTCCCTGACTTCTCTAAAATCATCCTGACCAGAAACAGTGAAAATCAAAACTTTTGGTGACTAAATCAGGTCTGACCAATCTCAGTATGCTAGTGTAGGGAAACACTCCTTAGCATATATTTGTGACAATTCATTTCTCATGGCACCATGTCAAGATGTCATAAACAGTGATTTATTATTTCTCTGGAGTATCAAAAAGCTGCTGACCTAGGAGAGTTTGACAAAGGCCTTGTTTACAAAGGAAGACTTCTAAAGGAAAAAAAAACAAAACAAAACTCAACATGAAAACACTGGAGGATGGCACCACTTTTATAATATATGAAAGTCTTTCCTTTCATGGTCTTGTTTCAACACATAATAAGCCCTTAAAATGAAATGTCAAAATAGTACAGGAATATAAAGGGTACCACAATGATCTCTGAGAAAAGCATGAGATGTGCTTTTATGTTATCTTAAACTCCATCAAAGAAAAAAGTTTTAAATGATTATTTCTTTGCCAAAGTGTTCCTTTCTAGTTATAGCGCCAGAAATATTTTAAACAGAATCCAAACATTAACAGTATAACAGAGGCAAAGGCATTTTTGTTTTTTGGGGGGTTTTTTGGTCAGTTCCAAGCCTCAGGTGTTGGTCAAAGCACTTTTTAAGAAACTTGACGAGAAATGCTCAAAAACCACTTAAAAAAAACGAACAAAAGAAAAGATCTAAGGCTGCTTTGAACACACTCTGGTGGTGAATATTTTCTGTGAAACCCCACAGAGCAGCTAGTCCCTGAATTGGGATGTAACTGATGTCACTCAGGAGAAAAAAGCTTCATGGAAGGAGGCACCCTCTCACCTCTGCCAATTTTTTAAGGGTTCAGATACCCCAAACTCCTCTGATTTATTTTACAATGTTATTCACCTGACTTTTCTCTTTAATGCCCCTAACAAGGTAGAGGAGAGGCTGTATACAGGTTTGCTTTTCTACTTCAAGTCACATCCATAAATATCTTATGTACCTAATGGTATCTCCAAATCTCTTCCCACCAGCAAACATTCAAGTTGTTAGGGAGCTTTAATAATAAAAAAAAATGTCTAGAAGAATAAAAGGACAATTAGATTCCTAAAAGAGAAAAGTGTGTTTTATTTGCATAACAATTCACCAACTTGGATTCAAACCTGCCACACCTCTTAACAATTCACCAGGAAGCTAGAGGTAAGCTAGAAGCCTAGCACATCTATCATAGGCAAACAAGCCCGGAGCAGTGGTCTTGCAAATAAAATAATACTGAAACATTTGAATGTGCCAAGTATATACACACAACCAACGCTGGGCATGGCTTTTGTTTCAGTACAGTTCTCAGAGGTTTCTGAGTCTTACTTAACACGCTTAGACAGAATTTTTCTTCCATTCAGTAATGAAAACAACAATCTTTCTGTGCCTATAAGCAGTCTCTTCCAACAAGCATGGCACATCCAGGTGTAAATTAAAAAGTCCTTTGAAATGGAAGTTGAAATTTTAACTCTGCTACTGATGCTACAGAGACGTTAAAAATAACCACTCAGTGCAGTAGACAAACGTGTATCCTTGATGTCTTCCTTATGCTCTGACATCACACACAGTTAGGAACACAGTCTGCATAATAACCAGGAGATTAAGGATAGCACCTCTTAATAATATACTGACCCAGGTCGCTTTACTTTTTCAAATGCACCAAGCTCCATTAGGTTGAGAACGGAAAGAAGAAAAAGGAAGGCGGGGGGGTGGACCTTGCAAAACTCTCCCAAAAGTTATATAAACAAAGGAGGGGAGAAGCCCAGTATGGGCTTTGCACCCGTGTGCTACTAAAATTACATAACACCCGCTGCAGACATTAAAGAAGGAATGGATTCTGCACAACACCCCCATCCCCCTCGACTCCCATGCCTGCCTTCTGCTCTTCAAAAACCCAAACGCCTGGCAGGACCAAGCGGACGACTTTGAATATTTAATTTCTGGAGTAAATCCGGCGAAAGCTGGAGGCACGTTTAGGCCTGAAGTTTGAATGTGCAACAGCCCCAGGGCAGAGCGACTCCACTCTCCGGACCCGAAGGAGAAAGAACTGACAAGGGACAGCAGCCAGCAAGGCCTTCTTCCCCTCGCGGTGCCTCCTGCTGGAAAGTTTTCCACGCGATCGATCGGAGGGCCGGGAGCCGGCTTCTCCCGCCCGCCTGACTTTGCAAGAAAGCCTGACCGGGAGACCGGAGGGGGCCGGGAGGGAAAGAACTGGAAAGCTCCGCACCCGGCGGGCGGCGGCGGCTCAGGCTCCTTACCTGGGGGACACGGAACAAAAAGAGGCGCGGGGCTCGCCTAGCCTGCTGTGGCGGCCCTGCCGGCGGCCGGAGCGGGTCTCCCCGCCCAAGCCCTAGGCCGGCGCTGGAGCCAGCGGCCCGGCCCCCGCAGCCGCTGCCGCTTCCTCCCTCGCGCGCGTCATGTCACGGCGATCAAACATGTCTGTGTGCGCTTCGCTGCTGTGACTTCCTGATTCTCCGCTGCTCGCGCGCGCACACTCACAGCCACACGCACACGCCACCCCCACCACTCCTCCACCACCAAACCTCGCCTTGTCCTCCCGCGGCTCCCGGGCAGGGCACGAGCAGGAGCAGCTGCCCGCGCCGCTGCTCGCGACGCACCGGCCCCAGCGCGCACAACACACACTCACACTCACGCGCAGACACACTCGCTCCGGCCCCGAGGGCGCCGAGACGCGAGCTGCGGGAGCTCGCCGCCCCCTCCCACCCTCCCTCCTTCCTTAGTCTCCCTGCCAAACTTTTTTTTTCTGCCTGATCCACGTCCAACTTCCCTCCACCCGCCACCCCCACCACCCCCCCTACCAGCAGTCCGGCCAGCCCCGGGCTCACCAGGATCGGCTGCAAACTGCAACCAGGATAAAAATAATAATGCAATCCAGGCGGTGGAGGCGGAGGCGAGTGCGCAGACACTGGCGGGAGGCAATTTCCCCGCGTGTGCCGGAAACCGGTCCAAGTGTCGGGACCCAGGAGCGGTTGTCCCCCTGGAGCCCGCACTGCTGCGCCCCGCCCCGCGCGGTGCAACTGCGCCCAGGCTGCGAGGCCTGGTGTAGGGCACCCAGGGCGCCCCACTTGGTGTGCGCCCGCAGACAGAGGGTGACTACGGGCTGGCGCGCCGGACTGGTTATTTGGGGAAGTGCATCGCGACACCTTTGCAGATGGCATGGCCGTGTTTTGCAACGCAACCGGGAGGAGGGAACACGGCGAGATGGAGGGGGAAGCAGAGGAGGGAGTAAGCCAGGTTGGGATGGGAATAAAGCAAACTCGAAAGCAGGGAACAAGAAGGAAGCGGTGCGTGTCATCTCTGGGGGCAGGCTCCCTCCCGGTCTCCCCGCCTCCTGCCCTCACCAGCCTCCCCATTCGCCCCCCACCCCCTACCCCGCGCCAGCCCTTCCCTTCTACAGCGAACGCCACAGCACAGTGTGTGCGCGGGTCCTGTTTGTGACAGTCAGGCAGAGAGGATTATCCGGATCATGGCCTCCCCGGCCCGCAGCCACCGTGACTCTCCCGGGCCCGGGTGCTCCCCTAGCATCCGGATGATCGCCGGCGACCCACGCCCGAGGTTCCGGCAGCCCAAGCTAGGGAAAGATGCAGAGCAAAAGAAAACAAACCCGAGAAGGCGGAGGGCAGGATAACAGCCCAATGAGCACCTCCGACCTCCTTCTTCAGGACCTCCTCCTCCTTTCCTCCCTCCCAGCAGTGTGGCCGGGGCTGGACACCCCGAACTTCAGCACCCGAGCCCGCGCGGCCACCAGGTACCAGGGGCAGGGTCGTCCGCAGTGCCCCGGGTGCAGACCCCCGGCAGCCCCTTTGCCTAAAGGCCTGCCTACGGGTCAGCGTACCCATCCCTGCTCGCAAAGTGGAGGTGATGCCTCCGATCCCGCACGCAGCGGCCCCGCGGCGGTGGCTGCCACCGCCTCGGCGAGCCAGCTCCGGCTTCTCCCACCGCGACCAGCTCTTGTCTCCGCACCCGGAGCCCTTTAAACAAGTCCTGGGGAAGCTGGTGGCAGCCGCTTTCGTTGGCGCCCAGCCGTCAGCCCGGGCTCCTCGCCCTCTCCTCCCGCTCCCCTTCCAACTCTTCCAGGGAGGACTGCTCTAGTAGAACCGTAGCGTTTCCATACTCTTCCCGGTCCTCCTGCCACCTCCTCCCCCCAACCCGTTTTTAAGGGAATGAGGGGATTGCAACCTTGCCGAGTGCGTGTGTGTGTGTGTGTGTGTGTGTGTGTGTGTGTTTGCAACCTTCGTTGGCAGCGCATCACTGATTGCCTACCTAGGGTCAAGGCTGTGGTTTGTTGGGATTTTCCTCCCCTTGCCTCCTCGAAGTAGTAATTATTACTATTATTATTAGAACAGCAAGCTTCGGATGAAACTTTCGCGTTTCTTCCACTGCCGCCCAGGAGCTGTCGTTAAGAGCATTCCACCTGAGGCCCGCGGGGTTAGGAGGCGGGCTTTTTTTGTTGTTGTTGCTGCTGCGGTTGGCCCGCCTGTTTGTTTTGGTCTCCGTGCATGCACAATAAATAATAATTAGGTTAATAATGAATAATCCCCGGCGAAGACGGCGCGGTGCCGGAGGGGTTTGTGCGGCGGCTGCAGCCCGGAGGCCGGAGGGAGGGGAAAGAGGAGAAAGGAGTTGTAAGTTATATTTACCTTGCTCGCGAGGAGTGTGCTGGCTGAATCTCTTCCCTCTCTGAGTCACCCAGAGTACAGAAACAGAGGGAGAGAGGACTAGATTATGAATATGACTTCATTGATGACAGCCATCCCCTCCTCTTCCTAAACTCCGGCTCCGCCCCGCGTCCCACCCTCACCGCCTCCGCGGGCGCCGGAAGACGCGCCGCAGTTGGTCCAGCGAGCCGCTCCTCCCTGCCCGCCCGGGCGCGGGTTGGCGGGAAGCGCCTGTCACTCGCCCCGCTCGGCGACTCCCGGAGCTCTGGGAGGGAGGAGGGGGCGGTGTGCAAGAATGTGGATCGAGACAGCTCTACAGTATGCGTGGATCTGTGTGTGTCTGCAAGGCGCCGGCTCCCTGGCCGTGTTTGTGCCTGGAGCAGAAAAACTGCGCAGGACGCTGAAAGCCCCAAGCCCTGATGGAGGGAGTTGGGCGCCCGTTATCCTTCCCCGGCAGTCTTCCGGGGCCCCTGCCGGCCTCCTCACGGGAGGCTGGGAAGCGGAGGAGGCTAAGTGAAAGGGAGGGCAGCCGTAGTAATAGCGCGTAGTAGTTTAGGGGTATGGGAAGAAGGTGCTGGAATTTCACTGTGCCTCTGCCTGCCAGAGCGAGCCTGCGGAGGTAAAGGGAGGGGACGGGGGGAAGCCTCCAAGTGGCACCCAAGCTGTTTGTAGCACAGTGTTGACCATGAAAAAAAAAAGAAAAAACAGGCATCGACGTGCTGCCCGAAACTTTTTCTCCCCCACCCCGCCCCCCACCCAAGGCTGTAATTATAAATCTGTTTCTTTTCTCCCCCGTAAAAAGGAAGGAGGGCACAAAGAACATTCCTGCCAAATCTGTCTCTCTTCTAAAGGACTGCAAGCTTCCAAATGCCAATGAGGGAAAAACAGCTGAGAGGCTGAACGCTTTATAAATAAACAAACCCGCCCTAACCCCTGTGTTGACTCTATGGACCAGACACAGCACTTTAACCTTCCCTCACCTATCGTCTTCCCGTAAGATATATACCTAAAAAAAAAAAAGAGAGAGAAAACAACCTCGTGGGGGTGGGCGGGAGATAGGGGGTAGTTAAAGCATGGGATCTGCTTTTGATTTAAGATAGATAATAAATCTTCGTAGTCTTCGCCCCCAGCCCACATTTAAGACCAGTTACGGTTGCAGACAGCAAACTGCTGGCGCTTGGTGGGTTTGAGACCTCTCCTTCCCATTTTCCTTGAAATACAGTACTTTGGCTGGATGAATAGGTCAGCGTTTGCTGAGAGAATTTTATTTTGTTTTATGAAGTGTGAAAGAATGTTAGGAGATTTTAAATCAGGGGCCTATTATTTTAGACTCGGATGAATGTAGGTGCTTGACTCAACATTAAAACTGTTCCTATATGGTAGTGTTATTAAAAGTATGACATAGCCCTTATTTTGTAATGTAACGGTTTAGTCATGCAAAGTGCGCTGTGACTATTTGGTTCAAGATTTCTCCCCCCTAGAGTAAAATCCTATTTTAACACCATTTTACTGTTGCAAAATTGGCTCTATTTGGGCAACTGGGTCTGAAATACAGTTCTAGGGCGCTTAAAATTGTGCAGTGGATAAGTTGAAGGCATGAAGCTGTGGAACAGACACTGCTGCAGCCTGCTGCATGGGATCATTAAATGGCAAGAATTGTTTATGCTGCTGATCCATTGCTGGTGGAGGAAGAATCCTCAAGGGCACCATTTTCAGGTGGCTGGGAGTGTCAAGGATCACGTACCCTGTAGTTTTCTAAGGCTTTGCTACTTGCTTGTTAACCTGAGCTTCATAATTTTCTATCTATCCCAAAGTGAAACTCAAGACAACAAAAGATAACACATATAAAAGAAGTAGAATATATTATGCCCTGAAGAATCTATTGTAAGAACTTGTTTTTCTGCCTGAGGTTATGCCAGTATAACTATTAACTAGGTGAGAAATCTTAAACAAAACTAGCAATGTAATAAAAGTAGAACTTCCAATTGCCTAATAAATTTCAGCTAATAATATAGCCAGATAACCTAGTTGTCTATAAAAGGGCTTTAACCCAATGGTAATGCTTAATACATTAGGTAATATAAGGTTGTAATTTGGGCTGGAAGCAAGGGCGGTGATCCATTTCCCTGGCATGCCAACCTTATATGCCAATTTTTAGAAATTGATGACCTCATCTTAATTCCCTTGTGAGTAAGTGCCCTTTATCCCTTTTAAGAATTTTCACCTGCTCTCCCAAATTTCAAAGAGAGAACAGTCATCTTAGTGAGATACTAGCGGAAGAGACTGGTCATTCATTCCTTCTGGTGTTTTATCAGATGGAAAGTAAAGAAGAAAACAACACTCCTTTTGTTACATGTGTATATTCTTCAGTTCATGTAAAATTTTGATGCTGTACTTGGAGGGATTGGTATCTATGCATTATATGCACAATGATGGGGATGGAAAAATATAATCTGTCACTGGGAGCAGAGATTAAATATAGATATTGCATCTCCCTTTCCCTTCACATTGTTAAGAAAGCCCCACCTTCTCCCTTCAAGTCTTTACTCTGAAGAATTGTCTTGTTTGTAGCTTGCACTGCAGCAAGTAGGAATTTTATAAAATAAGGCCTACACTCAGGAGAAATGAAAAGGCAGCACCTTTCACTCAGCATGAAAAGAAGATTGTAGAACATATAGCGTGAATTTCATCTCCAAAGGAAGGCAAAATTTAACAACTGATATTAAGGAGGAAAATGATGGGATTATTTTGTTTTGCAGAAAATCACATAAAAGCAAATAGGGTTGGTGGCTAGAAGGACTCCAGGAGGCTGTACAGGATGCTAGGTTCACACAAAGCTTTTCCTTTTGGACTTTGATGAGTCATAATGTCTTCTCTGAACTTGCTTTTCTCTTTCTAGTTTGACATCAAGGAAGAGATGTCATTTTTTTCTTGTCTGTATGGCTACTTTCACTTGTTATGTAAGTCGGCCATGGTTGACATCCTGCATAGAGTAGACACTGGGTTTGAAAATTGACATCTAGCTACAACACCCTCTCTCTATATATATATATGCACAAAGTCAGGAAGCTTCAAGTTTCATCCAGCAAACTATTCATGCTGGGTGAAATGTAGTCTAGCTTCAAACAGGAGCAAGTAAGACCATTTAGGGAATGAGGACTTCATCTACAGTAATGGAAACTAAACTTTGACAAAGTGAATCAGACGACATTTAATTTAGTGAAGAGTTCAGAATTAGCAAGTGGATTTACTACGGAAATAAACACTTCTCTCCTTTTTTCTAATCAACAGTCAATAAATTTAGATTCTCCACAGCCAGTCCTCCAAAATACCACCCCACTTCTCTTTGTGATCATACCATCCTCTAGTTTAAAAGCCTCTGTCTATTCCCAATCCATTCTGTGATGAATTTCAGACCTCTTAGCATGTCAGCCACAGCTGTGCAAGGACAGATCTCTACTAGCTTTCTTGACCTCCTGAAAATATGTGAGCTCAGGAAGCCTGGTTGACCTCCTGGCAACTAAGGGGCCAGACTGGATATATTAGTTCACTCTCAATGAAATGCAGGTTCCCCAAGCACATCCTCCAAAGCTCAGTTACAGCCCAGATACCTTCCAAGGGCCCTCCTTGCCCTCTCTGCCCTCCCCAGGCAAAGGAAACCGCTTGTCCTCCTCTGCTCCCATAGCAACCGGTCTGTACCATGATAGCACTTATCACTTTGATGCAATTATTTGTTTGGTATCCTCCAGTAGATGGTTAGTGCCTGGAGGGTGTAGAGCAAGTTCCATTCATCTTTGAAACTGCTACAATTAGCTGGATGCCTAGGACATCGTAGGTTGTTTAAACATTTTCTGTTGAATGAAAGGATGAGAGATATATATTAAAATTATCTGACATAGAGAATTCAGCAGGTCTCAGTTAGTGAACAAGATTATTAAGTGTTCAGAATATGTTATTTTTCCAAGCTGAAAAGGCTGATGTGTTTTAGAGTTTGTTTTGCTTTGGGTGGTGGGAGTAGGTGGGAGGTGAGGAGAAGCTATGGCTTTTGCTATCATATAAACAGCATTGAGAGGAGGTTTTGTTTCGTTTTAAAATTAGGCTAGGAATAACATGAGTACATACATGGCAGTTGTGTAATAGAGTAGTAATCATCGTAATAGCAGCTCCCTTTTATTTCTCCTTTAAAACATTTGCTGGTGTCTGTGCAGAGACCTTTATGTATGCCGTTTAATCCATTTAACCCTATGAGATATGTGATATTATCCCCATTTTACAGATAAAGAAACTGAGAGGCAATAAGTAATTTGCCTAAGATAGTCTTCTCCAAAGTGGAGTGAGCAATCTGGGAAGAACATTAGAAATGTTATTCCTTTTTCCTCTAATGATTAAAAAAATGTAAAGACCAAAAGAGAAAAAGAAAAAAGAGCTTTGTAAAGATTATACTCATTTACCATGGCAACTTAACACGGTTCCAAGTAAACCAGCCACATACCAGTCAAATAATGTATCTGAAGACTACTTAACAGAAGAGCAGGGCCCACAAGGCAGAGGGTAAGAGCGGTGCTCCGTCTGGTCCTTTCACTTTTGAGAACTTGACATTGCCTGAAGTTAGTTTCCACAGATTATGTTGGTGGCTGGCGCTAGTGGCAAAGCACTCAGCTGCCAATACAGGATACATAAGAGATCCGGGTTCAATCCCTGGGTTAGGAAGATCCCCTGGAGGAAGGCATGGCAACGCACTCCAGTTTTCTTGCCTGGAGGATCCCCATGTACAAAGGAGCCTGGCAGGCTGTAGTCCATAGGGTCACAGAGTCAGACACAACTGAAGCAATTTAGCACGCACGCAGGCACAGATTATGTTATCTGGTTTTAACCAATCAGTTTGAAAAACAAGTGGCTTTAAAAGATTCCTTCAGGTCTTCCCTGGTGGTCCAGTGGTTGGGAGTCACCTGTCAATGCCTGTATCCCTGGTCCAGGAAGATTCCACGTACCTCGGAACAACTAAGTCCACATGCCACAACTACTGAGCTTGCACTCCAGGGTCCGTGAGCTGCAACTGCTGACGCCAGCAAGCCCTAGAACCCTTCCTTTGTAAGGAGAGAAGCCACCGCAGTGAGAAGCCTGCGCACCACCACGAAGAGTACCCCCACCCGTGGTAACTAGAGAAAAGCTTGTGCAGCAACAGAGACACAGTACAGCTAAAAATAAATATTTTTTTAAAAGAAAAGATCCCTTCAAAGAAATTGAAGAGTGAGATAAATCTGATAATGCAAAGACAGGTGAAAGTTAAGATCAAATCTGCCACTTTAACCTCTGAGGGTTCTTCGCCAGCCACACTGGGAAGTGAGAACAACGCAATCCAGTTAGATCTGGTAAGAAATAGGTTAAAGCGTTCACAGTTATCCAAGACTACTTGAAATTTAAATATAGGTTAGCCATCACTTTTTTTTTAAACCATCAATAATGATGAATTCTGACCCAAGCATATATTTTGCCTTGAGATATTACAACCAATTCAATGGTAGACTCATGATTAGCAAGCTGGGCTTCCCTTATGGTTCAGCTGGTAAAGAACCCACCCGCAAAGTGGGAGGCCTGGATTTGATCCCTGGGCTAGGAAGATCCCCTGGAGAAGGGAAAGGCTACCCACTCCAGTATTCTGGCCTGGAGAATTCCATGGACTGTGAAGTCCATGGGGTCGCAAAGAGTCGGACACGACTGAGCGACTTTCACTTAAAAAAATTTTTTTTATTATCTCAATCTCATGCTGTTATAGCTTCTGTTTAGTGTTTTATAATGCACTTGAGACATTAATACTGAATACATGTATTATGAATACATATACATAAATCATGCTCTATCTATTCTTCCCCCCACCCCTTTTTTTAACAGCAAGAGGAATGTGATCAGACAACTTGGAGATGACTAAAGAATGAAGTCAGAATTTTTAAGCCAGCTTGGTAAAACTCCAGACCCAGACTGATCTGCACTGTTCATGTAAAAATTGCCCAGTAATTTGTCATCAATACAGGTCTCTAACCCATTATGGGGTAGGGGAAAGGTGGAATCTAAATGATCTTCAGAACATTTGAGAATCCCTTGAAGCTGTGTTCAAAATTCCATGTTCATGTTAATGTGTATTTTCTGTGGAAGGAGTCCATACATTTCATCAGCTCCTCAAAAGGATCTTTCCCAAAGTGGGTAAGGATTACTGATACACAGGTACCAGCAGTATCAATGATCTAGAATACTTATTGGATAAATTAATCTTTTTTCATAACTTTTATAAAATAGGTGTGCACGTTTCATATGTCCAAACATGTCTACCCTTAAAAAAAAAACAAACAAAAACTTAATAGAACTCAAAAAATTTCTCTAGAAAGTTCAAAGGCAGGATAATTTCATCCTGAAGGATCATCTCAATAATACTCCATCTTATAATATTGACTAGACAAGACAGGATTTTACAAATGTCATCCTCAACATGTTTTTGAGGCTCTGACACATCTGACACATTGCACAGTTGTACATTAAGAATCAGAACATAGATTCAGGATCTGAAATTTTGTCATTGTCACAAATTGTTCAAAGATTTTAACTTTCACTTGGCAGGCCTCTGCCCTCAGTGCCCTTTGATGGGTACTGTGTTTCTCTGAGTGATAATGTGCTTCTGTACCAAGGTGACACTGTATCTCATCTCCTAGCCCCGCCACCAAGTGCTGTGGTAGGAGAATATGCTGTATCCACCTCATATACTGTTTTATTAGAGTTCATTACGGTCTTTTACTCTTAGACCACCTTCAGCTGCTACAGGACTTATCCTTTCAGTTACCATTGACTGCCTTTTTATTTGTGTGCAACCGTTTTCCTGCTTGACTTGAATTACGTCACCCACCAGATTCTTACTTCAAGTTCAGTACACAAAAGCACAATCTGCTGTTGTCTTATTTCAGTCACTTTTCTATACTTGAAGTTCTATATAAATTCAAGAGAAGAGTAGAAAATAAGCCAGGAACATATAAAAACAGAAATCACCACTAAAATTACCTTAGATGACTCTTTAAAGAACTTGAGATAAATAATCTGCTTTGGGGGAGAAAGAAAAAAAGTTGGTCTCTCCACATGTAGGGATAAAATAGATCCCATAACAATATGGTTTTATTTTAGTTTTCAATGGTTTTATCAGCTTGAAAGTGATGAATATATAAAACAAGTATAAAAAGTTTGGGGAAGGGGTTGTGAACATCTGGATTCTACATGGGGCAAGGTTTAATGCTGGGCAGGAAGCTTTTATCTTCCCTTCAGATAAAGTCAACTGAACAGTCAATGACTTCAGTGAGTGCTGGGTATAAAGGCAATGCTCACATTTGGTCTGGGATTGTGCATATTCAATTGTTTATCTTATCAGGGACATTGTGATGTCTGCTGGCATTTTACTATTTTGCTGACTATTAGTGGCCTTTTGATAATAGACTATCCTTAAATACACTTCTTTATTTCCTTAAATAAATAGGGGAGAAAATAAGGGATTTGCTGATAAAAGGAACATCATAATATATAACATTTTTTTGTTTGTTTAATACTTAGGGTTTGGGGATGTGTCTGACTCTTAAAGACAGTGACATTTCACACTCTACCTATATTTTGTCAAATTGCTTGAAAAATATATCCACCTATTGGGGACTTTTGTCTTTAAGTGATACTTCATTTTATGCTGTGCTTTATTTACCGACATTAATAACTGTAACCACCATTACCTGATATTCTGCAGGTCTATGGCCCCTATCAATGTTGATTGTTTTCCTGAGAGCTTAAAATGCTGAGCTATTATTTCTAATGCTAACATAATAATTACTCATCAATTGAGGAAAGTAGATAGTGAAAACATAATTTAATAGTCTAGATAATCATTAGTAATTATCATTTAATATTAACTAATTAATTAAATATTAACATTAATCATTTAATAAATAATGACTATTCTTTCAAACGAAGTCTCAACCACAGAGCAGACATGCTGCTTGGGACCTTTTCCCAATGGGGACTCCAGATGTGCTGTGACATGGGACTTCCCAGCGCTGTATAAGTCTGAATGTTCGTCAAACACCCAATTTGGTGATGTATTCTCTGCTCTTTCTGTTTCTCATTTCTTTTAATGTTAGTATATTGAAAGTGGGCTTCCCTGATAGCTCAGTTGGCAAAGAATCCACCTGCAATACAGGAGACCCCAGTTCAATTCCTGGGTCAGGAAGATTCACTGGAGAAGGGATAGGCTACCCACTCCAGAATTCTTGGGCTTCCCTTCTGGCTCAGCTGGTAATGAATCCACCTGCAATGTGGGAGACCTGGGTTCAATCCCTGGGTTGGGAAGATCCTCTGAAGAAGGGAAAGGCTACCCACTCCAGTATTCTGGCCTGGAGCATTCCATGGACTGTATAGTCCACAGGGGTTGCAAAGAGTCAGATATGACTAAGCGACTTCAGACAGCCTTCACATGCTAACATCACTAGTCACATGAACTGTCACAAACTATATACCACCGTTTGGTGTCGACATGCTAACACTGAAACCTCTTACAGTAGTCCCTGGTTTAAAAAATACACGCCAATCTCAGAACCTCTGGTTCCATGCACAAAGTCAGCACAATATACTAGACCCAATGATTGAATGGCCTGCTCATGGACACCTACAGAGATTAGACTCTTGGTCGCCTCACTCCCAGTCAGGATGCCTTCTACTATACAAGACTGTTTCTCTTTTTAAAAGAAAAAAAAAGTCCCCAAGTTCATGTTCTTCAGGTCAGTAATAGCCATCAAAACCCAACAGAAGAAATAAGCCCAGCACTATCCACGGCATGCTTTCAAATTTATTTTCCTAGACTGTGGCTTTCCAACTGTTTTAACAACTACTCTCAGTATGAAATGTATTATATATCATGACCCAATATACACATGCTTAGGTACACAAGTGAATTGTATCAGTCAGGGTCCAACTAGGAAAGCAGAGGAATTTAATTCAGGAAAATTGGTACACAGGTAACAGAAGAGCTGAGAAGTCAAATGAGGGACTGAGAGTAGCAATGGTAAGAAGTCACCCTTTCCCGTAAACTGGGTGAGCCAAGGGATGAGGCAGAATAAACAGAGCTCAGAAACCAGGGTGTTCTTGTAAAACCTGAAACCATGGTTCTCAGCTGGAGTCACGGTGGAAATGCAGCTGCTGCTACACAAGCAGCCAGAAGCATCTATGGCTCACAAAATAGAGTGTCAAGTGCTGACTGCTCCCCAAACCTCAACCCCATATCCCCAGCTACCCCGAAACCACAGGCTCTGTTTTCCTTTCTCTTACTAGAAGTGTAAAGTATAAGTCATCATTTTATCTAAAATTAATACCCACCTCAGCACCTCTTTTTCTTTCAATGTTTTAAAATTTAGTGCATTTTTTCTGTAATGTTAAACTATGTCCACATTAAAAAAAATTTGATTAAAGAAAACAGCCTTAATTCCACTGGCTAGATCCAATTTCTTAGAATTTAGTTATCATTCTTCCTAGTCTTTCTTATTGAAGGAAAGCTATGACAAACCTAGACAGCGTATTAAAAAGCAGAGACATCACTTTTCTGGCAAAGGTCCATATAGTCAAAGCTATGATTGTAGTCATCTAGGGATATGAGAATTGGATTATAAAGAAGGCTGAGCACCGAAGAATTGATGTTTTCAAATTGTGGTGCTGGAGAAGACTCTTGAGAGTCCCTTGAACTGCAAGGCAATCAAAACAGTCAATCCTAAAGGATATGAACCCTGAATATTCATTGGAAGGACTGATGCTGAAGCTCCAATACTTTGGCCACCTGATGTGAAGAGCTGACTCATTGGAAAAGACCCTGATGCTGGGAAAGATTGAGGGCAAAAGAAGGAGGTTGGCAGAGGATGAGATGGTTAGATAGCATCATTGATTCAATGGACATGAATTTGAGTAAACTCCTGGAGATAGCAGAGGACAGAGGAGTCTGGCGTGCTGTAGTCCATGGGGTCACAAAGAATCGGACATGACTTAGTGACTGAACAGCAACAAATCATCATCTGTAATTCTAATTGTATCTTGCTTACAATTCTAATTATTCCATAAAAATCTTCCTTGTTGGAAAATCTTTCGTAACAGATTTTTGTTTTACTATTATCTGTTTCTAGTAATTTTCTCCACCAGTCCCTCCTTCACACCTGGCTAACTTTAATCTTATTCATGGCACCACTTTAGCCATCTCAAGAACCTTGGTTCAAAAAGTGAAGGCTGGGCTCCTCTGTCAACCTCAAAGGCCCTTCCTTAAACAGAAATCCATCCTTTCCAGCCTCATCTTCTATTATAGAACTGTCCCTTAGGCCAAAAGGTACCACTTATTCTTCCACACACACATGTAATTTTCCCAGTGCCTTCCTTCAAACCACTCTCCCTGCTTGTAATACCCACGTTCCCTTTAATGCCTCCTTTAGACCACGTGCTAGCCCATTCAGTACCCGCCCCCCACCGCCTCCCTCTCACCTGCCTTCCCCACCCTCTAGCCAAAAGGCTTCTCCACGTGACCCACCTATTGTGGCTACTCTCTTCTTTCTTTTTAATAATTTCTACCTGTGACTTGAGCCACTTGTTGGACAAGCTCAAGGACCATATCTTCTACCTCTCTGTATCCTCAGAGCTCAGCACAAAGGGCATGCTCAATAAATATTTATTAATGCTGCTGATGATACCCACTGTCAGCACAGCTGCTCTGCTTTCTATGATAATGAGGAAAGCAGTGCAGAACCAGTAGTGGGAAAATTCGCTGTGCTCTTCCTCAAGTGCTGCCAGAAGTCCTGAGAGGTCAGCAAACAATCCACCCCAACTGCAAAGACACAAACTTTGGAAGGAGGAAAGAAGGGAAGGAAGGAGGAAGGAAGAAAGGAAAGGGCTAATCAACGGACATTTTGCATTTTCACATAATCTACTTCCTTTAGGATATAGCCAAGATAAATGTGAAACATTCTTAGATTGTAACATCTCTATTAGAAAATGTCTTGAGACTCAGATGGTTAAACAGAGGATCATAGAAGATCCCTAATTCGAGTCCTAGGTTTTGTAAATCTAGCTGGTACATTTTAGTCCCATCATAAGCACTTTGGTATGATGGTTAAAAGCCTGGGCTCCCAAGTGGTGCTACCTGGCATGCATTTTTAACTCTACCAACTACTAGTTGCATCACCAGAAAATTTACCTAACTTTTTTGGACCCAGTTTTCCTAGCTGTGAAAGAGAGACAATGGTAATGGCATTCTAGAAAATGTTTAAATACTCACCCTCCCCTCTAAAGCTCTGATTTGTAATACATGTCAATTTCTAAGGTAGAAATAATTCGGCTGATTTCGAGCTGTTAACAGGCTCACAAGATTCCTGAAAATTGAACAGTGGACTCTTACAGGGTACCTTCCTTACAGGGTTGTTGTGAAGATGATGAGTTAATATATAAAAGCACTTAGAACTGGCCCTGGGACATCATATGCTTAGTTTGATGAATATTAGCTATTTTTATTGCACTATTTCAGTTTTCCTTCTTCCATGGAAATGGAGTATAGAAATAGCAAGTACTATTGGGAAAAAGCAGTCGCCGTGATTTTAGTTCATTTCATCCTCTTTATAATCACATGTTTCATGTTCACTACTGCCAAGCAGCCCCATTGACTTATTTGAATTTCTTTCCTTTTCCTTAATTCATCTTTTTTTGGAGCATTCTAAGAATCAGAGGACTGGCTAAAAGCCACATACCAGGAAAGAAAAATGTTATAAAAAGTAAGGATAATCCCAACTGAATAATTTCCCCTGAATAATCATTTTAAGAAAGGCTTAAGTACTTACTCAAACAACTAGATATGAAAGTTTATTCATATACAATTAGTTATTGCCCACTTGGCGGGGATGGGTATGAATTGTAGCTTCTTTTCAAAATAATTTTATTCCCTGGTGTTCTTCTTGACACAAAATAAGTAAGAATTTTTTATTAAAAAGTATCCCTGAATACATGACCGAATAGTGACTTTCTGCTTTTTTATTTCTATCAGAAGACTTCTACTTACAAAATATCTGCATACAAATATTGTAATTTTCAAGGTGTTTCATCACAACTACCACTCAGGCAATAAATATTTGCAACCTATATAAAAAAAGGTGTTTTTTGATCTTTGAACCAAAAATCAACCAGCCAACAGCTCAGTTGCTTAGCCGGAGCCCCTAGGCCCCAGCACTTTTCTCTAGAATGTCTTCCTTTCTTGCTCAGCTGTTTTGTCACCCTTCTCTTTTTACAAATTCTGAATTCTCATTTCCTTCTCCCACTCAGGAAATGGTTTCTAATTTTACTTTTGCAAATTTGATTCCCTTCTCAGTCATTTTCTCTGTCGTCTCTTTCCTCCTGTTGCCATTATTTTGTTCCTTCTCTCCTAAATGCCACACTGAACATCATCTCCAACTGTCAGGGGGGCTTCAGATTATGCAGACCCTCGTTTTGCTATTGGAGCAACACAGGAGACAGTGAAACATCGAGGCTACAATTCCATGCGAGCATCTGCTTGAATCCTCCCTACTTTGAGAACATGGAAGTCTCTCCCAACTTTTTGCCTCCAGGTTCGGTTCTCCCCTTCCCCACTGCCACCCCACTGCACCCCTGACCCCTGGGCCCGGCCAACCACCCTTCTACTTTTGGTCCTTAAGAATTGGACTACTCTTCTTAGGTGGAATCACACACACAGTATTTGTCTTTTTGTGAAGAGCATATTTCACTTATCATGGCGTCCTCAAGAATCATCCACGTTGAAGTATTCAACAGGATTACCTTCTCTTTCAAAGCTGGATAATAGTCCATCATATGTGCATACCACATGCTGTTTATTTGTTCATCCACAGATTGATACTCAGGTTGCTTCTGCTCTTAGGCTTCCAAACAATTCTATGAACATGAGTCTGCAAATATCTGTTTTAGTTCCTGCTTTCAATTCTTGTGGATATATACCTAGCAGTGAAATTGCTGGATCATATGGTGATTCTATTGACAAATATTTTTTTAGGAACCACAATACCGTTTTCCATAAGAGTCTGCTTTTCTTTGGACACCATTTTACATTCCCACCAGCAGTACACAAGTTTTCCAACTTCTCCACATCTTTACCAGCACTTGTTAGTTTCTGGGGTTTTAATGTTTTGATAGCAGCCATCCTATTGTCATTAAAAGCTAAGAATAATTTCTGTCATAAACCATGTTGATCCCACGTTCATAATTTTCAAAATCCCTTGCATTCTGGTTGTTGCTATTAAGCTCATTTTTGCTCTAAAACATAGGACTTTGTTTCCAGGATGAGACTGCACAATCTACTTAGACTCCACAACATCCTTGTTAATAGATCTCTCTCTCCCCTCGTTTTTCACAGTGAAAGCTATCTTGCAGGACCTCCAAGCTTGGTAAATCTCTCTCTCCAGCTTGAAGTCAGTAGCCCACTTATCCCTGAACTACAATTAACCTACTTATGGCTGACATTTACATTTCCTTCTTGTCAGCTTCATGAAGATGTAACTTACACTTAAGTGTAAAACTCAGTGAGTTTTGACAAACCTCTATAGTATTGAACCCACCGTGACAGTCATGATAGAGAACATTTTTAAGGGCTTCTGTTTGACCTCTCTGCCTTAATTAAACAAATAGAAAAACGAAGTGTGTAAGAACTACCATCAGCTCTATTAGTAATGAACAATACCACTCCAAAGTCCATCGGTATCCTTGCTTACAATCTTTGTCTTCTTGACTTTCTTACTATTGTTAAAAGATTCTTTAGAATACAAAAGGGAGATAGAAAAGCTTTACAGAGAGGAGGGAAGAAGAGGACAAGAGAGAAAAGGTATGTTTACTCTAAGCTGACTTATTTAAATAAGTTTGTGTGGGTGTCATTCAATTGTGTCCCATGGACTTCAGCCTGCCAGTCTCCTTTGTCCGTGGAATTCTCTAGGCAAGAATACTGGAGTGGGTAGCCATTCCCTTCTCCTGGGGATCTTCTTCCCGACCCAGGGATCAAACCTGTGTCTCCTGCATTGTAGGCAGATTCTTTACTGTCTGAACCACCATGGAAGCCCTTAATACTAGACTATTGGCACATAATTGCTGGGTTTTCCTTTACCTATAGTACATTGCTATATCTCTGTGATGTGAAAAACCAGTTTTTACTGAATACTTTTTGCCCCTATACTGCGCCTGTAGGCTTGTAAGTTTCCTTCCCTCTTCTTTTTGTTTCTTTTCAGAAATGCTCCTCTCTGAAATGTCGTTACTTCTTCCTTATCAATAATCTATGTTGAAATTCCATTTCTTAATGAAGTAACAATCATATAGGTCACATCAAATTCACTTCCCCCACCCCCACCCCCCCTGGAGTTTGATTTTGAATTCCACAAACATATTATTGGGTACTTACTCTGGGCAGGGTATTCATTTGTTCTAGAAACTTCATTTCACATCCAACAAATTCTTTACTGAGCATTTACTATGTATAGGGCAAGTCTTCAGCTTATATTCCTTTGGATTCAACTAAAATTAAGTTTTCCCTTTCCTCTTATCTAGCATGGCTTTCCCTGTGCTCCATTCACAACTGTAGGTAGCACTTGTTAACATTTTCCCTGCACAAACAATGGCATGTTCTTTAATCCAGGTACTGCTTGGCATTCGTCATATTTTCCCCACAGCTTTTCTAAAAGCATATTAACAGCCTTTATGCATTTGCAATTTCACTTTAAGTATTTTAATTAGAGGTCATTTAAGTTTCTTTTGAATATGTATTTAAAGGCTTTTATTCTAAATAAGTTAGTCTACTTACAACTGAATTCCATCTTGGCACTTCCAAAGCTTAAATTTTAGGACCCAATCCTAACACTGAAATAATGTCTTTAAGTAAAGTCCGTTCTGATATTTGGGCCTGTAATATCTAGTTTCCCCTGAAATTCCAAGGGTTCTTTGCATCTAGTAGGTGGTCAATAATATTTGGAATTATAGAATTTCAGAATGCAAAAGAACTGTATGGAAAAATAATATAGGGCTAAATTTCTTATGACTTTGAACTTGGCAGTGGTTTTTAGAAATGATATGAAAAGCACAAGAAACAAAACCAAGAAAGAGACAAACTAAAACTTGTCAAAACTTAAAACTTTGTACTTCAAAGGCACCTCAAGAAAGTAAAAAGACAGTTGAAGAACAAGAGAAAATACTTGCAAATCATATATCTGATAAGGGTCTAGTATCCTGAATAAATAAAGAACTCTTACAACTCAACAACAAAAAGACAAACAACCCAATCAAAAAGTAGGCAAAGGAATTGAATACATGTTTCTCCAAAGAAGATATATAACTGACCAAGAAGAACAGGAAAAGATGTTATCATTAGCCATTAGGGAAATGAAAATCAAAGTCACAAGAAGATACCACTTCACACCAACCAGGATGGCTATGATAATAGTTAAAAAATTGTAAATAACAGAAAATAATAAAAATGCAACAACCAAAACAGAAAATGAGGGTGTGGAAAAATAATTGGAGCCCTCATACATTGCTAGTGGGAATGTAAAATGGTACAACCTCTGTGGAAAACACTTTGGTTGCTCTTCAATCAGCTGAACATACAGTTATCATATCATATCATAGATACTTCATCCAGCAATTACATCCCTAAGCAAATAGCCAAAAGAACTGAAAGCAGGTATTCAAACAGAAACTAGTACATGAAAGTTTATAGTAACACTATTCAGAACAGTCAAAAGGTAGAAGCAATTCAAATGTCTATCAACAGATGAATGGATAAAGAAAATGCAATATATCCACACAATGGGATATTATTTAACCATAATGATGAAGTGCTGATACATGTTATCACATGGATAAACCTTGAAAACATATGCTAAGTTAAAGGGGCCAAACACAAGAGGCCATATACTGTGTCATTCTATTTATTTGAACTTTCCAAGATAGGAGACTCTACAGAAAGCAGATTCTTGGTTTCCAGGGCTGGGGGACAGGGGAGAGTAGGAAGTGACTACTAAATGAGTATAAGGTTTCTTTTGGAGGTGATAAAAATGTTCTGAAACAAGGGAGTGATGATGCCCGCACAGCGCTGTGAATGTAATAAATATCCCTGCATTATACAGTTAAAAATGGTTAAAATGGTGCATTCTGTGTTGTGTGAAAGAAAAGTGAAAGTGTTAGTTGATCAGTCACATCCAGCTCTTTGCAATGCCATGGACTGTAGCCCACCAGGCTCCTCTGTTCATGGAGTTCTCCAGGCAAGAATACTGGAGTGGGTTGCCATTTCCTTCTCCAGGGGATCTTCCCTACCCAGGGATTGGACCCAGGTCTCCTGCATTGCAGGCAGATTCTTTATCATCTAAGCCACCAGGGAAGCCCATGTTATATGAATATTACCTCAATTAAGAAGAACTTATTGATGAATGTATTGTTCACTATCCATGTGTCAGTGTAGTAGATGTAGGGCTAATTAAGCTATTGCTTCTCTTTCTAGACTCTGAGGTCCTCCAGGGACTGACAAGTAAAATAATACAGAGCAAAGATGTGGGCTCTAAACACATACAAAGGCTGCTAGGGGACCGAGAGACGATAGTGATACAAGGACTTTCCAAATGAAGCCAGAGTCTTGGACTAATTGGTTACAAGTCTGTGAGTGCCTCTTTGTGCTGCTACTGTACTGAGCTGGGTGTTCAATAATGAGCAACAGCAGAGACCATCCATCCTTCCTGGAACTTCCACTTGGGGCACAGGCAGATATTCCTTACAACCCCCTGCAAACTGAGGTAGAAAAGGAACAGTCTATGAAAGTTCAGAATAAAGAGACTTGACCTAGACCAGAATGAGGGAAGACCTCCTTCTGAGAGTAATCCTTAAGCTGAGATCTGTGGAACAAATAGGAGGCAAGAGAGACTAGCATGGAGAGTTGGGTTAGGACTCAGTGCTTTACTGCTATGGCCCGGGTTCAATCCCTGGTTGGGGAATTAAGATCCCATGAGCCATGGAGTGCAGCCAAAAAAAGAGACTGAGAGAGCCTAGCATCAGCAAAACCTATAGCAGAAGGAAACAGGACTTTCAAGGGCATGAAAGAAGGGTGCTGCAGTTGGAGCAAGCTGCTAAGTGGGTCACGAAGCTGGAAAGACAAGTGGGGCCTGATAGAGCCCCCTATACAGATTTATGTTGGCTTAAAACTCAACATTCAAAAAACAAAGATCATGGCATCTGGTCACATCACTTCATGGGAAATAGATGGGGAAACAGTGGAAACAGTGACAGACTTTATTTTCTTGGGCTCCAAAATCACTGCAGATGGTGATTGCAGCCGTGAAATTAAAAGATGCTTACTCCTTGGAAGAAAAGTTATGACCAACCTAGACAGCATATTAAAAAGCAGAGACATTACTTTGCCAACAAAGGTCCATCTAGTCAAAGCTATGGCTTTTCCAGTAGTCATGTATGGATGTGACAGCTGGACCATAAAGAAGGCTGAGTGCCGAAGGACTGATATTTTTGAACTGCAGTGTTGGAGAAGACTCTTGAGAGTCTCTTGGACTGCTAGGAGATCAAACCAGTCAATCCTAAAGGAAATCAGTCCTGAATATTCATTGGAAGGACTAATGCTGAAGCTCCAATACCTGATGAGAAGAGCTGACTCACTGGAAAAGCCCCTGATGCTGGAAAAGATTGAAGGCAAGAGGAGAAGGGGATGACAGAGGATGAGATGGTTGGATGGCCTCCAAGATTCAATGGACATGAGTTTGAGCAAGCTCCAGGAGATGGTGAAGGACAGGGAGGCCTGCTGTGCTGCAGTCCATGGGGTTGCAAAGAGTCAGACAAGACTGAGAAACTGAAGAACAAATACAGGCTCTGATAAAGATTCTGCTCTTTATCCTAAGGATGACAGGAAGGGGGCAGACAGGGGATGAGGGATGGCCACCTCCATCCCGGAGGTCAAGAATGGACTGGGGGAAGGCAAGAATAGACATGGAGTGGAGACGACTTAGGAAGCTACTATACTTGTCCAGGGGGCGTCCCCAGTGGCTCAGCGGTAAAGAACCTGTCTGTAAGGTAGGAGGCACGGGTTCGATCCCTGGGTTGGGAAGATGCTCTGGAAAAGGAAATGGCAACCCACTCCAGTAAGCTTGCCTGGAGAATCCCATGGACAGAGCCTGGAGGGCTACAGTCCATGGGGTCACAAAGAGTCAGACACCACTTAGCAACTAAAGGACAATACTTGTCCAGGGAGTAGATGATGGTGCTTGCGAGGTGGAGACAGAGATGGAGAAAAGTGGAGCTAGATCTACAGAACAGGGGTGGAGTTAGGAAGGGGAAGTCCTAGGCCCAGTGACACCATGTGCAAAGGGATGAGGCACTGAAGTGTGAAGCAGAAGATGGATGCAGCATCCCAGAGGAGTCACTCTGGTGGAATCCATGGAAAGGTATAGGTGCAGGAGCCATGGGAAGCTGCTGGAGTCTGAAGGAATCAGATCACACGGCACTCCTGATGAGCCTTATCATGGTGGACACAGGAAACTGTGAGGCATTTAAGAGGGGGAATGGGACTACCAGATTCATGTTTTACAAAGAGCATTACAGGGAAGCTAGAGAATGGATCCAGGGAGAATGAAAGGAAGATACTTTTGAGTATAAACAAGGCAATGAATTAGGAGACTGTCACAGTTCAACATAAGAGTTAATGAGAGCTAATCTCTGGACAGACTATGGGGTCGCAAAGAGTCAGACATGACTGAGTGACTAACACACACACACACAGACACAAAATCTTAAGACATGGTGTCATGAGACTGGGGGATGACAGGGGTATGAGTCTATTTCTGAGACTGGATCAGTTGATAATTACAATAGTCATGACCTGTGGCCCATACACAACCCCAATATCTTCTCCCACACGGTCCCCTGGATCCTTGCCAATGTAAGAGCTGTAGAATGAAACAAATGAAAAGATGTCATTAGAACCAAGTCTCTGGCAACATTTTGCTTTCAAAACCTACCCTCATTTTGATGTGACATTGTCACCCAACTAAACCACAGGTTCTTTAAGAAGAGGGATCATGTCTTATTTGCTGTCTCATGTCCTTATTGCTATACTTGCTGCAAAGAGGAGACTGAATAAATACTTGAATACATAAATTAAAAAGGTGTGTTTCTTAGCACACCAGCCACACAACTAACATTAAGAGGAAAAATATACACACATTAAGGAATTATGGGACCTGATAGCTGCCTTTTAAGACAAAATGTTGTCCTTATTCTGCTCATGCTGCATAAGAATCTGTCATCCTTGTCACCGAGGTGTACTGGTCTCGATTGGTGCTCCATTGCCAAAGGTGTTGTATGCGCATGGCGAGGTAGACTACTTACTATGTGATTTATATAAGTCTGCAAAAAAACCCATCTCAGGCTCAACACACCTGAAAAGAGATTATCACACCATCATCCAAGTGATAGGGGTGCAAAAATTTCCTTGAATTTGTTGTTCAAAGTGTGTCAACTCCATCATGAGAGTTTTGCAACAAAGGAAAGGATTTCCATTTGTTTCCCCAGTGGTTTTGGCTTATCTGAAATGAATTCAATTCACCAGACCTCTTATCTTCAAGGATATAAGCAGATCCCATTGGAAGATCTGGTTCTGAGACCTTTTTGCTAAGAAAACTTTAGTCTCAGAAAACTTTAGTTAAGATGTAAGTCCCAAAAGGCAGAGCTTTGAACATATTGGAGTTAGGGAGAAAGCAATTAGACTAGTAATTCAGAGCTTAGGCCTTGCGTTACCAGTGTTTAAAGCTTAATAAAGGCTTTAACAAAGAACAATTAAAATCTTAGAAGGAAATCAGAGGAAAAAAAGTTCATTTGATATGTGAAGATTAAATAGCCTCTGAGTATGTGTGTATGTGTATGTATTTATATGTATTTTTAGCAGGTTTGGTCTTCTAATTATGACACAAAAATATAGAAGAAAGGTCACACAATTTCTTTTAGAATTAATTGGTGCCATCTAAGAGAGAAACTCTAATCTTTTCTCATGGTAAAATCTAGTAGAGTTATAGCATTATTATTTCCCTCCATGATCTTAGACTACTTTGAAACTAGTTGTCCATCCTGTTGCTGATTTAGTAGATGGAAATGAGAGAACGTGGTGGCAATAAGTGGCAAGAGGAAAAAGTGTTAGTCGCTCAGTTGTGTCTGCCTTTTTGTGACCCCACAGACTGGCGGACCCCCCCCTGTGACCGCCAGGCTCTTCTGTCCATTGAATTCTCCAGGCAAGAATACTGGAGTGGGTTGCCATTTCCTTCTCCAGGGGATCTTCCCGACCCAGGGATCGAACCAAGGTCTCTCGTGTTTCAGGCAGATTCTTTACCATCTGAGCCATCAGGGAAGCTATGCTGGCAAGATGAAGGTAAGAAGGAGAAACAAGGCTCAGGGAACACACGGTGTTGCGTGGAATATTGTTGTGCTGGACTTTTCCATCTGCCTCCAGATCCACTCTCTACTCTTCTGTGCCTTGCTCTGTGCCCCAAAGACTGTATTAGTAAGCTCATTTGTCTTCTGCCTTCCAATTGATACCAGCAGGAATTCTGGGGGTGAGAGATAGTGAGGTCAGGGTGTCTATTTCCCTGTTGAGTTTCTGATTGCCTGCCTGCCTCCACCTCAGGTCACTTTGTTTTGGTTTGGGGGTGAGTAATGGGAGGGGTCATCTTTTATGGCTACTTTCCTGGGTTCAAGGGCCTGCTCCTTCCTCTCACTCTCTCATGTCTACATGTACTAATGGTCCTCTACTACTGCTGACCAGGATGCTTCATCAGAATCTGTTGATTCCCCTGAGCCCTGCCCATCCCTTTGTAAGGGTCCCTTCATTAACACGTCCCAGGTTCCATCTGAAGGTATCATCAACTAGCTTCTTGCTGGAAACCTTGACTGATACAACTGTCTTCTACCCAAATGAGGTACTAAACTCTGACAAGATGATCCTGGAAAATCCCAAGGAGACAGGGTAACAATTTTTACTGACCTTTTTCTTTGGCTTTAGTAATGAAAAAGTAAATGGATGTTTAAAATGTAATCTCTAGTTAATTATTGATGGGATAAAGCTCCCTTAGGGCCCACTCTCCTATGGTAAGCTCAGATCCCCAATAACTATAAATAAAACTATGAAACTACTTTATGAATTAAGTTGTGAACATCTTCAGTTTGAGATGCCTGAGGGGATGGCCTAGTGGCAATACTTCCTAAGCTTTCAAAAATGAAAGTGTTTGCCATTGGAAACAGTGAGTTCCACGTGGTAGGAAGTATTCAAGTAGACACTGGAAAAGCAATGGATTAGAAGTTGAACTTCATAATTTTAAGGCCTTTTCCAATGTGTACTTTTATGATTATTGGATTTAAGATATAATGGTTTATCAGCAGAAATTTATTATGAAAATGTTGACTACTAAGATGGGTATTTAACTTATATGCAGAGTACATCATGAGAAACGCTGGGCTGGAAGAAGCACAAGCTGGAATCAAGATTGCCGGGAGAAATATCAACAAACTCAGATATGCAGATGACACCACCCTTATGGCAGAAAGTGAAGAGGAACTAGAAAGCCTCTTGATGAAAGTGAAAGAGGAGAGTGAAAAAGTTGGCTTAAAGCTCAACATTCAGAAAACGAAGATCATGGCATCTGGTCCCATCACTTCATGGGAAATAGATGGGGAAACAGTGGAAACAGTGTCAGACTTTATTTTTTTGGGCTCCAAAATCACTGCAGATGGTGATTGCAGCCATGAAATTAAAAGATGTTTACTCCTTGGAAGAAAAGTAATGACCAACCTAGATAGCATATTGAAAAGCAGAGACATTACTTTGCCAACAAAGGTTCATCTAGTCGAGGCTATGGTTTTTCCAGTGGTCATGTATGGATGTGAGAGTTGGACTGTGAAGAAAGCTGAGCACCGAAGAATTGATGCTTTTGAACTGTGGTGTTGGAGAAGACTCTTTAGAGTCCCTTGGACTGCAAGGAGATCCAACCAGTCCATTCTGAAGGAGATCAGCCCTGGGATTTCTTTGGAAGTAATGGTGCTAAAGCTGAAACTCCAGTACTTTGGCCACCTCATGCGAAGGGTTGACTCATTGGAAAAGACCCTGATGCTAGGAGGGATTGGGGGCAAGAGGAGAAAGGGACGACAGAGGATGAGATGGCTGGATGGCATCACTGACTCGATGGACGTGAGTCTGAGTGAACTCCGGGAGTTGGTGATGGACAGGGAGGCCTGGCGTGCTGCGATTCATGGGGTCGCAAAGAGTTGGACACGACTGAGCGACTGAACTGAACTGAACTGAAGATGGGTACTTTAATATACTGATAAGTGAACAGTATATACATAAATTAAAAAAAAATTTATTGGCACTAGTGGTAAAGAACCCACCTACCAATGCAGGAGACGTAAGATACATGGGTACGATCCCTGTGTCACGAAGATCCCCTGGAGGAGTGCATGGCAACCCACTCCAATATTCTCGCCTGGCAAATCCCATGGACAAAGGAGCCTGGTGGGCTACAGTCTGTGGGGCCACAAAGAGTCCGATACAACTGGAGTGACTTAGCATCAAAAAGCTTACAGAGAATTCACCTTCAACATGACACGGTGAAAATCCTGGTATCTGGAGACATTAAATTTCTATTTCAATCCTTGTTCTTAACGAAAAGGCATGTGTCCTATGGAAGCTACTTAACATTTTTGTATTTCAGTTTTCTCACATCTTTCTCGATGGAAATTCACTGAGATAACGCCTACAACAAATTTAGGTACTCAATAGATGTTAGTTCTCTTTGCTTCACTATCACCATTAAACTGTTCTTCCTGTTACATCAATTTATGGTGCTAAGGTAAATAAGAATGCATTTAAGATTTCTTTTTCAAGGAATAAAATAATGCCATTTGCACAACATGGAGGGACCAAGATATTACCACACAAAGTGAAGGAAGTCAGGTTCAGAAAGATGAATATTACATCACTTACATGTGAACTCTAAAGAAACTGAAACAAATGGACTTATTAAGAAACAGGATCAGACACACAGTCATAAAAACTTATGGTGACCAAAAGAGGAAAGGCAGCGGAGGGATAAAATAGGAACTTGACATCAGCGGAGATAAACTACCATACAAAAACCAGATAAACAAGAAGGTCCTATTGTGTAGTACAAGGAACTTTATTCAATGTTATAATAACTTATAATAGAAAGGAATCTGAAAAAAATTTATAGGCTGTATGTATAACACTGAATCAGTTTGCTTTACACCCGAAACTAAGACACCACTGTATATCAGCTATATTAGAATAAAAAAGTTTTAAAAGTAAGCATGCGTGGGACGATTTGGGAGAATGCCATTGAAATATGTATAATATCATATATGAAACAAATCGCCAGTCCAGGTTCGATGCATGATACTGCATGCTTGGGGCTGGTGCACTGGGACGACCCAGAGGGATGGTACGGGGAGGGAGGAGGGAGGGAGGTTCAGGATGGGGAACACATGTATACCTGTGGTGGATTCATGTTGATGTATGGCAAAACCAATACAATATTGTAAAGTAATTAACCTCCAACTAAAATAAATAAATTTATTAAAAAAATAAATAAAAGTAAGCATGCAAATAAAGTTGAAAAATTTTTAATTAAAAAAAAGAATTCTGTTTTTAGTTGAAAACCACAATCAAAGTAATGATCAAGACCCTCACTTTAGCATCTCACAACTGTGAGGGCACAGTGTTTCATATCACAGCAGATATATCATATAGGAAAGTCTTTCCCCAAAGAGCTGGTATTTAAATATACTAGTGAACAAATTCTATTCATACATTGCTTTCCACCTCTAGCCATTTTGCTTGGAGCCTCACAAAAACCTAATAAGCCAGACATTATTATCTTCACTTATAAAAAGAGGAATTTATAAAGGGCAGAAAATCACTCATAATCCTAGAGGAAGTGATCTTTCCGAGACTCATTCAGACATTTCAGGTTGGGGATTTCGATTAAAAAATCAAGAAACAGTTTAAAATGTAAAAAAGTAAACAACACGCAGGAGCTATATATGTTAAGCCAATCATCTCTAAATAGAGTCAGGAATTTCTAGAACACCTCCCTGGCCTGGGGCAGTGAGGCGTGAGAAAATTAGGCAGCTGAGGGGTTAAGAGCACAGACCCAGGAAACTGGATCAAATCCTGCTACCTGCATATGTCACTTGTGTCACGTTGGACCAGCTATCCAGCTTTCCATGCTTCAGTTTCCTCATCTGCAAAAAGGAGGTAACCATAGAGCCTACTCCTGGGGGGGTTGCAAGGTTTAAATGAGATCATCCAGTTAAAGTACTTGGCATAACCCCTACTTCAGAGAAAGTGAAAAGTGAAGTTGCTCAGCTGTGTCCAACTCTTTGTAACCCCCTGAACTGTAGCCTACCAGGCTCCTCCATCCATGGGATATTCCAAGCAAGAATACTGAAGTGGATTGCCATTTCCTTCTCCAGGAGATCTTCCTAACCCAGGGATTGAACCCAGGCCTCCCACATTGTAGGCAGATGCTTTACCGTCTGAGCCACCAGGGAACACTTCAGAGAAAGTGTTTAATAAATACAGTGATTACTATTGCAGGACGAAACAGCAGCATCCCAATGGAGAGCTCATTTGCCTAGAGCAGCAGAGCTGGTTAGATGCACGGACTGGAGCCCAGACCCTGTCCAGGGTCCTTTTGTTACAACTGCACCACAGCTTAATTAGCTTTTGAAACATGGGTGATCAGAATTTCAGCTCAAAGACAGAATAACAGCTAGATAGCCTGCAACCTGCAATCGATCCATGGTGATTTTCCAGGAAGAAAACACATCACAAGCATCTATGAAGAAAACATAAATAAATCAAATTCCTTGAGAATGTGCTTGTCTTCCTCCCATGTATGGGACTGCCTCACAGCTGAAACCCTTAAAACATGCTTGGTTGGTGACGTGAGTGACCACATTTCTTTAGGCATCAAAACGCACAGGCTTGTAACACACTTGGCTCTTCCTGTGACTGATGCTGTAGTGAGGCCCCAGAGTAGACGGTTCTGACAGCACAGAAATGGATGTGGAGATTAAAGAACTAAAGGAAAGCCTGCAATCATCTTTGAGACTAGCCTGTGCCTGGTTTTATACACACTCTTTAGCTGTTTTGCATCACCTGGGATGTATCACTCCCAGCTGCAATTCAGAAAGCCTTCTTTTGGTCACATGCTACAACCAGGAAAGAAGCAGCCTCCAACCAGTTACCATACTATCCTTGGCTAATAAGGGCGGCTCCATCACAAGGCAGCGATGCTGAATGAATCTAGGCAATCGAGACTGAAATCATCTGATGAAACTTTAAACAAGATTGAGCTTAACATGATTCTTCAGCATTTTTCCTCTACTCAGATCTCTTCTGCTAGAAGCATTTGCTCTTCCTTGCTTTTTAAAGTCATTTCACATAACCCTAGACAATTCCAGCAAGCACAAGCTGACCCCATATCTTTATTGGGCTCTCGTGGCACCATTTTCCTGACTTTTCTTGGAATACAAGTAGAGCCTCACTGGGTTTATAGAGTGCTTTTCTGGTTAATGAACACTGCACAGTCTTATTCCTAATTATGACAGTCCCTTTTGTAGTGTCATGGTTCTAGGAAAAGATTGGAAAGTTTACATCTTTAAATGCCAAGCCAGTTAAACATTTGTAGCGTACATTAAAATTCGAGGAGTTAGAATATCCGATTGAATTTTTTAAGACCTCCAAGCAGTAGATACCTCCATGCAGATTGTCTGCAGATCCTCAGAAAGTAATAGATGAGGACATTTCAGTCTAGTGTATCTGAGCTGGGACAGAGTAGAGAGGACTCCTGTTGGGGGGATTTGTCTGTTTGAGAGCCAGGAAGATGCCTTTCAGCCCCACCAGTTTGAGAAATCTATTCATTCTTTTCTTAAAAAATATGGTGACATTTTCCCACTTCCCTGTTAAGCATGAGGAATTTAAAACTGACTCATATAGAGGGACTTGCTTAGATCATATGTCTGGATTTTAGCCAATGATAAGGATGTTTTCAAGTATACAACCCCAGCAACACTATTGTGTTGGCTTTTGAGTTATTTTGGGGAAGTTTTGCATATTTAGCTTGCATCCCTCTAGTGGGTTCTTCTCTGTTTTGATTTCATTCCAGTTACTTAACTTCACCCTTAAAAGCAGGGGAAACTTGGAAACTACTTTTCTCGTTTAGGAAATGGGTACCTGCTGTTTCATCCATGGTGACCAAAGACAGAAGGTAATGAGAGCCTGTGGAGAAGGAAATGGCAACCCACTCCAGTATTCTTGCCTGGAGAATCCCATGGATAGAGGAGCCTGGCGGGCTACAGTGCATGGGGTCACAAAGAGTCAGACACAACTGAGTGACTGATCACACAATGAGAGCTTGACCCTACCTTGGGTCGCCTTTCATACTCATTCACACAAGACTTCCTTCTAGGAAGAGGCCAGCATGGTAGGACAGAATCTGGCTTGATGCCCAGCATTGCCACGGGTGTCACCTTTGAGTCTCACCTTCTGCCTCTGTAAAATAGGGCAACAGAGTCAATCCATGGGTCTCTCTGATAATTCTGAAATAACACATAAAGAGCACTGAGCTGTGTACCCAGGAAGTGCTTGCTATGTGATGGCTGTCTTTCCCCTTTCTTCCAAGATGATCAGATAAAATACTCAAGAGCCAGCTGGGGAAAGGAAATTCACAGCAGAAACCTCAAAAATTGTTACCCAGTGAACATGTTCTTCTTTGGTGAAGAACTGGAGAAAACTGGAGAAATTTCTAAATATGAAACTTTTTTCTTGTCATTAACCTTAGAATTCTCAGATGAGAAGCAGCAAGACCATCCTACATGAGGAATATATCATCAAGAAGCAGATTAGCATTGGCCTACTTGCCACCAGGGGACAATATTAGGCTATAATTATTGTGCAGATCCTTCTATGAAATGCTGAGCTGGGTGATGGCAGATCCAAAAAGAGGTATGCAACAGATCCTTCGAATAGGGGGTGCAGTGTAATGGAAAGAATAGTGGTCCTTGACTCCACATTTGGTTCAGTTCAGTAGCTCAGTCATGTCTGACTCTTTGCAACCCCATGAACAGCAGCATGCCAGGCTTCCCTGTCCATCACCAACTCCCAGAGTCCACCCAAACTCATGTCCACTGAGTTGGTGATGTCATCCAACCATTTCATCCTCTGTCATCCCCTTCTCCTGCTGCCCTCAATCTTTCCCAGCATCAAGGTCTTTTCAAATGAGTCAGTTCTTCTCATCAGGTGGCCAAAGTATTGCAGTTTCAGCTTCAGCATCAGGCCTTCCAATGAACACCCAGGACTGATCTCCTTTAGGATGGACTGGTTGGATCTCCTTGCAGTCCAAGGGACTCCAAGAGTCTTCTCCAACACCACAGTTCAAAAGCATCAATTCTTCAGCACTCAGCTTTCTTCACAGTCCAACTCTCACATCCATACATGACCACTGGAAAAACCATAGCCTTGACTAGACGGACCTTTGTTGGCAAAGTAATGTCTCTGCTTTTTAATACGCTTTCTAGGTTGGTCATAACTTTCCTTCCAAGGAGTAAGCGTCTTTTAATTTCATGGCTGCAATCACCATCTGCAGTGATTTTGGAGCCCAAAAAAATAAAGTCTGACACTGTTTCCACTGTTTCCCCATCTATTTCCCATGAAGTGATGGGACTGGATGCCATGATCTTCGTTTTCTGAATGTTGAGCTTTAAGCCAACTTTTTCACTCTCAACTTTCACTTTCATCAAGAGGCTTTTTAGTTCCTTTTCACTTTCTGCCATAAGGGTGGTGTCATCTGCATATCTGAGGTTATTGATATTTCTCCCAGAAGTCTTGATTCCAGCCTGTGCTTCATCCAGCCCAGCATTTCTCATGATGTACTCTGCATATAAGTTAAAGAATCAGGGTGATAATATACAGCCTTGATGTACTCCTTTTCCTATATGGAACCAGTCTGTTATTCCATGTCCAGTTCTAACTGTTGCTTCCATTGCATACAGGTTTCTCAAGAGGAAGGTTAGTTGGTCTGATATTCCCATCTCTTTCAGAATTTTCCACAGTTTATTGTGATCCAGTCAAAGGCTTTGGCATAGTCAATAAAGCAGAAATAGATGTTTTTCTGGAACTCTCTTGCTTGCAACATTTGGTTACCTAATCACTAGTCAAACATCTCTAACCCCTAGTTTTCGTTGTTTTGTTTTCTTGCCTGTAAAACAGGCAATGAGATTTTCTATTTCCTCACAGGGACTATTTAGAGTAGAGATCCTCAAACTTTCATGTGTATAAAATGCTTCTGAGGGTCTAGGTAAAATGCAGAGTCTGGTACAGTAGATTGGGGGCAGAGCATGGGATTTTACATTTCTAGCACTTCTGGGAGATCCTGATGCTCCTGCTCTGGGGACCACACTCTGAGAAGCAAAGGTTTAGAGGGCTGTATGATGTTATGGGCTTCCCAGGTGGCTCAGTGGTAAAGAATCTGCTTGTCAAGTGGAAGATGTGGGTTCAATCCCTGGGTTGGGGAGATACCCTGGAGAAGAAAAAGCAAACCCACTCCAGTATTCTTGATTGGAAAATCCCATGGACAGAGGAGTCTAGCGGGCTACAGTCCATGGGGCTGCAGAGTTGGAGCTGGACACGACTTAAGAGACTGAACAACAACAATGGCATATCTTTAAAAAGGACTTGTAAACTCTTAGGTACAGTAAGTGGAAGATGTTGCCACTGGCAGTGGCATTAGTCATATATTCTACGAGAAATCTGACTTTCACGTCTTTCCATTCTATGTAGTTCTTTTCAGTGTTTCTAAAAGCAACCATATTAAAATTTAGGTGGTTTTTTTTTAGTGTGGTTAAGATGAGGCCTATGGGAATGTACCATGTCTGGTACAACATAGATCCTATAGGAAGAAAAGAAGAGATAAAGGGAAAGAGGATGAGAGGGAAAAATATACAAGTATATTGTGTTTTAGGGGTAGAGGTGGCTGTCTCCTTTTAGTGATAAGAAGATGCAACAGAAAGAAGGGAGACAGCCTGCTGGCATATTGCATGAGTATTTAAGGAGAGCAGTAAGTGAAGACAGATTACTCAAAGGTGTTTACACTGATGATGGGAACATTTAGGGATGCCACTGTGGATAGATATGACTTGATACATTTCTAGAAACTACTCGTGGTGCCTCATCTGTCTATATATGGCTACATCTACTCACAGGCCTCTTGAGGAGAGACAGAAACACAGAGAATTTTTTTTTTTTTGTCAAAAAACATTACTTTTAGGTTTCATTTAAGGCCACAGATCTTACGTGTAAGTGAACAGCTTTCACTGTGTGAAGAACAGGAACTTAAAAGTTTTCTTACTTATTTTGTTATCCTAGGGAAGCCTGGTTGGCTGCAGTCTATAGGGTGGCAGAGCCAGACACGACTTAGTGACTGAACAAACAGCATGTGTTTGCCGCTTGGACACAAGCCGAGGGGACTTTCATCTGCTTTGTCCACTGCTGATCCTAACAAGTGGAACTGCACCTACATGGAGCAGGTACTCAGTAAGCACTGGTTAAAGGAGCGATGAAAGAGTGAGCATGTGAGTATATAAACGCCCAGCAATACTTTCTTATGAACTTTAGAGAAGAGGTTGCAGTTTTAAACTTATTGAGGGCATCTTCCGATTTCTAAAAACCACATCTCATGTCTCATTATTTAACTCCTTTTCTTCCAAATAAATAACTTTCTCTTTCTTACTAAAAGACAGCATCCAATCCACTGTCCAAGACTTAATGAATATTCATTGAACAGTGAACAAAAAGGACACCTTTTTTCCTTTATCCTTCTCAAAACAAGTTGCTCATGGAGACTCATCCAGAGGCTCCTTGGAGAATTGCATGTCGCAGAGTTTCCTGGAGTGTACAGGGTCATTTCTGAGTCCCTAAGGGATCTCTTTCTCCTTGCCTTGGTGATTAGGGAGCCCCAGAAACACAACTGGAGAAGAGCTGGTCGCTATGCAGGTGATCAGGGGAAGACCTCTGATGGATCTGAATCTGTCTCCTACAAACATTCTGGACCAAGGGGACACTTACAGCACCTCCTGAGGCTGAGCACTGTGGCAAGAAATGCCAGTTCCTAACTTGAATTTCCCCAGGGATGTGCCAATTGGGTCCTGACAAAGCACTAACTGAAATAATGCTTCTCTCCTATTCTGGGGACCAGTGATCCTGGGATGCCTTGGAGATGGGCCTTTAGTTTGGTAGCTCCTGAGACAACCACAGTTTACTGCCTTAACCCTTCAAAGGTGGCACTGACAGTATCTAACCGAGCAGGGTGTCACGGTGACCTGACCTTGGAAGTGGGTTAGTGGGAGCTGAGCTCCAGCTTGTGAATCCTGTTTTCAGTCTTCATGTGGTTTTAAGATTTAGCCCAATTTCCAGACTATCCCATACCCAGGCTTGAAAATGGCTTTATTTCACACTTTGCAGCAGGAGGTAAGTGGGTTTCTCTGTGAAAGTGATGGTGCCAAAGACATTGACGAACATTAAAAAATGTCT
This sequence comes from Bos mutus, assembly GCF_027580195.1. Taxonomy (NCBI): domain Eukaryota; kingdom Metazoa; phylum Chordata; class Mammalia; order Artiodactyla; family Bovidae; genus Bos; species Bos mutus. The sequence goes on along the minus strand of NC_091624.1, from coordinate 69,660,251 downwards.
GAGCATGGCTTCAAGCCACTCAGGCTGTTTCTCATCCCGCGCCGTGCCTCGCGGAGCGTATGCAAGTTCAGAGCTCCCTTTGAAATTAACGGCGGTTATAAGCTTGCAGCAACTCGGTGGGGCTCTGAGCAATATAACAAATGAGCCCCTTTGAAGACTAACCATTGTACGTGGGCTCTTTTTGTGCTTCTGACACTGCTTTCTCGGGGATGGTCGGTGATGGTGGGAGTAGCCCGCCAACACACGCCCTCTGGTTTTCAACTCTGGCCCTGAGAGAGGGAAGAGGGACAGGGAGGTGGGTCCTCATATTTCTTTAAAGAACTGGCCTTAAACCCTTTTGCTATCCTTTTGATATCAACACCTGGGATAAACCATCCCATGCTCACATAACCTGAGTGAAAACAAGACAAAAGCTGCTTCTCACGTGTGGTGCTTAACTGGCCTGTGCGACAACAAAAACAGCAACAGGAGCAATAAGAAAAATGAAACAAAAACAAAAAGCTATTAACAGCCAAGAGATACATTTGTATATCAGGGGTTTCACAGATAACTTATTTACCTGAAAGCAAAGAATTGGATCTGGGATATTTTCCATGTTTCCCTGATGACATTATAGACTAAGTTGATAAACTGACACCAAGATGAAACTTCTTGAATATTTTTAAAACTAAGTAAAGTTTTTGACTTTTGACTGAATAGTCCTAAAGGGTTAGTATATGTATTTCAAATGCTAAAGGTTGATAAGGAAAATACGCTCAGGTTGCCTTTCAAACATATTTAAGAATTATTGAATTCTTGGTCCAATTTTTCAGGTACAAGTTTGAATGGGTATTTGAATGTTGTCACTTCTTATACTAGATGCAGACTTAACTAACTTTTGCTGTGTGCTTTTTTTTATTTCTCACAACCACACTATGAGATCAAAACAGTAAACTTTACTTAGCAGATGAAAGAACCAAGGCCAGAGTTCCAATGGCAAAAAGAGCTAGTAAGAAGCAGAGATGCGTTAGGTCCAGCCCTCATCCTTCCCCAAACTGTCACCACTTCCATCACTATGGTAATCCACCCTCCTCTGCAAATACAATAATATGTTGTTTATTTATAATGAGAAATATTTGAGCTGATATTGAATTAGGGTGAAGTCCCTTTAGGCACTGAACAAAAATGATTGAAAAAAAAAAGTAAATATCAGGCGAAATGGACTTCAAGGAAACTTGCATTTCTGGATGCAAATGTGGGATAAGAAAGTTCCAAATCCTTTTTCTCATCTCTGAAATATATACTACAACAGGGGTAAAAATGGACAGAAGAGTCTTTACAGTTGTTGATTGGGTGGGTTAAGACCTCCTTGAATTCACTTTCTTAGGTTCCACCTCATTCCAAAACTGTGATAGGCAGGTATCAGATAATAAATAAGTCAAGTATGGGTGATGGAAAAAAGGGGGGAAAATTAAGTGGAGACCAGAGGTAAACAAATGCATACAAATACATGTCACACTGAGGATAAAGACAAAACACAAAGCCTGAAAAGAACAGTTGGAAGATAATAACAGCAACAAAGCTGGCTAATAAGCATTGAGGATTTTAACGATTCGCCACAGTGCTAAGCACTTTTATGTTGACTGTCTCACTTAATTCTCACTGTAGCCTTATGAAGTAGGAATAAATATTTTGTTATGTTACAGACAAGGAAACTGAGGCACAGAGAAGTTAAGAGGCTCAAGGTCAACCAGCTAACAGATGATGAATTCTACATGTGAACCCGAGTATTCCAAAGTGAAGACCACACTCTGGACTGTGCCTAGCTTCATACCAGGTTAACCTGGTATAAAACCCAGTTGTTCCCTGGCATTTGGGCTTAAAGGAAATGACTCTTTGTGCCCTCATGAGTGGAACATGAGTGGGTCAGAGGTTGCCCTTTCTCCACAGCCCCTGTGGTGCTCACAATAAGGACTGGCCTATGCCTGTCTGTCACTGGGTCCCTCCAAGGAAACTGAGGCCTGAGACCAAAATGCAACTTAGTAAAAGTGAAGAAGGGGGACCAGAATAATAAAGCTCAACCATTTAATTTGGATGGTTTACCTTGATCTTGAGAAATAATCCAAAGTATCTGGAGAGATGGATGGACTTCGTGTCCTTCAGGCAATCCCCTCAGTGCCTGCTCAGCTGTAAACATTTCTTGAGCATTGCTCCGCTGCAGGAAAAAGAAAAATCACAACCATATAGAACGGAGGCCATAAATCTGGACTAAAACTAATCTCAGTTGTTCCCGCAATGTTACTCAGCAGTCCTATTACACGTGCTTCTCCCATTTCCCCGAGCTGCAATTCCAAACCTTCACCACTCTTCAAAGCTTTCAATCTTCTCTCTTTGGGATGACCTTGTTTCTAAGGTAGGGATGAGCAGCTACCAAGAGTGGCTTTTTTCTCCCATTTCCCCATAAGCCCACCCACATCTGCATTCATCCCTTTTTTGTCTTTGTCTTCATCTATAGTAAAAAACAGTTTTCTTATCAAAGGCAATTCCATCTACTGGTGCAGTGGATATTATTCCACACTGCCTCTCTAGGAAATCTGCTTTATCAGTCACATTCTTTTCTTCCCTTCAGTGTAGTATTGGTTGTTCACTTCAGCATAAAGATATGGTCATTCCTCTCATTCAGAAAACAAACAAACAAAAAAAGCTATTTAATGGCCACTTTTCAAAAAGCATCCCCATGCTTCTTTCTTTAACAGTTATTGTTTTACAAAGTACAACCTACACTTACTCTCTCTGATTCCACATCAGTTAGTCAGTTCAGTCACTCAGTCACGTCTGACTCTTTGCGACCCCATGAATCGCAGCACACCAGGCCTCCCTGTCCATCACCAACTCCCGGAGTTAATCCAACCTCATGTCCATCAAATCGGTGATGCCATCCAGCCATTTCATTCTCTGCCGTCCCTTTCTCCTCCTGCCCCTAATCCCTCCCAGCATCAGAGTCTTTTCCAATGAGTCAACTCTTCCCATGAGGTGACCAAAATTACTGGAGTTTCAGCTTTAACATCATTCCTTCCAAAGAACACCCAGGGTTGATCTCCTTCAGAATGGACTGGTTGGATTTCCTTGCAGTCCAAGGGACTCTCAAGAGTCTTCCCCAACACCACAGTTCAAAAGCATCAATTCTTTGGCGCTCAGCTTTATTCACAGTCCAACTCCCACATCCATACAAGACCACTGGAAAAACCATAGCCTTGACTAGATGGACCTTTGTTGGCAAAGTAATGTCTCTGCTTTTGAATATGTTATCTAGGTTGGTCATAACTTTCCTTCCAAGGAGTAAGCGTCTTTTAATTTCATGGCTGAAATCACTATCTGCAGTGATTTTGGAGCCCCCCAAAATAAAGTCTGACACTGTTTCCACTGTTTCCCCATCTATTTCCCATGAAGTGATGGGACCAGATGCCACGATCTTAGTTTTCTGAATGTTGGGCTTTAAGGCAACTTTTCACTCTCCACTTTCACTTTCATCAAGAGGCTTTTGAGTTCCTCTTCACTTTTTGCCATAAGGGTGGTGTCATCTGCATATCTGAGGTTATTGATATTTCTCCTGGTAATCTTGATTCCAGCTTGTGCTTCATCCAGCCCAGCGTTTCTCATGATGTACTCTGCATATAAGTTAAATAAACAGGGTGACAATATACAGCCTTGATGAACTCCTTTTCCTATTTGGAACCAGCCTGTTGTTCCATGTCCAGTTCTAACTGTTGCTTCCTGACCTGCATTCAGATTTCTCAAGAGGCAGGTCAGGTGGTCTGGTATTCCCATCTCTTTCAGAATTTCCCACAGTTTATTGTGATCCGCACAGGCAAAGGCTTTGGCATAGTCAATAAAGCAGAAATAGATGTTTTTCTGGAACTCTCTTGCTTTTTCCATGATTCAGCGGATGTTGGCAATTTGATCTCTGGTTCCTCTGCCTTTTCTAAAACCAGCTTGAACAGCAGGAAGTTCACGGTTCACGTATTGCTGAAGCCTGGCTTGGAGAATTTTAAGCATTACTTTACTAGCTTGTGAGATGAGTGCAATTGTGTAGTAGTTTGAAGATTCTTTGGCATTGCTTTTCCTTGGGATTGGAATGAAAACGGACCTTTTCCAGTCCTGTGGCCACTGCTGAGTTTTCCAAATTTGCTGGCATATTGAGTGCAGCACTTTACAGCATCATCTTTCAGGATTTGAAATAGCTCAACTGGAATTCCATCACCTCCACTAGCTTTGTTCATAGTGATGCTTTCTAAGGCCCACTTGACTTCACATTCCAGGATGTCTGGCTCTAGGTCAGTGATCACACCATCGTGATTATCTGGGTCGTGATGATCTTTTTTGTACAGTTCTTCTGTGTATTCTTGCCATCTCTTCTTCATATCTTCTGCTTCTGTTAGGTCCATACCATTTCTGTCCTTTATCGAGCCCATCTTTGCATGAAATGTTCCTTTGGTATCTCTGATTTTCTTGAAGAGATCCCTAGTCTTTCCCATTCTGTTGTTTTCCTCTAATTCTTTGCATTGATCACTGAAGAAGGCTTTCTTATCTCTCCTTGCTATTCTTTGGAACTCTGCATTCAGATGCTTATATCTTTCCTTTTCTCCTTTGCTTTTCACAGCTATTTGTAAGGCCTCCTCAGACAGCCATTTTGCTTTTCTGCATTTCTTTTCCACAGGGATGATCTTGATCCCTGTCTCCTGTACAATGTCACGAACCTCCGTCCATAGTTCATCAGGCACTCTATCCATCAGATCTAGTCCCTTAAATCTCTTTCTCACTTCCACTGTATAATCATAGGGGATTTGATTTAGGTCATACCTGAATGGTCTAGTGATCTTTTCTCCACTCTAACCTGGCTCTCCCCTATTCCTGCACTGAGATAGTCCTGTGTACTTACTCACCCAACAGACTAAGCACAGTTAGTTCTCAATTTATGTGGCTTGTTCTGATGAAATTTCATATTCTTAAAAGTTCTGGTTTTGTCTCCCATGGCATTTCTCTCTCTCCTGATTTACCTCTGCATTGGTGGCTCTTTTCTGGTGTCTTGATTGGTTTCTCTCTCTCTGCCACTTCTTAAATATCAGTATTTTGTTTCCTCACTTTAGTCACTTTTGGGGGAGATCTTGTCCCTAACAATGTTTTTCATCTAAGTCTCGATTCTAAGCCCCAGTTCTATGTCTCCAAATTGTTTTCTTTTCTTTTTCTTTTTAATTTACTTTTTAATTGAAGGATAATTTCTTTACAGATTTTTGTTGTTTTCTGTCAAACGTCAACATGAATCAGCCATAGGGATACATATAGCCCCTCCCTCGCGTCTCTCTCCCTATCCCACCCCTCTAGATTGATACAATGCCCCTGTTTGAGTTTCGTGAGCCATACAGCAAATCCCCATTGACTCTCCATTTTACATATGGTAATGTAAGTTTCCATGTTGCTCTTTCCATTCATCCTACCCTTTTCTCCCCTCTCCCCATGTCCATAAGTCTGTTCTCTATGTCTGTTTCTTCACTGGTGCCCTGTAAATAAGTTCTTCAGTACCATTTTTCAGGATTCTGTATATGTGCGTTAGAATAAGATAGTTATCTTTCTCTTTCTGACTCACTTCACTCTGTATAATAGGTTCTAGGTTCATCCACCTCATCAGAACTGACTCAAATGCATTCCTTTTTGTGGCTGAGTAATATTCCACTGTGTATATGCACCACAACTTCTTTATCTATTCATCTGTCGATGGACATCTAGGTTGCTTCCATGTTCTAGCTATTGTAAATAGTGCTGCAATGAACAATGGGATACATGTGTCTTTTTTCAAACCTGGTTTCCTCAGGGTATATGCCTAGGAGTGGGATTGCTGGGTCATATGGTGGTTTTATTCCTAGTTTTTTTAAGGAATCTCCATACTGTCTTCCATAGTGGCTGTATCAATTTATATTCCCAACAACAGTGCAAGAGTGTTCCCTTTTCTCCACACCGTCTCCAGCATTTATTTTCTGTAGACTTTTTGATGATGGTCATTCTGACTTGTGTGAGGTGATATCTCATTGTGGTTTTGATTTGCATTTCTCTAAGAATGAGCAATGTTGAACATCTTTTCATGTGTTTGTTAGCCACCTGTATGTCTTCTTTGGAGAAATGTCTGTTTAGGTCTTTTCCCCACTTTTTGATTGGGTTGTTTGTTTTTCTGGTGTTGAGTTGTATTAATCCTTTGTCAGTTGTTTCATTTGTTATTATCTTCTCCCATCCTGAGGGTTGTCTTTTCACCTTGCTTATAGTTTCCGTTGCTGTGCAAAAGCTTTTAAGTTTAATCAGGTCCCACTTGTTTACTTTTGTTTTTATTTCCATTACTCTAGGAGGTGGGTCATAGAGGATCTTGCTTGGATTTATGTCGAGTCTTCTGCCTATGTTTTTCTCTAAGAGTTTTATACTTTCTGGTCTTACATTTAGGTCTTTAATCCATTTTGAGTTTATCTTTGTGTATGGTGTTAGAAAGTGTTCTAATTTCATTGTTTTACATGTAGTTGTCCAGTTTTCCCAGCACCATTTATGAATAGACTGTCTTTGCCTCATTGCATATTCTTGCCTTCTTTGTAAAAAATAAGGTACCCATAGGTGCATGGGTTTATTTCTCGGCTTCTATCTTGTTCCATTGGCCTATATTTCTCTTTCTGTGCCAGTACCATACTGTCTTGATGACTGTAGCTTTGTAGTATAACCTGAAGTCAGGAAGGTTGATTTCTCCAGCTCCATTCTTCTTTTTCAAGACTGCTTTGGCTATTCGGTGTCTTTTTTATTTCCACATGAATTGTGAAATTTTTTGTTCTAGTTCTGTGAAAAATGCCATTGGTAATTTGATAGGGATTGCATTGAATCTGTAGATTGCACGTGAAAGTATAGTCATTCTCACAATATTGATTCTTCCTACCCAGGAACATGGAATATCTCTCCATCTGTTTATGTCATCTTTGATTTCTTACATCAGTGTCTTATAATTTTCTGTGTACAGTTTTTTGTCTCTTTGCAGCCAAAGATGGAAAGCTCTATACAGTCAGGAAAAACAAGACCAGGAGCTGACTGTGGCTCAGACCATGAACTCCTTATTGCCAAATTCAGACTTAAATTGAAGAAAGTAGGGAAAACCACTAGACCATTCAGGTATGACCTAAATCAAATCCCTTATGATTACACAGTGGAAGTGAGAAATAGATTTAAGGGATTAGATCTGATAGATAGAGTGCCTAATGAACTAAGTGCAGAGGTTCGTGACATTGTACAGGAGACAGGGAGCAAGACCATCCCCATGGAAAAGAAATGCAAAAAAGCAAAATGACTGCCTGGGGAGGCCTTACAAATAGCTGTGAAAAGAAGAGAAGCGAAAAGCAAAGGAGAAAAGGAAAGATATAAGCATCTGAATGCAGAGTTCCAAAGAATAGCAAGGAGAGATAAGAAAGCCTTCTTCAGTGATCAGTGCAAAGAAATAGAGGAAAACAACAGAATGGGAAAGACTAGGGATCTCTTCAAGAAAATCAGAGATACCAAAGGAACATTTCATGCAAAGATGGGCTCGATAAAGGACAGAAATGGTATGGACCTAACAGAAGCAGAAGATATGAAGAAGAGATGGCAAGAATACACAGAAGAACTGTACAAAAAAGATCATCACGACCCAGATAATCACGATGGTGTGATCACTGACCTAGAGCCAGACATCCTGGAATGTGAAGTCAAGTGGGCCTTAGAAAGCATCACTATGAACAAAGCTAGTGGAGGTGATGGAATTCCAGTTGAGCTATTTCAAATCCTGAAAGATGATGCTGCGAAAGTGCTGCACTCAATATGCCAGCAAATTTGGAAAACTCAGCAGTGGCCACAGGACTGGAAAAGGTCCGTTTTCATTCCAATCCCAAGGAAAAGCAATGCCAAAGAATCTTCAAACTACTACACAATTGCACTCATCTCACAAGCTAGTAAAGTAATGCTTAAAATTCTCCAAGCCAGGCTTCAGCAATACGTGAACCGTGAACTTCCTGCTGTTCAAGCTGGTTTTAGAAAAGGCAGAGGAACCAGAGATCAAATTGCCAACATCCGCTGAATCATGGAAAAAGCAAGAGAGTTCCAGAAAAACATCTATTTCTGCTTTATTGACTATGCCAAAGCCTTTGCCTGTGCGGATCACAATAAACTGTGGGAAATTCTGAAAGAGATGGGAATACCAGACCACCTGACCTGCCTCTTGAGAAATCTGAATGCAGGTCAGGAAGCAACAGTTAGAACTGGACATGGAACAACAGGCTGGTTCCAAATAGGAAAAGGAGTTCATCAAGGCTGTATATTGTCACCCTGTTTATTTAACTTATATGCAGAGTATATAATGAGAAATGCTGGACTGGAAGAAACACAAGCTGGAATCAAGATTACCAGGAGAAATATCAATAACCTCAGATATGCAGATGACACCACCCTTATGGCAGAAAGTGAAGAGGAACTCAAAAGCCTGTTGATGAAAGTGCAAGTGGAGAGTGAAAAAGTTGGCTTAAAGCTCAACATTCAGAAGACTAAGATCATGCCATCCGGTCCCATCACTTCATGGGAAATAGATGGGGAAACAGTGGAAACAGTGTCAGACTTTATTTTTTTGGGCTCCAAAATCACTGCAGATGGTGACTGCAGCCATGAAATTAAAAGACACTTACTCCTTGGAAGGAACGTTATGACCAACCTAGATAGCATATTCAAAAGCAGAGACATTACTTTGCCAACAACAGTTTGTCTAGTCGAGGCTATGGTTTTTCCTGTGGTCATGTATGGATGTGAGAGTTGGACTGTGAAGAAGGCTGAGTGCCGAAGAATTGATGCTTTTGAACTGTGGTGTTGGAGAAGACTCTTGAGAGTCCCCTGGACTGCAAGGAGATCCAACCAGTCCATTCTGAAGGAGATCAGCCCTGGGATTTTTTTGGAAGGAATGATGCTAAAGCTGAAACTCCAGTACTCTGGCCACTTCATGCGAAGAGTTGACTCATTGGAAAAGACTGATGCTGGGAGGGATTGGGGGCAGGAGGAGAAGGGGATGACAGAGGATGAGATGGCTGAATGGCATCACTGACTCAATGGACGTAAGTCTGGGTGAACTCCAGGAGTTGGTAATGGACAGGGAGGCCTGGCGTGCTGTGATTCATGGGCTTGCAAAGAGTCGGACACGACTGAGTGACTGAACTGAACTGATGCTGAGGCAGTTTCAAAAGTAGATTAAAATTTTTAAGAGTTTTAATCATAAATGAGTGCTGAATTTTGTCAAAGACTTTTTCTGCATTTATTGAGATTATAGGTTTTGATCTTTCAATTTGTTAATATGGCGTATCACATTATTGATTTGTGTATATTGAAGAATCTTTGCATTCCTGGAATAAACCCAACTTCATCATGGTGTATGAGGTTTTTGATGTGTTGCTGAATTCTGTTTGCTAAAATTTTACTAACATTGTTGAGGATTTTTGCACCTATGTTTATCAGTGATATTGGCCTGTAGTTTTTGTGTGTGTTGTCTTTTTCTGGTTTTGGTATCAGGGTGATGGTGGTCTCATGAATGAGTTTGGAAGTGGTCCTCCCTCTGCAATTTTTTGAAAGAGTTTTAGAAGGATAGGCATTAGCTCTTCTCTAAATGTTTGATAGAATTCTCCTGTGAAGCCATATGGTCCTGGGCTTTTGTCTTTTGGGAGATTTGTGATCACAGCTTCAATTTCAGTGCTTGTAATTGGGTTGTTCATGAATTCTATTTCTTCCTGGTTCAGTCTTGGAAGATTGAACTTTTGTAAGAATCTGTCCATTTCTTCCAGGTTAAGCATTTTATTGCCATATAGTTGTTCAAAATAGTCTCTTATAATCCTTTGTATTTCTGCATTGTCTGTTATAACCTCTCCTTTTTCATTTCTAATTTTGTTGATTTGACTTTTATCTCGTTTTTTCTTGATGAGTCTGGCTACAGACTTGTCGATTTTGTTTATCTTCTCAAAGAACAAAGCTTTTAGTTTTATTAATCTTTACTATTGTTTTTTCCATTTTTTCCCATTTATTTCTGCTTGAAACTTTAGGATTTCTTTACTTCTACTAATTTTTTTTGTTGTTGTTGTTGTTCTTCTTCTTCTTTTTCCAGTTGTTTTAGGTGTAAAGTTAGGTTCTCTAGTCCATGTATTTCTTGAGGTAGGATTGTATTGCTATAAACTTCCCTCTGAGAACTGCTTTTGCTGCTTCCCATAGGATTTGAGTTGTCGTGTTTTCATTGTCATTTGTTTCTAGAGATTTTTTTGATTTCCCTTTTGATTTCTTCAGGAACCTGTTGGTTATTTAGAAACGTGTTGTTTAGTTTCCATGTGTTTGTGTTTCATTTTTTTCCCTCGTAATTGATATCTAGTCTCATAGCATTGTGGTCTGAGAAGATGCTTGATATGATTTCAATTTTCTTAAATTTACTGAGGCTTGATTTGTGACCCAAGATGTGGTCTATCCTGGAGAATGTTCCATGTGTGCTTGAGAAGGAGACATATTCTTCTGGATTTGGAGGGAATATCCTGAAGATATCAATGAGATCCATCTCATCAAATATATCATTTAAGACTTGTGTTTCCTTATTAATTTTATGTTTTGATGATCTGTCCATTGGTGTGAGTGGGTGTAAAGTCTCCTACTATTATTGCGTTACTGTCCATTTCTCCTTTTATGTCTGTTAGTGTTTGTCTTATGTATTGAGGTGCTCCTATGCTGGGTGCATAGATATTTACAATTGTTATGTCTTCCTTTTGGATTGATCCCTTGATCATTATGTCGTGTCCTTCCTATCTCTTGTAATCTTTATTTTAAGGTCTATTTTGTCTGATATGAGGATTGCTAATTTTTCCATCCTCTCACTTTCAATCTGTATGTGTCTTTAGGTCTGAAATGGGTTTCTTGTAGACAGTAAATATATGGGCTTTGTTTTTGTATCCATTCAGGCAGTCTGTGTCTTTTGGTTGGAGCAGTTAATTCATTTCCATTTAAAGTAATTATTGATATATGTGTTCCTATTGCCATTTTCTTAATTGTTTGGAGTTGATTTTGTAGATATGTTTTCTTCTCTTGTATTTCTTGACTATATAAGTCTGTTTAACATTTGTTGTAAGGCTGGTTTGGTGGTTCTGAATTCTCTTAACTTTTGCTTGTCTGAAAAGCTTTTTATTTCTCCATCAATTTTGAGTGAGATCCTTGCTGGGTACAATAATCTTGGTTGTAGATTTTTCCCTTTCAATACTTTAAATATATCCTGTCATTCCCTTCTGGCCTGCAGAGTTTCCGCTGAAAGATCAGCTGTTAAGCCTATGGGGTTTCCCTTGTATGTTACTGGTTCCTTCTCCCTTCCTGCTTTTAATATTCTTTGTGTTCAGTCTTTGTTAGTTTCATTAGTAAGTCTTGGAGTGTTTCTCCTTGGGTTTATCCTGAATGTGACTCTTTATGTCTCTTGGATTTGATGGATTATTTCCTTTTCCATGTTGGGGAAATTTTCACCTATAATCTCTTAAAAAATGTTCTCATACCCTTTCTTTTTCTCTTCTTCTTCTCGGACCCCTATAATTTGAATGTTGGTGCATCTGATATTGTCCCAGAGGTTTCTGATTCTATCCCCAGTTCTTTTCATTCTTTTTACTTTAGTCTGCTCTTCAGAAGTTATTTCCATCATTTTATCTTCCAGCTCACTGATTCGTTCTTCTGCTTCAGATATTCTGCTACTGATTCCTTCTAGAGTATTTTTAATTTCAGTAATTGTGTTGTCTCTGAAGGTTTAGTCTAATTCTTCTAGGTCTTTTTTAATTGATTCTTGTATTTTCTCCATTTTGTTTTCAAGGTTTTTGACCATCTTTACCATCATTAATCTGAATTCTTTTTCAGGTCCTTTGCCTATTTCCTCTTCATTTATTTGGACTTCTGTGTTTCCAGTTTGTTCCTTCATTTGTATAGTATTTCTCTGCCTTTTTACTATTTTTTTTTTAACTTGTGTTTAAGGTCTCCTTTTTCCAGGCTTTAAGGTTGAGTTCTGTCTTCCTTTTGGTTTCTGCCCTCCTAAGGTTGGTCCAGTGGTTTGTACAAGTTTCATATAGGGTGAGATTTGTGCTGAGTTTTTGTTTGTTTGTTTGCTTTTCCTCTGATGGGGAAGGCTGAATGAGGTGGTACTCCTGTCTGCTGATGATTGGGTTTGTAGTTTTGTTTTGTTTGTTGTTTAGATGAGGCGTCCTGCACAGGGTGCTACTGGTGGTTGTGTGATGCTGGGTCTTCTATTCAAGTGATTTCCTTTATGTGAGTTCTCACTATTTGATACTCCCTAGGGTCAGTTCTGGAGAAGGCAATGGCACCCCACTCCAGTACTCTTGCCTGGAAAATCCCATGGACGGAGGAGTCTGGTGGGCTGCAGTCCATGGGGTCGCTGAGCGTAGGACACGACTGAGCGACTTCCCTTTCACTTTTCACTTTCATGCACTGGAGAAGGAAATGGCAACCCACTCCAGTGTTCTTGCCTGGAGAATCCCAGGGACAGGGGAGCCTGGTGGGCTACCGTCTATGGGGTCGCACAGAGTCGGACACGACTGAAGCAACTTAGCAGCAGCAGCAGCAGCAGGGTCAGTTCTCTGTTATTCTATGGTCTTAGAGTCAGTGCTCCCACTCCAAAGGCTCAGGGCTTGATCTCTGGTCAGGAACATAGATGCCACAAGTGGTTTATTATGGCATTAAGTGAGATTAAAACAAATATCCCAAAACGAGAAAGCAAAGATGAACCCCAGACAAATGGCAGTTACAAAATCAGGCAAATAATAATTAAGATAATGGAATATACAAATATACATAAACACCCATGAGCAAAGTCAAAATGGTACAACAAAAATAAAGTAAAATAGACTGACCCAGTGAACAAAGGAAATAAAAATTATATTTACCAGTTAAGAACAAAACTAACTAAAGCACAAATTGGAAAACAAAACTAAAGCAAGGTGCCAAGTGGGGAATAAAGAAATGAAAACAAAATTAAGAAATACATTGAGAGGAAAGGAAAGAAAGAAAAGAAAGAAAGAATACATATGCAAAGTTAAACAGAGATAGATGAAGAAGATTTATATGCATTAAAGATTAACTGCAAGGGGAAAAGAACAGTAGGAAAGGCAAATAAAGGAATAAATATAGAAAAAATATAATAGGTTTACAAAAATTGTAAGTTAAAATTAAAAAAAAAAAAAAAGAAAAAAAGGCAGAAGAAAGAATATAGGAGAAAAGGAAAACTCCTAAGAACTGCAAAAGCCCAATGTAGAGGAAGAGGTTTATAACAACAATAAAAAAATGTGACTGAGAAAAAAAGAGAAAAAAAGCTCAAAACCTTAATTTGATTTCATAGTGCCAATAAAATCAACAACTGCAACAGAGGGGGGATAAAAGGAAAGAAAAGAAAAAAATCCAAAAGAATCTACAGAAGCAGTCAAAACATAAGAATAATAAATGCTTTTCTTGAGTCACTGCTGTCAGAGTTCTTTCCCTCGCTGGAAGTCACAGTCCATCTCACCTCCCTAGGATGCCCTCCAATACCGTGCTGATCTCTGGACCTGCTGTGGGGCAGCTCAGATTCTAATCTGGTCCTACTCCTCTGTGTTCTTGCATCCAGTGTCCACAGTTATCAGAGCTAGTGCATTTTCTTTTGTGGGAGCTCTCAATGACCTCTTATACATTCCATAGACAGAGTCTGCCTAGTTGATTGTGTGGATTTAATCCGCAGCTTTGTACAGCTAGTACAAAGGTTTTGGGTCTTCTTCCTTAGTCACACTGCCCCTGGGTTTCAGTTGTGGTTTTGTTTCCACCTCTGCATGTGGGTCGTCCACTGGGGTTTCCTCTTGAGGCTGCCCTGGAGAACTTGGGTTTGCCCCTGTGAGGGCCAGATGTGGAGGTGGTGCAGCTGCTTGGGTCACAGGGGTTCTGGCAGCAGCAGGTACTCAGGGGAGTTGGCGGCTAGGGCAGCAGGAAATATAGTGCTCCAGAAGGATATGGCAGCCAGTATTGGCCAATACGCTCCAGTATCTTGCCTGGAGAACAGCCCCCTCCCTGACAGGGAAGCCTGGCAGGCCACAGTCCACAGGGTCATAAAGAGCTGGATACTGCCAAAGTGACCCTACATGCATAGGCTCAAGATTTTTTTTTTTTGCTTGTGTCAGCATTGCCCCAGTGAGAGTTGAGCATGAAGGTGGTGCAGCTGCTTGGCTTGCAGGGACCCTGGCAGTGCCAAGTGTGCAGGGACACGGACTGCCTTCGCCACAGGAGTTATGGCCCTATCAGAGGGTTTTTTTTTTTTTTTTTGAGCCTCTTGTAGCTGGAGATCAAAAGGCCTCTTTGGTATAGCTCTGCCCGTTCAGGCACTTAGTGGGCTCCCTTGCCTGGGGCCCTTCTCTGTTATTCGGTGTGTCAGGCACATAGAGGGCCCCCCCTGGCTGGGGTCCTACTCTGTAGATTGGCACGCCAGGCACTTAAAGGGGCATCCTGGATGGGGTCCTACTCTGTAGTTCAGTGCATCAGGTGTTTGATGGGCCAACCTATCTATTGTTCAGCTGCCAACGCTGGTGTATGGCAGGAGAGAGGCTATGGTGATGGCTCCATCCCCTATGCATGACTCAGCACAATCCCCTTGCTTCCATGGCTGCCTGGTTTTCCTCCACAGGCATTTCACACAATAATCTCCTCCCTCACATCCCCTCGATTCCTCTCTTCACAGACAACAGCAGCGCTTGCCCTGGGATTGCTCCATAATCCTTAACTCCAGCTCCCAGCTACTGTGCCTTCCAGGGGATATGTGTCCCTGTCCAGGGTACGTATGGCTGCGGCAAGGACTGTCTGATTCTCATTCCATTTAGGGTGCCACAGATCAGCTGTTTAACTCTCAGCCTTAAATGTTTCTCCTCTGACTCAGTCAGTTGCCCCGATGTGGGGATCAGACCCCTGCTTCAGTTCTCCCACCCACTGAGGGCAGGTCCAATGCTACTCACACTCCTATTTTTCGCCCTAGTTGCTTCGTTGTACCAAGTTTTGCATGGGTCTATATATTCTTTTCCACTGGTCAGGTACTCCTGTCCCCTCTCAGCTGGTGTTCTGTATACATTTGTGTCTGAAGATGTATTCCTGATGTATCCATGGAGAGAGATGTACTCCACATCCACCTACTCCTCTGCCATCTTGTTCTCCTCCAAACTGTTTTCTAAATCAATCCACCTGGACATTCCACAGTACATCCAGAACTGAACATGCTCCTCTTTTCATGCTCATCCCTGTTACTCCACAAAACCTGCATTCTCTCCTTTATTTTGTATATTAATGAATTCTAGACCCTTTCTCTACTACCCAAGCCAATAGTCTGGAAGCCTTTGACTCCTTTCTCACATTCCAAAATAATGCATTTTTTAATTTATTTTTCTCCTATTGTAGCTCTCATCTCTAGTGGGACCACAGTCTATTTGAATAGGTCCATCAAGTCCCTTAACTACTGCAATACATCTCATGACATTTGCTCAGTTTCCAGAAATTCCCATTTCCAATTCCTCTTTGTAGTAGCCTCAGAGTTCAAACACAAAAATTTGATTATGTTACTCCTTCGCTTACTATTGATCATTGGCCTCTCATGACTCACAGCATACACTTTAAAATCTTTGGTCTGTCTGGAAAACACGTATTCATGTTTCTTCTTCCTCTGGGAAGTTTTCCAGGACAGATTTAAATGTGTTATCCTAATCTGCCATTCATCTTTGTGGATCACCCAGTTTAGTAAATCTCATTGTATTTGCCTGTTTGTAAGTCTGATTCTTCACTTGTTCAAATATCTTGAGAACTTGCTTTCTCAACTTTGTATGCATAGCATGTAGTATACTAGTACTATATGTACTACATGTAGTATATTAGTACTACATGTACTACATAACTAGTACTCATACATGTAGTATACTAGTACTCCACTAGGTACTCAACAAATATTTAGTTAAAGAAGAAAATGTATACATTTTTGAAAACTACATCATTTCAATGAGTGAGAAAAAATTTGCCTAGGGAGTCTCAAAGCATGCCCTTCCAAAATTAAAATTAGGAATATGCACTTGGTTGGGCTTCCCAGGTGACTCAGGGGGTAAAGAATCTGCCTTCAATGCAGGAGATGCGGGTTCAGTCCCTGGGTTGGGAAGATTCCCTGGAGGAGGGCATGGCAACCCGCTCCAGTATTCTTGCCTGGAGAATCCCATGGACAGAGGAGCCTGGTGGGCTACAGTTCACAGGGTCACAAAGAGTCAGACAGGACTGAATCGACTGAACATCCATGCATGCACCCATTTGGTTAACACAACTTGAGACAGACTGGGATGTATCCTGACCACAACCTATGCTATAATAAGAATGTTATATTCTTATTATATAACCACTGCAGCTAAGTCGCTTCAGTCGTGTCCGACTCTGTGCGACCCCGTAGATGGCAGCCCACCAGGCTCCTGCGTCCATGGGATTCTCCAGGCAAGAGTACTGGAGTGGGTTGCCATTGCCTTCTCCAATGCATTAAAGTGAAAAGTGAAAGTGAAGTCGTTCAGTTGTGTCCGACTCTTAGCGACCCCACAGACTGCACCCTACCAGGCTCCTGCGTCCATGGGATTCTCCAGGCAAGAGTACTGGAGTGGGTTGCCATTGCCTTCTCCAAACCACCACTAGGACATGTATTTATTTTTAAGAACGTTAGATCATGGCTGTGAATACCCTTGACCACGTCTAACTACTTCAATGAATTAGCTGAAGTAGGTGTTGGAAAAGGGATTGGATGAGGTCTGTGCATATGCTCTGCTGAGACACTATCCTTCAAGAAGATGGGTTTCAATGCAAACAACCTAAATGTTCATTAGCAGATGAACTGATAAAGAAGATGTGGTACATATATGCAATGGAATACTACTTAGCCATACAGAACAATGAAATAATGCCATTTGTAGCACCATGAATGCAACTAGAGATTATCATACTAAGTGAAGTAAGTCAGAAAGAGAAAGACAATACCATATGATACCATTTATATATGGTATCTAAAATATGGGATAAATGAACCTATCTATAAAACAGAAACAAACTCACAAACTTGTGGTTGCAAGGGACGGGGAGAAGGGTGAGAGATGGACTGGGAATTGGGGGTTGGTAGATGCAAACTATTCACTTTAATATTTGGAGTGAATAAATAATAGGTTTCCCTCTATAGCACAGGGAACTATATCCAATCTCCCAGGACAAACCATAATGGAAAAGAGTATTTTTTAAAAAAGAATGTATATATATGTAAAACTGAGTCATTTCACTGTACAGCAGACATTGGCACAGTATGGTACATCAACTACACTTCAATTTGAACAAAAAAAGACGATGGGTTTCAGCTTCTGATAATAGAGCCCTCAAGTCTCATGGACTCTGCAGACACTCGTCTAAGATTCATCGTACACTGAGGCCAAGAACGCACGGACCTTTTTAAACTATTGCAGCCTTCTCCTTCTGGTCTCAGGCTATAAGAACAAGGACGATTTTGTGGAGCTTCGTTTTTCAGCAAAACGAACACTTTGTCTACAAACTTTGTTTTAAATTTCCCTCACCCCAGTAAGAGACTAACAGCCAGGTCAGTCACTTCCTTACAGTAATTGTCTCTTCTCATGGGGAATATATATACAGAAAAAAAATCACATATTGAGCAATCAAAATTTGTTAAGATTTTGTTATATTCTTTTGTTTTCTTTTTTCAATTCCACATATAACCGAAAGCAAACAGTATTTGTTTTTCTCTATATGGCTTATTATAAGAATAAGTAAAATAAGTACAAGCATACCCTCCAGGTTCATCCAGATTGTTGCAATTGGTAACTTTTATTCTTTTTTTTCTGACTGAGTATGTTTCATTGCATCCATTTAAAATATCTTCTTCATCCATTCATCTGTTAATGGATCTTTAGGTTGCTTCCATACCTTCACTATAACAAAACAGAAACAGACTCATGGTTATAGAGAACAAGCAAGTAACCAGCAGGGAGAGAGGCAAGGGGAAGGACAAGATAGGGGTGGAGGATTAAGAGGTACAGATAACTATTTATAAAATAAGTAAGATGCAAGGGTGTAATATACAGGACAGGGAATACAACTGATATTTTATGACAATCTCAAATGAAGCATAATCCATAAAAACATCATGTTGTGTACTTGAAAGTAACATAACATTGTATGTCAACTACTTCAATAAACATACAAACTGTTGTTTTGAACCAGCGTGTTGAAGGCAGATGTCTGGGCATTGATATCCATTTACAAACTGGGTAACCTGAGGCCAATCTCCTCCCTGTCTCTCATCCTTGTATCCTGCTTGACTCTGAGGTCTACACTCTAGGGAAAAAGAACCTCTAACCTAATCTGGCTGTGTAGGGCCTTTTAGCCTAATCCTGTGGAAATACAACTCTCCACATAATCTGTGACTTCAGTCAATACACAATTAAGACACTGATAGAGGATTACTGGTTGATATTCTCATCTTTGCCACATTCTTTTAAATTGGTTTAATGGTGGACTAAGCTAGGTCTAGAGCATGACTTATTTATTTGAACTTTGTCCTAGCCTACATTAAAATTTATATCTTCATGGGCAGCCTGTATTTTAATCATTAAACTAATTTCCTCTCCTTTTTTTTTAACCCTTGAAAAAAATGGAAAATTTTCATTTTGAATCAAAAGAGAATCATTAAAAAAAAAAAAAAAGAAAGAGAGTCATGGAATAAAAGGATTGTAAGTAGCAGGAAAAGAGGAAAGAAGGCAGATCGTCAATGGCCTAAAGTGAGAACTAAGCATTATGGCACTGGTGCTCATTGGTTGAGACTAAAACATTTTTTTTTTAAGTTTTAAAAAGATGCTCACCTTTCTGGCTAATTAGTGCTATGAAGAATGGGTACATCAACTGGCAAGACCAAATATGGTATGCCTTGTATGTTTTAGAAGGTTGTTGTAAGAATTAAATATGGCAACATATATGAAAACAATTTGACAATTATCAACTTTCCATAAACATGTAGTGTTACCTGAGCAGTCATTTCTTAGGGACCATCAATCTTGGGGTCACCAATTTCCACTGGGTCTACATGGCTTTCAGCCAGTGATTTTGGGGGGAATGCTTGCCTTGATCAGCATGACAGAATTTGCTCCCATGAGAATATCAAATATCCCACTTGCAGAGTATTTTATTTGCTTTAAAGGCCAAGGATATTTTTTCTTTTTTTAAAAAATGCGAAAGACTTTCTGTTTTTGAAACAATAAGTGGCACTGACATCTCTCAAGTTTGAAAGCACTATTGTCTCATTTTAAGCACCTCCTTATTATTAGGCAAGGATGTTGCTGGCAGGAATGAATAATTAGGTAACTCTTTGTGGGCACATTTTATTCAGGTCCCAAGGGGAACATGCAATTGTAACATCTCCTTGGATTACTTCACAAACATATGGCAACCGAAGCACCTGAGCCAGATGTACAAGCATATTATACCAGGTCTGTTTTAACTTAAAACTGTGAAATACATCAGATGGTAGAGTTATTTTGGTCATGAACATCCATCATGGAAATCGTATCGAAACATCTTTTTTTTTTTATTGTCCATTTTACTTGGACTGGAAATAATCAAGAACAAAATAGCTTGGAAATCATCTCTTGCAGTGGAAGATTCCAGGTAAAGTTCAAGACCTAGTGAAGTATATGGCCTGGATTTAAATGGGCCTCAGACGTCTCCATATAGTTTAGTAATGCCTTTTACCAATATTCACTGCTGGCAGGTCTGAATCTCAAATCAACCATGATAATTTTCGATTCTCTTTTCCTCATCTTGTGTTTTCACCCCTCTGGAGATGCATATGGGTAGATTAATATGGAATTTTAAAAAAATAATGAGAATGTATTTTCTACTGATTCAGTAGGGAGTTTCTTGTGTTTTTCTTTTAGCCTATTTTATTATTACCGCATTGGTTGCTTATTTTACTAGAGTCCTTCTCTGGTATTGGCTTCTTGGAATCATAGTTGTCTAAGCAGGCATGCTCATCTCATTTGCTGGTGGGAACACCACATTTCAGAGTGAATAATTTTTAACCTGAGTTACTTATGCTTCAGAATTAAAAAAAAAAAAAGATGCCATTGGATTTCCAGTTGTACAGTGTTGAGCTTGGTCTGATAAGAAAATAAAGAATATACAGGCATGGGCAACAATGCTTTCCCTTCAATACATATGTGCAAATTCTATTCACATTAATGAGCACTCTGCAAGTGTACTGCAAAGGATGTAGACCAAGTCACAGTGGAATCTATTACTTTATCCAGTTGTTGTTTTTTTTTTTAAAGCCTTATATCGTATTCCTGAGCTTTTCCTGAGAAAGAGAGAGACACAGTGCTGAGAAGATGTAAACCGTACGGTGACACTGGCACCAGGGAAAAAGTGCTTACTTTTTATAGCCAGCATGGCATAGAGCAGAGATTTTGGGGGTTGAATTACTGTGGTTGGCAAATGTTGAAGCTGACAGCAGAGGTCCACAGAGTCTTGGATAGTCTGCCTTTGTGTTACACCAAAATAAGGAAACAAAATATTTATGAACTTAATTCTGCCTCTCAATTCTTCCCCTCTTGGAAACGGCAATTCTCTGTGTGATGATATGTGTAGACGTGCAGTTCAGATGAGTTCCTCGCCAATGTGATATTCTGTAAATGTGGTGCACCTGTGTTTTCTTGGTCACCCTGCTGCCACTGGGGTGCCTTAAAGCACTTTCTTTCAAATAAGTGAGTGGGAGGTGGCAGTGGTGGGGGGAGAGTCAGGGGGAGGGGAGGGAGTATGATCTTCCCTTTCCTCTTATTTTCCAATTTCTTCTCATTTGGAATGCCTCGGAACATACATTTAGTTTCAGGTTAAGATGTCAGGTTTATCTCGGTCCAGAGATGTTGACACATCCCCCCCTGGGCCTGCAGGGGCCCTGTATGCCCTCATAGTCTACCTATTTCACAGGGATGCAGCTGTATTTATAATATGCACTCCTAATATTGCAGGACTGCTCAGGTCAGGGCTTCATGAGCCTCACGTATCAGACAGACAAGCCCACAAAACTGAGCAACACATTGAGGCCTCCTTCACAAAGCTGCCAACCCAACGTCCTCTCTCCAGGACCAGAGGGACCCTCATGTACGAATGACCCTCCACCCAGCAAGCCAACACGCTGATGAGTCTGAGAGGCGGACATTTAGGGCTGGGAGAAACCACAACAAGCCAAACGAGATGACTGGCCATGAAGGCAAGCAAAACCAACCAGGAATACCAATTCTGCGCCCTTCCTTCATTTCGACCTCCAAAGATTTAGACTTCTGATGGTAAAAAGCAACAATGTTCTGACCTGAAAGGGCTGTGAGGTTCTGTCGCCACTGGTTGTTGAAAGAATCATTCCTCAGCAGCAGCGGGACCACTGGCCTCGGCGGCAGCCGCAGTGGCAGCAACCACAGACAGCGGAGTTCAGTCCTATTGGCATTTCATTCTGGAAAGGGGAGGGCGGGGAGGGAGGGAGGCAGTCTATTGGCCTCAAAAGCTGAAACATCTGCTGGAGTTATTAACAGCTTTTTGGCTGAGTTCAGCAGCAGGGCACCTTGTGGTTGATAGATTCTTCTCTCAGCAATTCAAAACAATGCAGTTAAAGCAAATTTCTCATTTTCAGAGCACAGCTTAACGAGGCGTACAGTAGTTTAAAAATAGTCACACTTAGGATGGTCAATAGTGGTGACTACAACCCAGGGTTACCTTCGGTCCTCCGTGGTGGTGTTAACTCTGCCAGGGTGGTGTCATAACATGGATTTTTTTTTTTTTTTTCCAAAGACCACGTAGTTCACGGTTAACTCACTTTGGAGGAATTTACATTATTTATGAAGTTAAGGCAGATTATCCTATGGTGTAAATATTGGCGAACTGGATCAAACCACTTAGACAGCTTGTGGCTCTCCCTTCCCAAAAGCGTACATTAAGCCTTTTTAGGCTCAGAAGTCCAATTCCAGGAAAGGTTTTGAGGGGCCAGATTTTTGAAGCTGCAGTAAAATGGAATATATGGCAACAGCTTGGGCTGGAAGAGCCCAGGATTGGAAGGCAGGCAGGGGCTAAAGGTTCTAGCTGTAGTCCTTGTCCTAAGTGGCTGTGTGAGTCCTTGTGGTAGGGGGGTCACTTCATCTTTCTGCCTCCATTTCTTCCTGAATAAGATGATGAAGCTTATTAAGGTGTATGAAAGTCAAAGCCACTCAGTCATGTCAAACTCTTTGCAACTCCACGGACTGTAGCCCAGCAGGCTCCTCTGTCCATGGAATTCTCCAGGCAAGAATACTGGAATGGGTTGCCATTCCTTCCTCCAGGGGATCTTCCCAACCCAGGGATCAAACCCAGGTCTCCTGCATTGCAGGTGGATTCTTTACCACCTGAGCCACCAGGGAAGCCCATGTATGTTTCCAAATGCTTCCAGCCTTTTCTGTCATCCTGGGAACTGTGGCATTCAAATCCAATTTGAAAGTGTTCCTCTTATAAGTCATAAATTGTTAACCAAGTTGAGACTGTTTGCCAATGTCTTTTTGTGTTAGCACATGACACTGTATGTGGTATTTGGGTGGGGGCATCAGACAAACAAACTGTAACATTAAATAGCTCTGTCACTCACTTCAAGTGAATGCACCATATGCTGTAACAGACGCAGGCAAAATACAACCAGGCACAGCTGGATTTCCTAGACTGTCAGTTTCTCTGGCCAGACGAGTGTCCAGCCCAAGGAAGGGTCACACATACTTTGGGACCTACTGATCCAGTGTGATAAATTCGGCAGAACAAAGAGGGTGATGAGGGAGAGAGAATGCTGACCAGAGGAGGGCTAGCACCTGTGATGAGGCTGAAGTCTTCCCTGTCTCTCTTTCATCATCGCCCCTGTGCCCAGCACAGGATGTTCTTGTTCTGTCACTGAGCTGTGTCCAATTCTTTGTGACCCCATGGACTTCAGCACTCCAGGCTCTTCTGTCCTTCACTATCTCCTAGAGTTTGCTCAAATTCACGTCTGTCGAGTTGGTGATATCATCCAAGCATCTCGTCCTCTGTTGATCCCTTTTCCTCCTGCCTTCAATCTTTCCCAGCAACAGGGTCTTTTCCAATGAGTCAGCTCTTTGCATCAGGTGGCCAAAGTCTTGGAGCCTCAGCTTCAGCATCAGTCCTTCCAATGAATATTCAGGGTTTTTTTTTTCCTTTAGGATTGACTGGTTTGATATCCCTGCAGTCCAAGGACTCTCAAGAGTCTTCTTCAGCACCACAATTTGAAAGCATCAATTCTTGAGCGCTCAGCCTTCTTTATGGTCCAACTCTCACATTCATGCATGACTACTGGAAAAACCATAGCTTTGACTACATGGACCTTCATCAGCACAATGGTGTCTCTGCTTTTTAATATGCTGCCTGGGTTTGTCATTGCTTTCCTTCCAAGGAGCAAATGTCTTTTAATTTCATGGCTGCAGTCACCATCCACAGCACAGGATAGGAGAGTCACTGTTTTCTTAAGCACACTGATGATCTGATCCTTCACTGCAGAGGGGAATGATATAAAATGTACTGCACTCCTCTTTCCTGCATTCTGATCCAGGCATCTCTAGCAACAGAGACAGTGTTTTTATCTATTCAAAAAGTATCCTGGTTGGTTCTAAGATAAATGTACACCCTGACGGGCAAGTGTCTCATGAATGTGGGGGTGCTTCTAGCCTCTATAACCAGCTTTTGTCATAAGGCTGGGCACATGGTCCAAGTCTAACAGACGTGTCTGGTCCTTGACCTCAGGTTTCATTCATACCTGCTAGGAGTCTGGTCCAAGTAAAGTGAGTGAAAACAAACAGAAGCCTTTCCATGTTGCCCTTAAAAAGGAAACCCTTTCCAATGTGTCTTTCAGATAAAGGAGAAAAGTACCCTCAAATTCCTGTAAACCCATTTGGGCAGTACCAGCCTTGATTTGCAGATAGACACAGCTGATGTCATGCCTCATCCCCTAACATTACCAGCCCCCGTGCTGCCCTGAGGTTGGCTGTTGCCAGAAGAGGCTCATTCACTGATAACTATTCACACCTAGAACCCTGTATGACCAGCTCCAAGCAGCTTGCTGAGAACTTCTGATGTGGGAGAGAGCAATCCCAGGGCAGACCCCCAGACTCTCATAGGGGCATCTGACATGCCCCCTGGCTCTGTGACACAGCTGCCCTGCAGTGTTCCTGTGTCACATGGACACTGTCACCTTGTGCAATACTAAGGCAGCCACCAGTGGGCAGAGGCGGCCCCGGTAGTCCAGTGTAGGCAGAGCATACGGCCCCTATCTCCGCTATGAAGTCATACCTGAATTCTAGAGACAGAGGAGATGAGAAAAGAAGACCCAGCCTTTCCTGAGAAGACAGTGACCAAGGTTTCCAGGTCAATGGGATGCCCAGCTCCTGAAACAGTGCTAGTGAACTTGGGGGCTGCAGACTTTGTGAAGGCTCACACATACCCTGCAGCTTGTTCAGCAGGTCCCAGCTGAAGCCTGGGGACTCAGGCTTCGACAGGTGACTGCAGCTCCCACCCACGGGTTGCCGAATGGAAACCTATGGCCACAGGTTGACCTTAAGCTGGCCTTTCACAGACTCTTAAATAAAGAAATTAGGTTGATGGGAAATAAATATCAATGGATTTCTCTCCACCCCTAAATACCAACTGATCTACACAAAAGCAAGTATAACATGCCCTCATATCTT
Organism: Bos mutus; assembly: GCF_027580195.1. Taxonomy (NCBI): domain Eukaryota; kingdom Metazoa; phylum Chordata; class Mammalia; order Artiodactyla; family Bovidae; genus Bos; species Bos mutus. Next base: position 69,635,382 of record NC_091624.1, on the reverse strand, counting down.
GTGTCATCTAAAGCATAGATGTTAATTTGCTGGAAATGTGTGTGTGTGTGTGTGTGTGTGTGTGTGAATTTTAAGCATGGTATAATTTGTCATGTCAGGGCATGCATAAGACCAATAGAAAATATTTTTTTTTTTACTGCTGGGTAAAAAGTGATAGTATTCCACTTGAACCCTGCCATATTGGATAGCTGTCATATTAAAACAATTCTAATTTAGACTCAAAGATTATGTGCAGTGTTTAGTAAAATGAAGAAATAGGAATTAGGTAATCCATGGGCTGTCTTTATTTTGACCACTATGCTAATAGTTAATTTTGAGTAAGTTGCTCAAACAGTACATAATAATTTGCCTTTTCCCTAAGTAAGTCAGACTAAGCATTGTCATCACTTACTGGTAAATATGAGGCATCATACTTTTGCAGAATGACTATGGAAAATTTAGGAGTTTAATAATAATTGAATTACAACCTATTATCTTAGGTTGGTAGAATTGTCGGTAGCATTGTTCTTCTATAAAGTGAAATAAATCTGATAAAGATTTGTTATTTAAATGATGGCTGTTTCTTAGTATTGCTTCACAGATGAAAGATAAAGGAGATAATGTAATCTCAGTATTCTACAGCAAAGCAACTCTATCCAAGAGAAAACAAAGGTCATCAGGTCAATTCTCAGCATTAAATGAGGATAGAGACTTAGAGAGGTTAAGCCTCATCCAAGGCTACACAGAAACATACTCCCTTTCTCAGGATAGTTGTAATGGAAAAACCAAACTCCCTTACAAGATATGTTATCAAAGACAGAGTAAGTAATCTAAGACAGGATGCCAATCATATTCTCTTTCTCTTTCAAGTATTCCCTAATACTTTTCTTTTATAGAGGAGTATTTAGTGTCTGGTCCAAAGGAATAGAAAATTTTGCTCCTGAAATCCTCAAGTGGAAAGTCTGTATTGATATCTATGAATAACCTTTGTCAACTCACCAATGAATAAATAAGTATTTTGATGTACTGAAACATTGGGTTGGCCAAAATTTTGGGGCTTTCCATAACATCTTATGGGGCCTTCCCAGGTGGCACTAGTGGTTAAAAAAAAAAAAAAAATCAAAAAACAACCTGCCTGCCAATGCAGGAGATGTAAGAGACATGGTTTTGATGCCTGGGTCAGAAAGATCCCCCGGAGGAGGGCAAGGCAACCTACTCCATTCATGCTCAGAGAATGCCATGGACAGAAAAGGCTGGTGGGCTATATGGTCCATAGGGTTGCAAGGAGTCAGACCTGACTGAAATGAATTAGCACACATGCACACACCATTTTACAAAAAAAACTTGAATGAACGTTTTGGCCAACTCAATAGCAAAGTGTTAGTCACTCAGTCATTTTCGACTCTTTGGTGCCCCATGGACTGTACCCCTCCAGGCTCCTCTGTCCATGGAATTTTCCAGGCAAGAATACTGAAGTGGTTTGCCATTTCCTTCTCCAGGGCATCTTCCATAAAAACCTTCAACTGTAAGGAAGGGGTTCTGGGAAGAGATACCAACATTGTTGAATACTCTTTGTGTTCCAGACACCCTGCTAAGAGGATTTTAAAGTATGTGATTTATGTTCATATCTCAGTCCAAGTAGGCGCTCTTATAGATGGAGACACTGAGACCCAGAGAGGGGAAGGACATTCCCAATGCTACTATGTGGTAAACACAGGCTTTAATTTCAGGCCACCTTAACCTGTTCTCTTTATTTACCCATATGTGCCACATATATGCAGAAAGATTTACATTCAAAGGAATACGCATAGTAAGCGATGGGCATTATAGGTGATACCCATTATGAGAGTACGGAGGAGAGATCGCTGATACCCCCAGAATGAGTCCATTATGAATCCTGGATTAGAGTGGTCAGGTACTAGGTTTCATTGAGACAATGGAATGAGCGATGTCCTGAGGAATGGGTAGACTTTGATAGGTAAATATGATACAGAAAGACATTTTATTTGAGGAAAATAGATCCCAGCAGGAAATGCACCCTAAAGAAGCATGAGTAGAACATCTTGGCTAAAAAGGAAGGTTTCCTTTGGGAAGTCATAAAACAAAGTCCAAAGACACTTGGGTTTGGACTCAAAAAATTCAATGCCAGTGTAAAATGTTTGAATTTAATACTTTGGGTAAGAGAAGACTGTAAAAAGGTTGCTTGGAGATAGATTAGAGAACCAGAGAAAGGAGGCAGGGAGGGTTTCTCAGATTTTACTACGGCAGTCCAGGTGGTGGTGATGATACAATGAAATTAAATGAAAAGGAACTTACAAGGGAAAATGAGCCCTGTTCCAAGGAGATGTGGTCACATCTGTTGACTGCTCAATTGCTGAAAGCTTGCTGTATACTTGGTCCTGTTCTGTCATCTACAGATATAGCAAGTGAACCAGGCAGCTATACTCTTTGCTGCTGGGGACTCACCTTCTAGTGGATGATCTGGGGGCTGTGGCTTAGGTTGATACAGTCGGGGGACCTCATAGGGGAGAATTAGTTTTGTTTAAGAAGATAATTAGTCGGAGGTGAGATTTAGGTTGCCCAGGTTAAAATGTAGATGAAGCAGGTGATAATAAAGAAATATTTTAGTAGGGAGATCAGACTTAGAGAAATTAGAAAGCCCTATAGGAGAAGTGAATGGAGAAGGAAATGGCAACCTACTTTAGTATTCTTTCCTGGAGAATTCCATGGACTGAGGAGCTTGGCGGGCTGTGGTCCATGGGGTTGCAAAGAGTCGGACACACACACAGGAGAAGTGAAAAGGCATTCTTTTCATAATGTCCCTGTACATGCCCCTTGAGTCTGCTTTTATCTTTAGTTTCATCCTAGTCTCTCTCATGCACTTTATGGTGTCACTAAATTTTTGCCTATCAAGGAAGTGTAAGATTTAAATAATTCTATTTGCTTGTAGCACAGGAAGATAGCCAACTATGTTTGATTGCTTCAGAAGAGTTATGAAATTTTTTATTCCATGAAATTCTTTAGGGCACTGCACCTCAAAATTTAATGTGCACATGAATCACCTTAGGATCATGTTAAAGTGCAGCTTCGGATTCCGTATATCTGGGTGGGGCCTGCAATCCTGCATTTCTAAGTTCCTAGGTACTGCTGCTATCGGTGGTCCTCAGATCTAACCTTGAAGCTATGGCACCATTGTATTATTAAATCTCACATTGCTCTCTCCCATTGCTGTTATTGAAAACTACTTTTTGCATCTTGTAGGTAAAAACATATTAGGACAAAGATGATAAAAACAAAGGAATGTAAACTTTGTGGGAGAAAAGGCATGTAAAATTTTGCTATATAGCCAAGAATATGATATCAATGACAAACAGAAGGGCAGATGTGTTATGGGAAATGACTTCCAGGTTGGATAGTCCAAGAAAGTTTCATAGAAAAGGATGTTTTTGAGCAGGTCAGGATTACAGTAGGGAAAGAAGGAAAGAAAAAAAAAAAAACAGAGTTAGAAGATAAGATCAGTGCCATATTATTTTGATTACTGTAGATTTGTAACACATTTTGATAGCTTAGTGCCAAGCCACCTATCATTATTCCAATCTCTCAAAATTTTTTGTTTGTTGTTTTGTTTTGGTTTTATGTGAGCCTTACATCATCATGAAGTTTCAGAAAAAAAATGTATTGAGAATGATCATATTTCATTAAGTTTAAGGATTACTTGAGGAGGTATTGACATTTTTCTAAGGCTAAGTTTTTCTGTTTCTCCATTTATTATAGTCATTATCCTCTTCCGTAGAAGTTGACAGTCTTCTGGAAATAGTTTCCTTTTGGGTAGATTTTTGTTGTTGTTGTTAGCTGCTATATGTAATTCTTTATTTACTGTTATTAATGATTTTTGTGTGTGTGACTGACTTTTGCATGCCTAGTATTACCTTTGCTTTTGGGAATTATACCCTCTTAGTAAGGAACTATCTTTTCCTCAATTTTTACCTCCAAGTGGTATAGCTACTATAGTTTATTTCTCTGTAGTTTATTTCTCTATTATATTTTCTAATCAGGTATTGCTGATACACAGGCAAAACTCCTGGAGTTTGTATACTTAACATGTACATTTATTTCACATAAAGCTTACTAAGCTTTATTGAAATGATTCTTTGGGGTTTTTCACGTAAATAATGACATTTAAGAGTGCCATAATAATTTTCTCATTTGTGCTCCATTTGTTTTTCTTATGCATTTCTAAATGCATTGGTCAGAACTTCATAAAATGCTTCATCATAAAGTTAATGTGAATAACTCAGTCTTCTGTTTTGTTTTGTCTTCTGTGGCTTTATAGTCAGATCAATGTTATTAAGTCAATATTTTAATTCATCTTCTCTATCAAGATAATTTAATATTTGTGTTCAATTTTGATTAAAAAATTATAATTCTGGATTACCATTGTTCCTTGATGACTAAACTTTTCAAGTCCTGAGTTCTTCTAGTTTCATTTCTTCTCTTGAACTTTTCAGGACGGACATTTTAATTTTAGCCCTCAGATTTCTGAGATTCTTATACACACATTCAAAAATGTGTTAGGTAGAAAATTGTTGGGCCACATCTTTTTCTTATAAAAAAAAATCTTTACATAGTTGTTCCATTGATTATGCCATTGACAGGAATATGAGACTGAGATAAGTTTGTTTCCTTGTAGAATAATCATTTTCCCCCTACCTTGAGTGGCAGAGAGATTGAATGTCAGCTCTCTGGTCTCAGATAAAAAGATGTGCAGAAAAGGACACATTAGCTAAGCTGCAATTAGGTCCTCAGGCTTTGGGCACTTCCATAAAGCTCGAGGTGATGATACATTGCATTATCCAGGTAGCTCCTGCTTTTTCCAAGCATGCTTGGGTGGTGGCATGTTTATAGAAACAGATAGAAAGCTTAAAGACTTCCTGGTGGTGGGTAAGATAAAGAAGGAAGAGGTGTAATCTGAGGTACACCTTGAGATATAATATGCCAGGTCAAGGAATGGTAGATGGAAACAGTTCACTCAAAGAAACAGCATGAATGCATAGCACAGAGATGGAAAAGCAGGCCATCTCACAAAAGTAATCCACAGGGTCCATGGAGGGAATAGCTGGAGCTGAGGCCAAGCCAGTGGGATGGGGCCAGCTGCAGCGGTATCTTAAGGAAAATGGGCATTATTCTGAAGGTAATAATCACCTAAACCAACGAGGAATCATCCAAAGTGGAAAAGTGCCATCAGGCCTGCACTTCAGATTTATTTTGCTGGCAGTCTGCATGGAATTTTGAGGGCAGGCCATTTGGAAGCCTAGATGAGAGACAAAGATCTGGAGCTGGGCAGTAGAAATGGATCAGAGACAAATGAAGCACACGTTTTGGTGTTTGAATTGACAAGATATGTAAGAAATGTGAAGGCAGAGAGAGACAGAGGAACCAAGATGACTCCTGTTTCCTGGGCGTATACAGAAGCTGTCTAAAGAGACAGTTGTAAATAGGAAGTTTCCAGGTAAGAGAAAACTCTGGGCTGGTGAAATAGAATGGGTCTGTGTAAATGGGAGACAGTGAGGTTATTCAGAGAGGGATGATGAAAGGTGAAGCAAGAAGTGAAAGTTGAGGCCAGACACAACAAAGAAGTTGGATGAGTCAAGAGCTGGAAACCCACCTGGGGTTTGCAAGTGAAGCAATTATTAGTGACCACTGCTTGAGGAGTTCCAGTTCAGTGGGGAGTAGAAGGCAAGTAACAAGGATTTTCAGAGAAATTAGGAAAGAGGCCTCATGTGCTTCTTCTAGAAGCCAGAGGCAAAAGGAAAAGAGAAGTGTGTGGGTAGCTGATGTAGAACTAGGAATTTTGTTTGCTTAATTTTTAAGAATGTAACTGAGGAAGCAAGTCCCCAGATTGGCTTATCCTGAATCTCCAAGTTATTTTTTATTTCTTTGACTGAACCATAGGATCTGTCTGCATTTCTAGTAATTTACTTTTTCTTCTTTTATCCTCTAAATATTTACATTTTTTCCAAAGAGTTGTTCAATTGTATTTTAACACTTTTCATCTTACTAACTCTGCTTGTTAGAGAAAACACAGAATTTCATTGAAGTCAGCAACCTAGAATTGGAAGACATCTTGGATCAATTTGTCTAACCTATTCTTCCAAAGTTGTAATTTCCTTTCAGCATCCTTAACACATTTCCAGTGATAGTAAACCAAGTCAAGGCAAGTCAATCACTGGTTGGACCTACCATACCTAACAGCATGTCTGTGTTAATTCAGAAGGCATGTGTTAAGCTGCAAGTAATAGATGACTCCAAGTCAAAACTGTTTCAACAGAGATGAAAATATTTTATCAAGTAAGAATTGCTCAAGTAGGCAAGTTTCAGAGTTTGTAAAATCAGTGCTTCAACACAATATCAAAGACCCAGGATTTTTTCCATCTTTTTACTCTGCCATTCTTAGTGTCTCTGCTTAGCTTCCTCATTGTCACAATATGGCTGCCAGTACTCTGGGCATCACATGCAATCATTAGATGTCTAGCAGAAGGAAGAGGGACATACCCTGTTTAGTATCTTTTTGTTGTTATTGAGGTTACCTTTTCCATGCATCCTGGAAACTATCAGGAGAAAACTATCAGGAGACTTCCACCTCAGTATCACATAATAGCAAAGAGCATGGATAATGAGCCACACAGTCTGGGTTTGTATTCTAGTTCTAATTTTATACTTTCTTAAGCCTCTCTAGCTCTCAGTTTTCTGAGCTTCAAAACTTATATAGTCATACAACTTACCTCAACTTACCCTCATAGGGTTTGTTGTTGGAATTAGCATTAATAAAGTACTTTTAAAAAGTGCCTGGCATACAATAAGTGCTCAGTAAGTTTTTATTATTACGCATTCAACAATCCTAATTGAGCTACATGCCCTTCACTTAATCAGTTACTGGCAAAAGAAATGGGGTTATTCTGAGTGGCTTTGAAAACTTAATATTTATCCCTGAAATGGGGGGCTAACAATGTGTGTCTACATACAGATATATGAATAAAACTTGGGCTCTATTAACCAAAATAGGAGAAAGGATGGTTGGCTCTTGGAGAGACAGCCAATAGTGTTGACCATGCAAGGCACAATTTGCCACTTGTTGTCATTCCATTCATTTGCAGAGTTTGGTAATATTGGGAGAAGGAATTGTAAGCAAAGACAATATTATGGTTAATATATATTAGTGATACATTGAAATACACACATTCTAAGTAGATTCATGCTTGAATCCTACAAGTAAAACCTGAAAATACATTCAAAATACCTAACAATTAGTTTCAATATCATTCCAAGTAGCAGTTTAAAAGAACTTGTATTTTTATATCAGTTTTCAAAGCTTTATTTACTGACCTTTTCCCATTCAATTCTCACAGCAGTCAGGTGATGAAGGATAGGATTGGTATGATTACCATCTTGTGGATGATGAAATTGAGGTTCTTCAAAACCTGGTGGGAACTCTGGATATAGAGGTAAGAAGTAGCAGGATTAATACTTAAATTCAGATCACCCATTTCCTAGTAAGAAGTCTTTCTCCTCTCTCACAGTGCCTTTCTTATATAATAAAGACATTAGCAGTGGCTCACTTCAGTCTTACAGCCAAAGATTAAACACAGTGGGCCAAGTATGTGCCAGACTACGTGAGCAGAGAGCCGACCATGACACTCTGAGCGCCATTTATTCTCAGAGACGTCAACACACACGTTTACGTGTCACAGTTCTATGGAGGGTTATCTGGAGTCTTGTATTATTATGACCATTCTTTCTTCAAGTGCTCAGTATTAATTGTTAACTTCCAATTTTTTTTAAACCAAAATTGGCACTGGGCTGTTTGGCACTCTGACCCCAGGGAATATGATCTATGAGAAAGCTTTTCACAAAAAGGACTGATCACCTAAGAAAAACAGTTTCATCCCAGAAAAGTAAAATTTGGATAAACCTGCATTTAAAGCTAGGTAAAACTGCCCATAACTTACAATTTTTCTTAAAAATTTTTTTTTCATAATCAGTGGAATGGGTGGTTAGTGACCTTTAAAGAACTTTAATTACTATTTTATTAGAAAGTGTTTGGCATGTTTTGTAAGACTGCTGTAATCATTGTTATTTACATCATGATATGCTCAATGTCTCTGCCAGAGACCCCAGCTGGGGCCCCTGCCCTCTGGACATCTGGCTAAATGATTCTACACCCCATTTCCATGGTTTGTGACAGCCCAGTAGGCCTCCTTGTGATTTCTAAATATTTCTAGAACTTACTTTTTTATGATTTTCTTTGCCTTTATGCTCTAAGATCCCACAATATGAAGGGTCTGCTCCAAATGAACCAGATATGAGGCCTCAATCTCTTCACCGGTTTCTAAAACAACAAAAGGAAAAATAAAACCCAAATTACATTTCATGAGTTAAATAACCCTCCTGAGGATTTGGGAATCCACAGGGTCAGGCTACATTGAGAATCACGTAGACTCCCACTGTCGCATCCTGTCTGGAATAAATGGAACATTACTCCTCCTCTCTCAGACACACCCGATCGCCTCATCCCCAAGGTCTCACATTCTCACGCTTTATTTTCAGGCGCCTGTCAGGGTACTTTCTCTTACTCTTCTTTTTCTAGGAGGAAATCAGGTGTCAATGGCTAGCATCAATCGTGTCTTTCTGTTTTTTTACATTTGTAACTCAGCTTGTTCAGTGTCTGAACTTAAAGTATAAACATATGAAAAGCTTACTTGGCCCAACTTTTTCCCCCATTCTTTTCTGAGGTGAAACCATAAATTAGAACAAAGGTTGGCAAACTATGGCTTAAGGGCCATATCTGGCCATACTCATTTATTACCATTTTTTGGAATCCTTTTTTAAATTTTTTATTTTATACTGGAGTTTATAGGTGATTTACAATGTTGTGTTAGCTTCAAATGTACAGCAAAGTGACTCAGTTATACATGTAGGCCCTGCTTGATAATTTATTTTATATATATTAGTGTGTATATTTATGTTAATCCCAACCTTCTAATTCATCTGCCCACTCCCCCCACCACATTTTCCCTTTGGTAACCATATGTTTGTCTTCTAAGTCTGTGAGTCTATTTCTGTTTTGTAAGTATGTACATTTTCTAGATTCCACGTATAAGAGATAACATGATATTTGTCTGTCTCCCCTACTTTACTTAGTATGATCATCTCTATGTGCATCAAAGGCTGGTTTCACACTCATTACAATTGCTGAGTTGAACAGTTGCAACAGAGACCACCAAGCCCATTAAGCCAAAAATATTTGCAATCTGGCCCTTCACAGAGGAAGTCTGCCTTGATATAGACAACTCTGTTAGAGGTACCTGGAAACAGTGTCAGAATTTTTTTTTTTTTTTGGCTCCACAATCACTGCAGATGGTGACTGCAGCCATGAAATTAAAAGACGCTTACTCCTTGGAAGGAAAGTTATGACCAACCTAGATAGCATATTCAAAAGCAGAGACATTACTTTGCCAACAAAGGTCCGTCTAGTGAAGGCTATGGTTTTCCCTGTGGTCATGTATGGATGTGAGAGTTGGACTATAAAGCAAGCTAAGCACCGAAGAATTGATGCTTTTGAACTGTGGTGTTGGAGAAGACTCTTGAGAGACCCGTGGACTGCAAGGAGATCCAATCAGTCCATTCTGAAGGAGATCAGCCCTGGAATTTCTTTGAAGGGAATGATGCTGAAGCTGAAACTGCAGTACTTTGGCCACCTCATGCGAAGAGTTGACTCATTGGAAAAGACTGTGATGCTGGGAGGGATTGGGGGCAGGAGGAGAAGGGGCCGACAGAGGATGAGATGGCTGGATGGCATCACTGACTCGATGGACGTGAGTCTGAGTGAACTCTGGGAGTTTGTGATGGACAGGGAGGCCTGGTGTGCTGCGGTTCATGGGGTCGCAAAGAGTTGGACATGACTGAGCGACTGAACTGAACTGAAGGCTTTACTATTGGAGAAGGAAATGGCAACCCACTCCAGTATTCTTGCCTGGAGAATCCCAGGGACAGAGGAGCCTGGTGGGCTGCCATCTTTGGGGTCACACAGAGTTGGACACGATTGAAGCAACTTAGCAGCAGCAGCAAGGCTTTACTATTCATGGCATTTTCATACACCTTATATATCTTGATCATCTAGAACTTCTGAAATACCTATTCTCATTTTATAGTAAGAAAACTGGAAAGTAACTAGCCCAAGATTACACAGGTAGTATGTGACAGATCTGGGATTAGTATAGGTTAATCGGTTCACATCTTCCAGAGGATGCCCTTTGGAGAGCAGGGGAACTGATCTGCCACTGAAAGAGGAGAGGCCCACTTGTCTTCCAGCTCTTGTGATGGTAGAAGACGGGTCATTTTTGTTTGGCCGTATTCTGCTCACTCCTGAATTCTTGAGGTAAATTTGCCAGCTCACTCCCCCTCCCCTAATCTACTAGTGGGTAGGAGAATCTAAAATGGAGATGAGACAACTGCACATTAGTTCTTTTTAACTCTGCACTCATCTGGAGTAGGAGTAAAAGGCATGGAAATGCCCGAGAGTCCAAGAGTTAGAGAAGGATGCAAAGGTGTCTCAGAGCCCAGCTCCTGCTTTGGATTTGGAACTGTTGGCTTGGCCATCTCACTCTGAGTTCAGTGCTCTTTCCACTATAATAATAAGTACACGGCCGGACAGTGATGGCACAAAGTAAAGTGTTAGTCACTCAGTCATGTCTGACTCTTTGCGACCCCTTGGGCTGTAGCCCACCAGGCTCCTCAGTCCATGGGACTTTTCCCAGGCAAGAATATTGGAGTGGGTTGCCATTTCCTTCTCCAGGGGATCTTACCAACCCAGGGATCGAACCCAGATCTCCCTCATTACAGATGGATCCTTTACCATCTGAGCCACCAGGGAAGACGGTGACGGCACAAATGATTTATAATGGTTTCATTAGGAAAATGCAAAGAAGAGATGAAATTGTGTACTGGTTCCCAAATGTGACCATCTTCAATTCCTTCCCTCTCTGTAGATGCATGATGCTCCTCCCATCAAGTGGGTGGCAGAGTCTAATTCCTTTTCACTTGAATATGAGTGATCTGTGGGACAGGTTTGAGGTGGAAGAGCCATGCTGGAACTTCTGACATGTCTCAGGATATAAAAAGCCCTCTGCTTGGGTCTCTTAGAAAGCTCACCCTGAGACATTCCCTCTCAGAAACTAGCTGTCATGCTGTGAGAAATCAAAGCCACATTTCTTGAAAGGCTGCAGACAGGTGTTCTAGGCAAAGGCCCCAGCTCATCTCTCGCCAACAGCCAGCATCAGCGTCCAGCCATGTGAGAGTGCCACCTTGGATGGCCTGTCCAGTGGAGTCTCTGAATGACAGTATGAGACATCTTGAGTGGGAAGCACCCAGACAACCCATAAAATTGCGGTAGTTAACGTATTGTTGTTTCAAGCCACCACATTTTTTTGCATAGCCATATGCAGCTGTTCTGCATGTGCTCAGTCACATCTGACTCTGTGAGTACCCTAGGACTGTAGCCTGCCAGGATCCTCTGTCCATGGAATTTCCCAGGGAAGAATACTGGTGTGGGTTGCCATTTCCTACTCCAGGGGATCTTCCTGACTCAGGGATCAAACCCACATCTCCTGCATCTCCTGCACTGCCAGGCAGATTCTTTACCACTGCACCACCTGGGAAGGAAAAGGCTTAGGAATAAAAAGATAATTTAGTAACACAAGAAAAATGCACATATTTTATGAAACCAGTCAAATCAACCAAGGAATCCATTGTCTGATTACCATGAGAAAAAAGAATCCCCTCAATGGAAATTTGCTATATGACTCAGAGGGAACTCAAACCAGGGTTCTGGAACAACCTAAAGGAGTAGGAAGGGGTGGGAGGTGGGAGAGAGGTTCAAGAGGGAGGGGACATTTGTATACCTATGGTCGATTCATGTTGATCTATGGCAGAAATCAATACAGTATTGTAAAGCAGTTATCATTCAATTAAAAATAAATTTAAAAAAAAGAGTGTATGGCAGAAGAGCTTTCTGGGAATGACAGCCAGGAAGATAAAAAAGAAAAAAAGAATCCCCTAAAGGTACTGTGACAAAACAAGGTTTCAGGTTCCTTCTGCCTCTCTTAATCCTTTTGGGGGAGAGGTGGGGATGCGAGTACAGGTGAGGAGTGAGTTGTGTGCAGGAGGGAAGAGCTCCTTTTAGAACAATAATGCCTCAAGGTCATGTTCATCATTAGCAAGAGATGGTTTTCTCTTGCAGAGACTTCAAGCACAAGAATCTTATCCTACTCCTGGGGAAAATTAAAGAAGTACTGAACAGAAATTTCTAAACACCTCCCTAGGACCGAGCCAAGAATGAGGATCTGCAAAAGTTTGACTTAGAGAAGGAGACTCTTGTTTGGGGGAAGGACTAGGGGGACAAGGGAGAAGAGGAATGTTGGAGAGATTCCAGGTACTGGCAGATTTCCATCTGAGCTCACTGTGGATGCCCTGAAAGGCAGTATTACAGGAAGGGGGAAGAAATATTTTGTTCTAGCTTCTGTTCTTCACATGTACTCCCAACCGGCTAATAAAAATAAGATTGTCTATGCACCCCACAGTGAATGAATTGTGTCCACGCTTTACAATCTCATTAGTGTCTAGATTTGAATGAACTCATTTTTCTCACAGAAAGAAGGATGTCCATCTTGTGGAATGAGGGGTGCCTGAAAATGTCTTCCTTTGAGTTTAGAAGAAATAAGGATGTCCCAATACTGTTTATTGAATTTTGAAAAGGGTGTGTGTATGTGCATGTAAGAACAAGGGCAATGCTCTGGAAAAATAAGCTTCAGTCTTTCCTTCTTCAACATCTCCCACCCTCACCCCAAGCTTGTTGCTTTCACTTTTTCCCTCCCTCCTAGTGCTGGGTGCGCCATTCACCCATCCTAACGTACTCTGCACTTTCTAACCTACTCTGCATAGAAAAGCTGACTTGTAAGGACTTGCATCTACGGACTCCCTTGCACTGGTTGAGGTCAGCCACTTGGGGGCCCTGGAGACAGACAGAAGGGATGGAACAAAGTGAGATCAGGGTATACATACCCCTGACTGTCTCTCTGCAGTCACCCTGGGCCAGTGGTGTCCCTATCTAAAGGTCGAGCTTGTGTCATGACAGCCCTCTCTGTGTGACACTCTCACCATGAGTCTCAGGGAGGGTTGCTAACCCTCCTTTCTCAGGCCCAGGGCTGGTGTCGCCTGTGTTTACATTATCCCAGGGTGCTGCACTAACCCTTGTGGCTTCCTCTCAACTCTCTCAACAAACACTTTATTAAATTATCATGAAATGATCCTAATTTGAGCATGCCATCTATTTCCTGCTGAGAACCTGATGGACACTCTGTTCTATTGATTATTTACATTTTAATATCAGTTTGCTCAAGGTTTTTCTCTACATGGGCTGTTTGTGATTTGAAGTCCCACCCTGGCACCACAAGGACTTTGGTCCCTAGGAATTTCAAGGGTAAATGATCAGATGCAGCTTGCACTGGTGAAAGAAGAAAAAGCAAGAAAATTTAAACCTGTCCCTCAGGAATCACACCCAAAAGAAGTCATCCACTTAATCTAACATTAATTTTATATAGTTCCCTGCCCCATACTTTCATTAAAGCGTTAAGCTAGGTAAGGGTGGAGCGCTCACTCTTCCTTCTGCCATGCTTGGGACGGAAGAGAGTACACGGAGATTCAAGGGGTGGAGTTGGGATGGAGGTGGGTTGGGTAGCAAACACACCAAGACAAGCCTTTTCTGTTTTGTAATTGTTCTAGGATCAACCAGGACTATAACGCACAGCATCTAGAGGTGGGAAATACAGGTTTTCAGTATAATTTCTGCCTTCTCTGTCATAAATTTTTAACCATTTAAAAATTTTAAGTATAGTTAATTTATAGTGTTGTGTTAGTTCAGGTGTACAGCCAAGGGATTCTACCTCTCTGTAGATAGAGAGCTAGAAAGATAGAGATAGATACATCTATTCTTCTGATGTAATTTTGTTAGTTTTAAAACAATCATTTTCTCACATGATTTGAGTGATGTTGGTGGTGCTGTTGAAGCTACCCTGAAAAATGTCTGAGTTTCTAACTTGAAGACCTCTTCAGCAGTTAACAGCACAGTGAGAGACTTGATCACATTGGTTGCTGTTTCTCTGTTCTCCAGTGGCCCTCTACTGCTTAGGATGCGATGTCAGACCTTAGCCTGGCATTGAAACCCCCACTGTCTGGATCAAGGCTGTCATGTGAGCCTTATTCCCATTCCTAGTCCCTCTTCTATCTCTCCTCCCACTGCTCTTCCATGTAGATTAATCTTCAGCCACATCAAGCAATTCTATTGTTTTCAAACACGCTACAAGTTTCTGCCTTGTATATGGGCCAGCTCCAGGCCTTTCCTGAGCGTTCCTGCCAGCTCAAGTTCCCTCCCCTTACACTCGCAGCCTTCCCACTGGCTAGTGAGCTGTTGGAGGAAAAGGTGCTTGAGTTTTTCATCTTGTGCCTCTTTCCCGCATAGCACTGTACCTTGCACGTTCTAAGCCTCCTCAAAAGAGTGTGTGGATCCAAATGGCAGCTTTTCAGGAACTGTTTTTAATTTTCTTTGAGAAGAACAGACAAAGTGAAGGCTCAGAAATGAGAAAGGTAAGTGTTCTGAGGTAAGGGTTCTGAGGTAAGAGGTAAGGGTTCTGTATTGCAGGGCAAGCCTTAACTCTTCCCTCTCAAAGCAACATCTATCTGTCTACCCAGAGATTCATCTCCATGTCTCTAGTGGATCACATTCATGCACACCTCTAAGGACAAGGATTCAGTTTAGGTGAAAGATAAATCTTGAGGGACTTCCCTCGTGGTCCAGTGGCTAAGACTCTAAGCCAGCTCTGAATGCAGGGGGCCCAGGTTCAATCCCTGGTCAGGGAATTAGATCCCACATGCCACAACCAAGAGTTCATCATACGCCACAACTAAAGATCTCATGTGCTGCAACTAAGACCTGGTGTGGTCAAATAGATATTTACTTAGACAGATTTTTTTTTTTTTTAAGAAAGAAATCAGTGTTGTCATTTGCTGCTGCTGGTGGTATCTGCTCAGTCACGTCTGCCCTGTGGTCTGTCCATGGAATTCTCCAGGCAAGGATACTGGAGTGGGTAGCCATTCCCTGATCCTCCAGACCCAGGGATTGAACCTGGGTTTCCTGCATTGCAGGCAGATTCTTTACCATCTGAGCCACCAGGGAAACGCTCATTAAATGCAGACTCCATTTAAGATTGATAATGTGAAAGCTTTTCAAGGTACTGTTGGGGAGGGGATACTGTCTTTCATGGTTTTCCCATATTTATCTGGGTAAAGAAGGAAGACAATTAGATTCAGGAGAAATCCAGAAATTGGAGAGAGAGAGCTTGAAAGTTTGAACTGTTTTCTTTTTCTGGTTGGGAAAATATGCTCTTCTGGTGTTTGATGTTCCAAAGAGATCCCTCCAGCAAGGAGTTAAGGTCGGATGTGGCCTAGTGCCCAGCGAGATCCAGTGGGAGGCCGAAGGAAGGCAGTGGATGAAGCGGTGCGGAAAATGTTCTTTCCAAATCTTACTTATCCCCCCAAGACGGGCCCCTGCTCTAACATTTACCCTGGGCCTTATAATAGCATTTGGGGAGTCATTAAAAGCTTTTGGTGTCACTATTTTAATTAAGAGCGAAAGTCCTGCATGCGCCAGACACAGTGAGGCTCTGTTACTAGTGGTCACTGGGGAGAAATGGAATGTCAAGTAAGTGCAGACTCTTGGCTACAGAGTCCTAGAACCCCTTCCTTAAAGCCTGCTTCAGAAGATTACTTCATCTAGCCAGGACGGTGAACTTGATCCACTAAAATGAAAGGTGGCTCATTCTCTCGAAATCTGTATCTGTATCCTTACCTCTATCTATAACATTCACGTCCACTGAAATGCTGCAATACACGGTCAAATAATGAATGAGTTTATGTTTTTTGATAAAGATTGCAAAAGTGTTGCGACATTGGATCTGCAAAAAGCTAGACTCAAATCTTAAAATATGACTTATGACAGCTGCTGCCACATTTGGAGCCTTAATTTTTAAGCTTCATCCTTGAATCCCTCGCTTACAGAAGATACGCCAAATGGCAGCCAGGGAGGCAATACAAGGCACAGCACTGTATCGTCTTTCAAGACTGTGCAACTGTATTCTTTTCTTGACAAACACTACTTTGAGAGTATACTTTCTTCAGGCTACCTCTCTTCACCTTTTATGATAAACAAAGCAACCCTTTTTTTCAAATCCTTCATTTATTATGATGTACAATTGCTAAATGAGCAGATTCTGTAACCCAACCCCACTCTCCCAGCTTTGGAGGGGATCCAGGGATATTTACTTTAAGCACAGTGCAGTCTTACTGTAATAAAATACTGTATGCACAACATTTCCCAGTAACTGCTTATAGTAGGATGCTATGTACTTAGCCATTACCACTCTACCCAGGGTGCACTGTATCAGAGGAAACACTAAACTTTAACTTTTTCCTCCTCTGGGAATCTGAGAGATCACTTTGCACAGATTAACGTGTTATATACTCTATGCTCTGTAAAAATGGTTCTCCAGTACAGATTTTAGTATGCTTGTTCCTTGTCGATAGCTATGCCATAAAGACAGGGGTACAAACACAAACATGTGATGATTCTACATATATTTAGAGAACACTTAAACATGCTTAAAAAAAAAAAAAAAGTAATTCACGTACAACTTTGTACGGCCCAGCAGTACCACATTCAGGAAATACCTCCATAGCTGCAGACACGAGTGTGTTAATGTCTTTGATTACTTTCATATGGTACACTTGGAATTGTTAAAACACAGCTGCCACACATCAGAAGGTACTAGAAACAATCTGTTGGACAATACAACAAAATGGGAGTAAATGAATTTCACAAATACCCCATGCTAGTTACTAGGGGATGATTAACATAAAAAAGGAAAAAGAGCAAAAAATTTTAAAGTGCCAAATGCAAGAGGAAATATCCCCAAAAGTCAGTGGTCTTTTTTTGATCTTAAACATCCTTTCAAAATATCCCTCCACTATATGCTTAATGGAAAAAAAATATGTATGGACAACCCCCAATATTGATTCATAGTCTTTTCCCCCTCAAGATTATTTTACTTGTTAAGAGCAAAACTTGACAGTTTGGAGGACTAATTATTTTCCAAAGGTAGAAAAATCACCTTGCTAGAGCAAATCTCAGGGGTACCCTGGCTTCTTTCCCTAGCTTCTAAGTGCTGTGACAACGAGTCTAATGTAGGCAGTTACCTATTCTATTCTTAAAACTTTCCAATGGAGATGATTCAGCAGTGTGTCTTAGAAGCTCATTTGGTGTCAAACTAACTACCTAAAACGACTTGGAAAATATGAGACGTGATCCCAGTGGGCATGCAAAGTTGCTAAAATACAAGAGAGGAACTTGAATTCTGTCTGAAACTGAATCTCCCGTTACAAATATTTCTTAAAGCAAGTACAGGTTTGAAGATCAGAGTTTCCTCAAAATACACAGATGGTTTTAGTGTTCCTAATGGAGTCGAAGGTTATCCTATGCATTGCTGATAGATCACGAATTCTCTTTAGTGATGTGTTGTTTCAGCAGCACTGGGTTAGAAGAGGCAAATTCTGAACAGTAGAGACACATGATGCTCTAGCAAAATGAACGTTCGAGTATTGATATGCGGAAAGTGTTAGTGTACAAAGATGTTAGAGACATGAATTTGAAAGTGATCTGTCAACACAAACAAATCAAGATTATATTCTAAGTTCAAAGCAGAAGTTTTCCTGGTTCTCATTTACTGGGAAAATGAGCAAGATAGTCTAGAGATACTGTTTTTTTTTATGTTGACGTATACCGAGCAATTTCCCCCAATGTAGAGAAATTGCCAATGAATGTTTAAAATTAATTGATTCAACAAATTCTTAAGGAGTACTTACTATATGCTAGGGAATGCAGCTAGGAATGACAGACAAATAGCTTGGATTTTTGGATACTTACATTTTTGTTGGAGAAGAGACAGGCAATAGACAAGTAACTTAAAAAAATCAAACAAGGTAATTTTAGCTAATGATAAATGTCATTAAAACATAAAACTACATAGTGTGAAAGAGTGTCTGTGGGTGGAGAGATGGGCTGAAAACCTGTATAGTCAGGGAAAGCCTCTCTGAAGAAGAGGAATTTAAGCTGAGATCTGAATGACAAGAAGGAGCCAACTTTGCAAAGCCTTGAGGGAGAACATTCCACAGACAGGAAGCAGCAAATGCAGAATCCCTCAGGTAAGAGCAAGCTTGGCAGGTTCGGGGACAAACAAGGCCAGTGAGGACTGAGGGCTGTTGGTGAGGGGAGTGATGCACTTTTATTTAAGCAGGCTGTGTATTTTTAGATTTTAGAGTTTGAGCTCAAAAAGATAACACGCGCTCTTTAGATATTGGAAACCATTTCTGATGACGGATATAATAGCTTTTGCCTATTCTCCCAACTGTCAGAGAACAAATGTGTTTTCTCAGAAGTAAGGTCTATGTTCGCTTGGGTTTGCTGGCTCTCACCGTAGCTTGTGAATGCTGCATTCCAGGTCCCTGCAAAGTCCCCACCTTCCTGTGTGGTCAACTCTGGAAGTCCATGGTCATGCTCACAAATAACCCCCCACCACCATGTGGCTCTGTGATCCTCTTCTTCCTACAGTCGTGGCTGCTTCTACGGGTACAGCCCCCTTTGCTGGCCCCACCACATCTCCAGGTTTGGGGTCACCTCTGCGGGGTATGGCCCCTTCATTGCCTTGGGATAGCACTGGCATCTTCAAAAGGCACCAGTGGGCTGCACCTCCACAACACCCCCAAGGTGCCCCAACCGCCAGGGATTTCTACAAAGTAGGAGAGAATGCTGCCTTTTGTGACACTGCCCTGTTTAGGGGCTCACAAACACGGTTACTTTGTCTTCCAGTTCAGTGATGGTCCTTTCAAGTCCTCTTGACAATGCCACCAACTTCCATTCCCTCCACTGCCATCTTTAAACTCCCACATCACCTGTGCATGGGGTTCTAGCCAGGACACCAAATGCAACGGGGGTCAGCCCTCTGCTCTCAGAACTATCCCTCTCCTCCAACTGCAGATGCTTGGTGTCCAGCTCTCTATTCCCCTAGATTCACCCCATCTTTGGAGTTACTCAAATATGTTTGATAAGCCCGTTCTTCCCAATTTTCCCATATGCCAGACACGGCAGATCCCCAGTGGAGGACATAACTGTCTCAATTTACTTCCTCCTGTCCCCACCCTGGTGCATCTATGTCACCTCTGTCAAAGTCTCCATCTCCTCCTGGTTCAACTGCCAGGGTCACTGTCATGGACGAGCCCAGCAATGCATGAGCTTTCCCCTCACTTAGGTCCCTGGAGCAGTTTATGGCAACCAGGATACCTGCAGATCTTTGAGCCTGTCTTGTGAGGAGATGACCTCCATCAATTTCAGGATCTATTCCAAGCCTTCAATAATTTTTTTTAGTCACGGAGATGACATTTTTTGGCTCTAAAAAGTTCTTTTCTGGGTCTTCTCTGTCCTTTACGACTGGCAGCTCTTTGGGGCTGCAAAACAATGCTATCCGTATACTGTCTGGCCAGATGGAAGGGCTAATTCCCCAGGCAATGGCTCCAGCCACACCTTCTGTATGTTTCAATTCAAGCGAAGCCTTTGGCTCAGATCTCCAAAAGCACATCCTTCTAGATTCACTCCTTGTTCTCAATACGAGGTGTATTCCATGAACTCCCCTCTCACTGCATGTCATGTCCTGGTGGGCTGGATCATAGGATCGTGCATTTTGTGCAATGAACAAAGGCAGGCCAGGATGGGGCCTGGTGCCTGCCTGGCAAGCTGTGCCCCAGTGAGGGCCTGCCAGCCTGAAGAAGGTGTGTCTCCTTGCAACTCAGCTACTCAAGAGAGGCTGCTTTTGTAATTTGCACAATGACACTGTCTGTGCTGCTCTGACAGGTGCTGGGAGGAGTGGTTTATTTCTGCATCCTAATTGTATCCTCTGGGAGCCAGCCGAGAGTTTCCATTGCCTTTGTTCTCCCAACAGGCTCACTAATTCCTAGGGAGAATACAGACCATGCACATGTCTCTTAAAAGAGTTTATCATTTAAGGAGCCGAGGTGGCACCCAAATTCTCCAGTGAAAGAGATCTTCAAGGGGCAGCTCAACTCAGAAAGTGGGTGCTCTTGTGGCCCCCACAGCTAGAACGGGGAACATAGTTAGATTTCTTCAGAAACTCCATTGAAATTATCAAATGACTTTTCTTTGAGGAAGTAACTCAATGACCAGCATGGCCCATGAACATTTTGACATGTACCTCCATGGCATATCACGGCATCGACTTTCTAGCAGCTTGATGAGAATATGTTCTTGGCCTTGTGTTAGTTAAATCTGCATCAGGAATCTCCTTCCAAAGACAGGAAAAGATGCAACTCTTTCTTATAAGCTGTTGTCAGCACTCACTAATGTAAAACTCTAGGCCTCTGCAAGTTCTTCCCCTCCCGCTAAGTTTCTCAGAATCTTAGGTAGTACATTAGGTGAATTCAGACATAAGTCAGATTAGTCATGCTGAGTGTCAGCCAGAGAAGGAGAAACATCATATGATACCCTTATATGCACAATCTAAAAAGAAATGATACAAATGAACTAATTTACAAAATAGAAACAGACTTACAGAATGAATTTATGGTTACCAGGGGGGAAATATGGGGTAAGAGATAATTAGGGAGTTTGGGATGGACACGTACACACTGCTGTACTTCAAATGGATAACAACAAGGATCTACTGTATAGCACAGGGAACTCTACTCAGTGTTATGTGGAAGCCTATATGGGAGGGAGTGTGGGGGAGATTGCATGCATGTCTACTCGCTCAGTCATGTCTGACTCTTTGTGACCCCTTTGGACTGTAGCTCCATGGCTCCTTTTTCTATGGGATTCTCCAGGCAAGAATACTGGACAGGGTTGCCATGCCCTCCTCCAGGGGATCATCCTCACCCAGGAATCGAATCTGCATCCCTATGTCTCCTGCACTGCAGGTGGATTCTTTGCCCAGTGAGCCATCAGGAAAGCCCTTGGGGGAGAATGGATACGTATATATGCACGGTTGAGCCCCTCTGCTGTGCACCTGAAACTATCACACTGTTAATTGGCTATGCTCCAATCTAAAATAAAAGGCTTTTAAAGAGAAATAAGTCAAATTAGTTACTGTGTATCACCTTCATTTCTGTTCTTCTGATAAGACTCTCTGTGCCCTGTGCTTGGTGTGTGGAACATGTCCTATCTCTGCCTCCTCCACTAGATGTCCACACATCTTTGCCCATCCCACACGCCTGACCAAGGGACTGTGGCCCCGGATGGGCCGAGCTATTGCTGCTTTGGCTGCTTACTACCCCCAGGGGTCTTCCTCCACCAAGGCCCAAGTAAGTACCTGTGAGATGCTGCAACTGTTCAGAATCCTGCTGTGAGTTGGGGGCATTGGTGCTTCTTCTCTTTAGATTTCTGTTACACTAGAGGGTTCCCAAAGCAGTAATGCATGTGCTTTAACACCTTAGGATGGCTCTCCGGAGCAGCCCTACCATTTTCATGCATATTATCCCAGCTCATCTCTGGACTCAGACACAGGGTGAAGGACTACGCCAGGAGCTCATCCAAGTGACAGATGCTCCGATGTATTCATGATCACCCGTCTCTGGCTCTATTCCTGACTGAGCTCGTGTTTGTGTCTCTGTTCCATTCGGACAACTGGGAAACTCCTCAGCTCATCATACAAATTGACCAACGGCAGGCCCATCTTGCCTGTTTGCCAGACTCATGAACTTTCCCCCTCCCTCAGCCCCAAGGACATATATTTTCTAGTAGTGATTAGGTCATACATTTTTTTTTTTCTTTTGCCGTCACTCTGTCCATTTGTTTCATAAAAGAATTTGAAACATTCAACTATTCTGGCAGTTTCTTAAGCTGCAAAATATAGGAATGAGATATTCCATCAGTAAGCCTCTTCCACATCCTATTAATGCAGTAATGTCTCAAAAGTTTATAATTAGGATGAACTTGCTTGCCGGTTAATGAGGTCACCATGAATCAAAAATGTAGAGTAAAAAGTATTACTTCTTCATTTGGATTCAAGAATATGTGTAGTGAATAAGACAGTAAAATATCTGCATTTAAACATTAAGTTGCAGTTGTTTCAAGAAGCTTAAGCTCCATCATTCGGTGAAGGCACCACTATTCTCAGCTGGGCATTTTGTACCGGCACATAACATATGGGCTTATGTGTATAAGCTTCAGAGAACTTAAACCAGCTTCTCCAAAAAAAAAAAAATAAAATAAAGCATTCTGACATTTTCTAGGTTAGAGAAAAGATGTTAAATGAAAGAGGTGATCGAAAAGGCTTCACTACTTGTGTTATTGGAGAACAAATACAATGGATTGATAGGTGACTCAGGTTTACAGCAATGGGTTTCTAACTTTTTAAAAAAGTATTCTTTATCCAACCTCAAGATTGTTGCAAGCTTGAGCATATTTAAAAGTTTTGCTTTCAACTGGTAAAACAGACATGCAGTGATGTGGTGGCAAACTTCTATTAACGGGATCTCCAGGAAGAGGGTGAGGTGGCAGAAAAGGGTGGATTTGTAGCATGTGTCCATTTCTATGGTGTAAACACTCCTACTATCTGGGATTTCAACTTGCCAGAGTGATGTCTCTGCACATGGATTTGAAAGAGAGTTGCAGGAAAACACCATTATACAGTATTTCAACCACACAGGTACAAGAGGTGACACTAACCTCAAAAGCAGAGATAAGGCAGTAGAGACTTCCCTGGTGCTCCAGTGGCTAAAGAATCCACCTGCTGATGCAGGGGACACAGGTCCAGTCCCTAGTCTGGGAGGAGTCCTCATTCTGCAGAGCGCCTGAGCCCACGTTCCACAGGGAGAGACGCCACCACGATGAGACGCCTGTTCTCTGCAGCTAGAGGGTAGCCCCTGCCGGCCACAGCCACAGAAAGCCTGCGTGCAGCAGTGAAGACCCGGCATGGCCGAAAATAAGTAAATTTTAAAAATAAAATAAGTACCACAAGATGTTTTTAAAAAGAGAGATAATGTAGTAAATAACAAGAAAGTGATGGGTTTTGAATATTTACTACCTATGCTTTTAATAAAAGTTATATAATTATGAGTTGATTGAACTGAATTTGAACAATGGTCATGTTTAACAAGCAACTCACAAAATTCTTGAAAGTGTAACAGCCAACTCTTGAGAACTGGCCCAAGCTTACGGCATACCACCACACATACCCAATCGGTCAGGTCCTGTAGGATCTGACTTTGGAAACAGGAAGTGCACAGACAAGGTATCGTCCAACTTTGTACCACTAACACTGGCCACATCCTTCAGAGAATATGCCAGAGGGGCCTTTCATTAATAAAATCTCAACTAATTAGAATCCGTAAAAAACAAACCCTCAGATAACTAGGTTTTCCTTTTATTTTTTAGAAAGAGAAACAAGTTGTAAGGTTGGTTTAGTGCCTGCTCTGAAAGGTTTCTAAGACAATGTATTATATCAATTTATTTAAAAAAAAAAAAAACTTATTCCAGAGAAGGCTTAGATGTCAACACCATAAATTTCCTGTGCACTGAGAAAAAAATAAACAAAAGTACAAAGAAAGATAAAAGAGCAAACCTCAGTCAGGGAAGTTGCCTGGACAGCACGTTGTGGATCAGCAGCTCCGTCCTGTCCTGGCTGAACTAAGAACGGTCCGCCCGTTCCAGGTGGCCCATCTCCAGCTTGCCAGCAGATGAGAAGGGCCTGCACGAAAGGCTCTTCCTAAACAGATGTGCCAGTGCTCGGCTGAGGCAATCACATCCCTTCCCTCAGGGGTTTGAACTGCAGGAAAGAAAGAATGTGTCCAGTTAGTGAGGTGAGGCCAGAAAGAGATCATGAGGCAGTACCTGGGCCAGGTTAGTCACAAGAAGAAAGCATGAGTAAGCAAAGGACAAGAGTGATGTGCCAAGTCAAGGAAGAGATAGTCTGTAAGAGGGGGAAGTGAGCAGCTTGTCCCCATTTGACCTAAATCCTTGTCAGCTGGCCAGTTCCAGGCCATGCGCAATCCCCTTAATAAACCAGGGTATGAACTAGGATGCATTGTGCTCGTTGTATCATAGGCAGAATTGTAAATGTACATAAAAAGGCACTGAAATGAGTCCCCGTATTAAGTTTTTGCTGGTATTTATTGTGTAGATCCTTAGAAATTCTGAGCAGAAGAATGGACAAATGTTTTCAATGGGAACTTTATAAATGAGCAGAACTTGCTTCACATGGCCATTTCCTAGATTAATTCTTAAGTGTAATAGCCTTGTATTAATAAATAATTCAGAGAAGATATTTTTACTGAGAACTAAGTATTCATGGTTCAGGTATGCAGCTTTGGGAAGAATTTAACCTCAAATAAAAGTTAGAGAATCTTTGAGTCTCCCTCAAATATGTTATCAAAGGCAGCTATGTGACAAAATTGTAAGTCAGATTTTCTATTTCTTACATTTTCTATAGCCTCAGCTAGGCTTCTACACAATTATTGTTGTTTTTCCGGTGATGACACCTAAGTAAGGTACTACCTTAAAAGAAAATGTAAAAAGGGTAATAATTCCATAGATTCTTGTAACATGCAAGGTAATTTTACGTACTGTCTTCCATTGGATTTTCTTAACTTTAGGAGATAGGCAGGCATGGTAATCTCCATTTTTTCCAAATGAGAACACCGAGGCTCAGAGAGAAGGTAACTTTCTTTTTTTATTACAGAGTTTTGGAGCTGGGACTTCAACTCCAGTCATGGTAAGAATGATAGTTAAGATGTACTGAGCCATAATCATGTGTCAGGTACTGTTGTAACCATATATCATTCCCATTTTATGGATGAGAAAACTGAGAACTCTCTTAGCCCGAGTTGCTATCAAATGAAGAGGCAAAGCTTTAAACACGCTGATCTTAAAATGTATACATGTTTTGGGAGCTTGGAGTGAGTTAGTAGTTGAAAGTGGAGGCAGGGTTAGAGAGTAAAGAAAGCTAGTTATCACTACAAATGACCCAATTTCGTTCCTTTTTTATGGCTGAGTAATAAACATTCCATTGTATATATGTACCATTTCTTCTTTTTCCATTCATCTGTTGATGGATATCTAGGTTGCTTCCATGTTTTGGCTATTGTAAATAGTACTGTGATGAACTTTGGGGCACATGTGTCTTTTTGAATTACGGCTTTCTCAGGATATATGCCCAATAGTGGGATTTCTGGGTCCTACGGTAGTTCTATTTTTAGTTTTTAAAGGAGCCTCTATACTGTTCTCCATAGTGGTTGTATCAGTTAACATTCCCACCAACAGTGCAAGAGGGTTCCCTTTTTTCCACACCCTCTCAGGCATTTATTGCTTGTAGATTTTTGAGAAAAGAGCATCAGAGGCCACAGAGTCAAAAAACAAAAACAGAAGACCCAAAAGGAAAGGAACATCTATTTGTCTAGTAGTGAAGAGCGTGATCTTTAGGGCCATATATGAATATTTGTCACCACTTCCTGGTTGTGTGACCTTGTTTAACTTATCCATTCTAATCTGTTTCCAAATTTATCAAATGCATGTTATAAAAGCATTTATTTCAAAATATTTTTGTAAGTATGATATTCATTAATATACTTATGGTACCTATAACAATACCTGCTAAGGAATAATTTCTCAATAAATATTGAAAGAAAGAAAGCTAGTTGTATAGGGCCTGCAGGCAGATCATGAAAGTGAGTTAGTTCAGGTAGGGACAGGGAATAATAGAGTTACATTACCTACTGAGTCACTCCACTTAGGAATGAGCTGAGAATGGGAAACTGCCATTTCTCCAGACTGAGAAAATACTTCAGAAAAAGGAGAGTTGCTAATGAGGTACTGAGTGGAACCCAGGGAAGAGGGATTCAGTAAACTGGATTTTAGAAAGTTATGTGTATGGTGTCTTTATCACCACATTGAAAGAATATCTTCTGGTTTTCCAAAATGCATAGGCCCTCCTCTGCTGCTGCTAAGTTGCTTCAGTCGTGTCTGACTCTGTGCAACCCTATAGATGGCAGCCCACCAGGCTCCACTGTCCCTGGGATTCTCCAGGCAAGAACAATGGAGTGGGTTGCCATTTCCTGCTCCAATGCATGAAAGTGAAAAGTGGAAGTGAAGTTGCTTCAGTCGTGTCCGACTCTGTGCAACCCCATGGACTGCAGCCCACCAGGTTCCTCCATCCATGGGATTTTCCAGGCAAGAGTACTGGAGTGGGTGCCATCGCCTTCTCCAAGGCCCTCCTCTAGGGCTGTTGAAAAGACTGAGTGAACCAGATTTTCAGCCAAATAGAGGACAAGTAGGAACAGCCAATTACTGAATTAGATGGAGATATTGGGGTGTCAATGAATATCTTGTCTTTGCTATAAATTATCCATCTGATTACAGCTTGTGCCTTCAAGACTAGTTTACACTTCAAGAATTTAATTTCAGGCCCTAAATGACTATGCGTGGCTGAAAATTCCCTTGTGCAGTGGCAGGGAAGGCTGCCAGTTACTAGCAGGGTCTTCTGTTTTGGGGTACCTGAACTGGCTTCGTGTGTGTGTGTATGTTAAGTCATTTCGGTCATGTCTGACTCTTTGTGGCCCTATGGACTGTAGCCTGCCAACCACAACAAAATGACTTTCTAAAGCATTTGGGTCAACCAAGCATTTGCTGCAATGAAAGACATCCTGGGGCTTCACAAATGTTAAGTTTGGAATCACCTCTATAACATTTCCAAAAACCTACTCATATCCTTTCACTCCCATGGCTATGATCTTTTAGATTGCTGGAACAGCATAATCTTGTATCTGAATTATAGCAATGATGGTGAGATGTGGAGTTTCTCAAGCTTCCAGTCACCCCCTCTTCTCATCATCTCTGGTGGATTCCCTCCTGCCTCAGGACTTCGGTTATAGGAAGGAACAACATCTCCATCTGCAGCCCAGGTCTCTCGTGGAATCTGATTTTGCAACTGCCAACTGACCAGGATCACTTGCATATTCCACTCACATCTCAAACTTAAAATGCCAAAAATGGGACTATTATCTTCCTATTCCCTTCACCTAAACCGACTGCTCAAAGGTGAGAGATTTGGGCTACTGCCCTTCTCGTTCATTAAGTCAGAAAGTCTTGGGTGTTATCTTCCCATCTTACCTTTCCCTCAATGGTATAATGACTCAGTGTAACAGGACTTCTTATATCCAAGCCCATCTCTTCAGACTAATGCACTCTCCAAATGGCAACAAGAAGGAGCTTTCTAAAATGCTGATCTGATCATTCTTCCTCCTGTGTAAAAAGTTCTTCATATACTTCCTATGCTCTCAGGATAAAATGACAACTCCTTAGAGTTGTCAGGTTGGTTCTTCTCCCTTGGTTGTTGTCTCATGGTAGCAAAGAACTGAAATGAAAGACCAGTTATAGCTCAAGTAGGCAAGATTTACTGGGCATGCAGCAAGCAATACACTCCCGAGGCATGAGAGCAGATCACCCCCTGCAGGAGTGTCCCTATCCTATTTTGGCTTCCCTTTCTTATATCCCTTATTCCCTCCCTTGAGCAGATTCCTGGGGCCTGATTGGTTATGCCCTCTGCAAATAGGAGATTGTATCAATGTATGCTTGATTGGTTACACCCAAGACCAATTAGGGAGGAGGGTGTGCTTACCTGCCAGAGGTTCCCACTTAGGTCCATGACTTCCCCTTCTTGCAGGGTTTTTTTTTCCTAGCAGCTTCCTCTTTGGCCCTTCCTCTTCGGCCCTTTTGGACCCTGTTTCCCTATTCTAACTAGCTAACAGAGTGATAAGAGATCCTTGAGCATTTAGTGCCTTCTACTGCTTCAAGAATCTGCCTGTCACTGCAGAAGATCTCTGGGTCAGCAAGATCCCCTGGAGAAGGAAATGACAACCCACTCCAGGATTCTTGTTCGGGAAAGCCCATGGACAGAGGAGCCTGGAAGGCTTCAGTCCATGGGGTTGCAAAAGAGTCAGACACGACTTAGTGACTAAACAACTGTTCTGCTCCCAACCTAACTTCCTGTCAGCTACATCCCTTCAGCTCCTCCTGCTCCTTTTTGCTCCTGAGCCTTTACTCCTGCTGTTTCCTTTGTGAACACCTATCAGTATCATCTGCCACTTTTTTGACTCATATTATCCTTCAAGTCTCAGCTTAGATGTTGCCTCATCTAGGAAGCCTTCCTTGATTCTATTGACTGGGTTTAGGTAATCCTTCTATGAGCAGACACCTAGGTTAGTACCTACTATGGTCCACTGAGATTGCATGTTGTTAAACCTCCTGCACTGGGCTGTAAATACCTTAAGACAGGTACTTGTTTATTCCCAACTGGAAAGCAGTGCTTAGCACAGTGTCTGACACAAGGTTGATATTCCCCTTGTTTATACTATGCACACTGTATCCAAAATATCTATCGATTGAATAATAATGATATCAATATGAATTCAGTGAGTAAATGAAGCCTTATTTTAGGTTTCCCAAATGCATTCTACTAACATGAAGGCAGTTGAGAATTGTTGCATATCTTCTTGTAATCTTTTGTCCCAGAGGCATTTTAATGGAAATTTGAGTCATTCTTTTCAAATTCACTTCCATTTACTCTATAAAAATGACTTCAGCACCTGTCTCATTCTTTCTTTCCATACCATTTTTAGAGGCTTTAACATTTCTGCTAATAACTTGGTTTCCACTCGCCCTTAACCATACCAGCTGCCCATACCAGAGACAACAAACTGTTATGCAAAAACTATTAACATATTTGAGAACTGATTCTGACCTTTCCCTTGGAAACGCCACTTCCATTTCTTTCATTCTCTCACCACCAGAGCCAGACTGTCAAATGCCTTCTGGCTCCTTGAAGTTTTCCGGGTTGGGGGATCCAGGTTGCCTGTCGAATCATGTTGCCTCTCTGGGATAGACCTTGCAGTCAGCCATTCCAAAGATATGTTTGCTATCAAATCCAGATCCCCCATTCTTCTTATATTGTATCACTGACTGGTTATGAATGACTTCTAAGGGGGCTTTCTCGCCTCATATCCTTAGACCGCTGCAAGTTGCTGCAGAACACAATGAAAGTATGCTGGTTAGGTCAGTGAAGGTTTTGTGTAACCTCATCAGCTGGACCTTAACAGAACCAAGCACAATAAAAAAGAATCTGTTTAATTCATCTTGTTGTTTACACCCTATCAAACCCATTACAGCAGCTCCAAACCTTCTCCCCTCTAAGTCCCCAGCAGAAGACTTTCCTTGTTTTGTTAGAGAACTTGGCCCACAAAGCCATTGGAATCATTGGACCAGATTTCTGCTTATCACCCTTCCTGCTCTAAAATCCTACTGTCGGAAGAAGCAAAGCCTTTGGGAAGAGAGGTTTCAGGGAAGAAATGGAAGCTGAAACTGATGGAGAGTAAAAGGTCTCCTTTTCTGAAAATGAGAGAAAAGGACAGAGATAAAGAGGGAAAACATGGCAAAATACGGAGATAATTTGACATAGAAAATGCTGAGTTTAGACAGTAGACCTTCAGTGTCCTCACTTCCTGCAAGGGGATTTGATAGAAAGATTCTTGGAGTGGCCACTGGAAGACTTGCTCCTTTATTTCATTTTGCCTCAATATCTCCGTCATCCAAAGGAGAGAGCTGGGTTACCTGGCCTCTCTGATGTCCTCTAGCACTAATGTCCTAGGAGTCAAGCAGACTTTCTGATCACCACAAAGGTCCTCTATAGTGGTGTCAGTTTTGTTTTCCCAACAAAAGATGCTGGGAATATACAAGGAGTTTTTGTGGTTACACAATGGCAGAGATGCCCCCTTGACAGTTACCGACAGGGAAGTGACAGCAGGATCTGCTTCCACAAGAAAGCATTGTCTCTTCCCCTCAGAAATGCTGATAGAACCTCTTCACACCAAGATGGGGACCATTCATTCCACCTTTTGAGATCTCTTGGCAATGACTCTTAGGGACCAGCTGAGTTTGCAGTAGATGCTCAATAAAGGCTTCTAAAAAAATTTCTGCATCCTGGCCAAGTTATACATAATGTCAATTTTTATAACTCTGATGATTTCCCATTGACATACATTTTAATTTCAGAGACGCTTTATCTTTGCTTCTGATTGACTTTTAATTGGCAGTGAGTCCTAATGTGGAGAAAGCTTAGTTATTAAAATGGAACCCTGCAGGGAATCCATTTGTAAAGTGATAAATCCTTTTATAGTGTGAATAATCACCCATTAATTGATCTGGTTTGTAAATTTGAATTTTCAGATGCTATGCTTTTTTTCCCCCCCTTAAATGTGGGCACAATGATGGTGTCCTCATTATAATCTTAGAGTTCAAGAAGGGTCTAACATGTATGACAGCTTTTCTATTTTACAATTGAGTCCTTTTTTGTGACTTCCGGGCTTTCTCTTCAATTAATTCCTTTTATAGGACATCTTGGACAATTCTGTTTAAGTAATGATTTGTTGCTTGTGAAACTATTGGTCTGTTCACTTTTTAAAAAATACAATAGAGAAACTATTTGTCTCCAGGGATTTCTAGGCAACTTGCAGATTTAAAAATCCTATTCATTCCTAACGGGTTTCCTTTAATATAGAAAGGCTCTTTTCTACCTTTTACCATTTATGAAATCGAGTCACAGAAAGGCCAGCAGAACACAACTACACAGGTGTCTGTGGCTGAGATGACAAGAGAATTCAGATCACCTCACCTCTCATTAAAGAGCGCGTCACGATTACAGAATATTTTCTGAGTTCTGTAGAACTGTATTGAGAGTGGCTTTCTGGGATGGACAGGATACTGTTCTGAAAGATGGTCACTTCAGCGAGTCGCCTCAGAGAGTGGTCCAGGTGTCTGTCTGTACGGCTGATTCTAACAAATGCCATCCCAACAATGTTTTCTAGAAATGAACTCCGTTATATTAGGTTTTCCATTGGTAAACCCAAGCTTGATAATATGCCATCCTGCTGCTTTGGGTATTATAACAGTTCATGCAGAAAGTACTGGATTAGCCTCATCAGAGATGATGATGGGGGATATAAATGTGCACAGAATATTATTACCAATAATTATATAGGGAATATTTAGGCCAGTGTTCAATCCATGATGCTCACAGTCTAGGTTATAACAAAATGAATCTCAAATGGTCTAAAGATACCTGCTTTTGAAGTAATAGTACCATAGGGGTCTTGGGTAACATTAATTAATATTTAGCATAACTCCAGGAGGGTTTTTTTTTTTTTTTAAGGTTGCTATGGTACACTTCCTACACCACTCCCCCATTTCCATTTCAGCTTTTTTCTTGTCCCTTTCAGATTGACACGGGCATCATTCTCTATAATATATTTTCCTTCTATTATTCTGTCCTTGGACTTATTAATCCATCATTTTATTTGGCCCTGCTTTTCAAATGTTAGATATGAGCTGTGATATTTGTCTTGGCTAGCAAAATAAACGGGATGTGAAGATTCACTCAGAATGCAATCTTTCTTATGTTCTTTTATGTCTCCAAAAGAAACCTTGGAGACATGCCTCCTTCTGACTTCATTCCCCTCTGACTAACCCCCTCCTGACAGATAACATAGCATGATCCTGAAAACCGGTTAATTATGTCCTCATCCAGATGGGAGGGGCAAGCAAGGAGGGAGCACAGAGGTTTATCATAAAAACATAAGTGATGCGGCATCAGCACCGAAGCCTCTCCACCCAAAGAGAGTGGATTACAAGCTAGAAAGAGACAATAACATTAAAAGCAGTATTTCTGTCATGAGGCCTTCTCAGAGCTGTGAAACTAACCAGCTAGTTTTTTTTTGTCCGACAGCCCATAAAAGAGCTCACAGCCAGAAAATACAAATCCCATAGTCTGCTATTATGCTGATGACAGTGAAGAAAGGGGGAAAATTGTTTCATTGCTGAATTGCAGATATAATTATGATATTTTATATATTTTGCAGCCTGTACCAAAGAGTTGTATTAATATCTACTATGCCCTATGGTGGGAGAGAAGTTAGCACCTGAATGCCCAGCACTCAGGCTCTGATTTTTGCTAAGACTGAATCCCTCTGGCTATTTACTAATATGAATTTTGTGGTCAAAGGAGAATTCAGAAGCAGGTGATAATGGCTGCATCTCTTGCAGGACCAGCTGATTCATAAAAACCACGTGGCCCAGCACGGGGAGTGAAGCTAACCGCACTTGGACAATGTGTCTTTCACTGCCAAGATCTAACTGCTTACTTCAGCCAATGAGGGATACAATGGGGCATTGAGAAAAATTTAAATACGTGGCCAGGGTTCACAGGAGGTATGTTTGTGAGTCAATCTGTGGGGCTTGCAAATCAGTGCAATTATGACACAGGGGCTTAAACTCCTGTTAGAGAGGTCACCTGCCAGTCAAGTGTGCTGTTGTGCTGGAAAAAAGATGTGAAAAGGAAAGCAAACACAAAACCTATCTATCATTACTTTCAAAGGTAGCTCAGACCACACGGCTGGGGTTGGTGATCTGGTCCTAGCTTATATTAAGAATTAAGTATTCCTGGTGAACAGCGAGCCAATAAATAAACAAACAACATTTTGGGAGATGCAGAATAGACAGGGAAATAAAATGTATAGTAATGAAATATTCATAACCTTGCATTTTTATGGACCTCAAGCACTAGTTCCATGATTTACACTATTTCTGTATGCAGTAGTATGGGATCTGCCAAACAATAATAAAGATGGCATTAGAATGCTACTGCCTCAGTGTCATGGAGAAGGGAGGATTAATCAGTATTGTACGAGAGCTGTAAACTCGAGTAAATAGAAGCACACACAGGTAGTTGGTTCCCTGCACACTTTATGCCTGGCCCATGGAAATGAAGGAGATGAGAAATACAGTCATTGTGAAAATGATGAGTGTCAGCACCCGGCTTCATGGAAATACCCGTATTACTCTCTGAACCTGTGGCTGCTCCGGGGTGCCAGTACAGGCCAGCTGCTTCTGAGCAAACGTCATGGTTATGATTGCACATTAAAAGTCACCTTTCCAAAAGATCATGGCCCGCCCGACTCCCAAACTCAGAACGCCATGTTCTGAACTCGGTCGTCTCCTTTGGGAGGAGTCTGTCTGGCTTCTGCCCTTTGCCTACTGTCCTCCAGCCCTGGGCAGGAGGGACATGGAACTGCAGATTAAAAAACCTGGAGGGAATAGATAAACAGACAGACCATCTTGCTTCAAAGACTATTTTGAACACTCCTACTACATATCTGTCTCTGCCTCTGAGAGCTGACCTCAACCCCTCCGGTATTTATCTTGTCCCAGATTTCAAGGCACAGTTGTGCAGTCCACACAGTCAGAGCTTCTGCTCCTGAGTCCTCCTCAGAGGAGCCGTTTGGCTCCCATTTTCCCTAAGGGATTAAATCTCACACTCACTGGATGCTGAGCGTGCCCTTTGCTGAGATGAAGTTATAGTAACAAAATGTGGCAGTGTTCCCTGAAAACCAGAGGGTTATCTTTGCATTTTTCTCATGTCTTTCAGACTTTGAAGAACCCTGTCAGTCACTGGGACCCTGTTCTCTAGCCTCCTCGTTTTTGAAATGAGAAAAATTAATTAGCCATCAACATCACCAACTCAATGGACATGAACTGGAGGAAACTCCAGGAGGCACTGAAGGACAGGGAAGCCTGGAATGCTGCAGTCCATGGGGCTGCAACGAGTCGGACACTACTTGGTGACGGAAAACAACGTGCTTCTAAAACATGAGCCTGATACTCAGAATATATTCACTAAACTGCCTATAGCACAAACTCTAACAATTTTCATTAAAATTTTAGCCTCTATCTTTTGATATTTACCCTACTATGGTAACCATATTTTTCCATTCTCCTTAAAGAGACAACACCAGAAGTCAAATTTCTTTCAGTTATATATTGAGATTTCAGTGAAAATGACCTAGCATGCCTGGTATTTCTTGCTAGACTTATGGGATATACTTATTGTTTTGGGCCCAAAGGCACACGTACAACATTTTTTTGAGCGAAGAAATGATCTATAACAGAGAGAGGTGGAAGCTAAACTCATATTGGGACAAATATGCATGATTAACAAACCAACTATGAACCTTGGGGACTAAATTATCCTTTGCTCAACACTCCATTTTCATTGCTCAGAACTGGGAGGATGTATACTGTGTGCTCCATTGCTCAACCATATCTGACTCATTGTGACCCCATGGACTGTAGCCCACCAGGCTCCTCTCTCCACAGAATTTTCCAGGCAAGAATACTGGAGTGGGTTGCCATTTCCTCCTCTGGGGATCTCCCCGACCCAGGGATCAAACCCTTGTCTCCTGCCTCTCCTGCGTTGCAGGCGGATTCATTACTGCTGAGCCATCCTCAGAACGGGGAGGATAGTAATGAGCAAAGGGTAACAAGAGTTGGTTCTCAGGACATGCTGAAGAAATAAATCAATGAATTTGATAGTCCTAGTGAATTTTTCTTGCTTCTACATGTGATGAAGTTGGCTGTCATGTTGTTACAGAGAAATTATTTCAAAATGGGATATACTGCTGTTAAGAGAGACTTAGTGGAATACCGAACTGAATTTACACGTGGTGCTTTATTGGATCTCCTGGGAGATCTTCCAGGGCATCCCTCTTTCATCATCCTTGTGTCCCCCTCTTCTAAGAGCTGGAAAATTCTTTCACTTGGAATCTTTAGGCATAGTCTCCTCTGTCATCTACTGAGGAACACAGGTAGAACTGAGGAAGCTGTTGCTTAGTTCCAATGGTAATTTTTAGAATTTATCATTTATGCTTCACACACACATGTCTCATATAAAAGAACGGACAAGGTAATACAAAAGAATAACAAGGTAATAAACTGAAGTTTTGTGATGCTGTTTCCTGATTCAGAGCCTTTAAAAGAAGAAAAGCTGAGGATATTTTGGGTCAGATGATTCTAAAGTATTTTGTAGATATTGATGATACTCAAAGATTAAAAATGATGGAGGGTAAATACATCATTGAAAGTGATGATAGAATCCATCGCCTATATTGGGAACAAGCGAGATGAGTTATTGCATTACTTATATTGTTGACTCATGAGTATTGTCTGAAACATGAACTCTTCTTTTGGGCTGTAGAATAGGTTCTGAACCCATCAAGATGGATAGATTCTTCTAGCCACACAATACTGTAGCCTGTTCATTCAGGCCTTTATACTCCCTGCACCTCTTCCCTAAAACAGTCCTCAAAAGAGGTGTCCTTTATTCTGAAAAGCTAATGACAACATCTTCCCAAATGAAGTTTTAAGACAATAAATCGCAAACTCTGCCTTTCCCTTTTCTTTTCCCCTCCTGCTGGCATCCTTGTAAATGTCTCACTCTACAACATTTTGGTCTAAGTTGGATAAAACTACTTTCCCAGGGTTCTCTATTTGCTAATAGAAAAAGAGCTGAATTGTTGCCACTGAACTTGCTGTGAAGTGCTTTGACTTCAGGTGAGCTCACAATCAGCTTAGCACGGCAGTGCTGTGATTTGGGTCATAATTAAAAGATTTTACTACAGAAAGTGACTGTGCTGTTTGTACATTCCTTTCATGTCCTTGAGGAAGAATGACATCAATCATTTATTTGCCTTTCATATGAGTTTTTAAAAGGCAGTATAGTGAAATAGGAAAAAACCAAAGCCAGAAAAGACAGACCTAGCTTCAAATCCTGGCTCTGATAATTAGGAACTCTGTGACTTTGAGCAGATGACTTAACATTATTGAGCCTTAGTTTCTTCAAGGGTGCAGTGGGGCCAGGAAGGGTTCTTATGGATTAAATTAAATGATATATGGGGAGCTTCTTACATTTCATAGGCATTTACTTAATGCTGTACATTGTTATTGTACACTTGATTCCTTCCTGTTATCTTTCTATTTCCTTCACTATTACATACCTCTGTGAAATGGTACAGGCTCTAAACTACTTGATAAGAAGTTATGAGGATTAATGCTTCTGCTCAGGTGGCTGAGATGGTAAAGAATCTGTCTGCAATGCAGGAGACCTGGATTTGATCCTGGGGTCAGGAAGAGCTCCTGCAAAAGAGCATGGCAACCCACGCCAGTATTCTTGCCTGGAGAATCCTATGGACAGAGGAACCTGGTGGGCTATAGTCCATGGGGTCACAAAGAGTAGGACATGACTGAGTAACTAACACTTTCAGACTTTCACTTAAACTATGAGGATTAATGAGATTGGTGAGCTCATTTCCTTGTCAGTCATAGAAATTAAAAGATTCTTGCTCCTTGGAAGAAAAGCTATGACAAACCTTGACAACATGTTAAAAAACAGAGATGTCACTTTGCTGAAAAAGGTCCATATAGTCAAAGCTATTGCTTTTCCAATAGTCATGTACAGATGTGAGAGTTGGACTGTAAAGAAGGCTGAGCACCAAAAAATTGATGCTTTCACAATGTGGTGCTGGAGAAGACTCTTGAGAGTCCCTTAGACTGCAAGGAGATCAAACCAGTCAATCTTAAAAGATACCAACCCTGAATATTCATTGGAAGGACTGATACTGAAGCTCCAATACTTTGGTCACCTGATGTGAAGAGCCAACTCATCAGAAAAGACCTTGATACTGGGAAAGATTGAGGACAGGAAAAGAAGCGGGAAACAGAGGATGAGATAGTTGGATGGCATCACTGACTCAATGGACATGAGTTTGAGCAAACTCAGGAAGATAGTAAAGGACAGGGAAGCCTGGTGTGCTGTAGTCCATGGGGTCACAAAGAGTTGGACACAACTGAGTGACTGAACAAAAACGACATGGAATGGTGAAAAGATTCCTCATCCATGAAGCATTTTCCATTTGTCCTCAAAAACTTCTATGACCAATTTCAACACTTTGCTTCTATCCCTCTTTGAGCCCTAATTTAAGTAAATACTGTGGTAGAGTCTGGGGACTGGATGACTCTCTCTAAAAGACCTGAAGCTCCTTGAGGGAGGCTCAGCTTTGGTTTTTGTCCCATAGATAATACCACTACCATACTTGAAATATTTATTAACTTGGATAGAGAATGCTTTCATGGACTTGGGAGAAGAAAGGAAATTCATCCTAATTCACCCTTCAATTCTACTTAGCAGTGGGACACTGTTCAGTGGTATATGGTTCAATCCAAAGATATATTTCATTGTACACCTTTAAGAAGAGAAAATGGTCCCCATCATTCTGCTCACATCAGGAGGCACCTCAAGGAAATTTCCTGAGATTCTCTACTTACCCACTTCCCTAAGGATATGGGAGGGGATGTGTTTTCTAATTCTTTCCTTTCCACCTGAAATACTAGCTTCTTTAAAACCAGGAATAAGAAAAAAAAAAAAAAAAAAAAGGCAGCTAGGCGTTCTATGTCTAATCTTAGGTTTTATAAGATTTATACATGGCCTTTGAAGGGATGGGTAAAGAAACACAATTGCCATCACAAGCTATGGTGAAGACATGATCCAAGCTGATTGCGTTCTTCTGAAGACCCTTGTAAAGAGACTGCAGAGATGGGGTGGTGTAGCCATGCTCTTTGGGTAGAGGAAGAGAACGATCTCAGTTTTCAATTTTGGTGAAACTGGGAAATCAGGCTCTTACCAGGGAGGTTCCCCAATCTGCCACCTTTGAGGTTTAACCATGAACAAGGTCAAAGACTTTTAGTTCCTCTTCAAGGTCTGTAAATAATACTCTGAGCCATGTCCTCTGAGCTGTTTTGCAGATACTGAAACCCACACCAAGTGGAAGAAGCTAACTGTATGCTGCCCACAAGTATGCGGACCCCAGACTGGTCAGAACAAGAAGGTTGATGATGCTGACTCCCAGTTATCTCACCACCAACCAATCAGAAGAATGTCCATGGGCTGATCACACACCCTTTCAGCTACCTGGACTCCTTGTTTCATGTCTAATAAACGCTACACTTTCCTTCACCACAGCCCAAATGTCAGTAGACTGGCTTTACTGTGCTCGGGTTTGGTTCAGTAACACTGTGACTAAGGCAGTGGTGAAGGATGCCTGCACCTGTCATTGTAGACATCATCAGTGATGGGCATCCCTAAGAAACTTCCAAGCTAGGGGATGTCATGATCACATAATGAAGCACTCATTTCTTATTCTATTCATGTTTCATTTAAACACTCAGGGTGAAAAATAAATTAAAAAAGGGAATTCCCTGGAGGTCTAGTGGTTAGGATTCTGCGCTTTCAGTGGTTAGAACCCACTGGGGGGCTGGGTTTGATCTCTGGTCAGGGAACTAAGATCCCACATGCTGTGTAGTGTGGCCAAAAAACCAAACACTCAGGGAGGAACCATCATGGCTAAGAATTGTAACTAACACAGATAAGGTGGGTTTGTCGTCAAATTCCCCTTGTGTCACAAATAACTACTCTGTTGACTTGAGCCTACTGCTTGAATCTCTGATTCATCTCATTTTCATCAGGATTGTTGGGAGATTTGAATGAGATCATATACACTAGCACTTTGTGAAAGGAAAAGGAACAGGGAAATGTGTGTGTGTGTGTGCGTGCGTGCATGTGTGTGTGTGTCTGCGCATGTGCCCAGTCGTGTCCATCTCTTTGAGACCCTGAGAACTGTAGCCCACCAGGGTCCTCTGTCCATGGGATTTCACAGGCAAGGATACTGGAGAGGGTTGCCATTTCCTACTCCAGGGGATCTTCCCGACCCAGGAATGAACCTGCATCTTACCACTAGCACCACCTTCAGTTCAGTTAAGTTGCTCAGTCATGTCCGACTCTTTGCGTCCCCGTGGACTGCAGCACGCCAGGCTTCCCCATCCATCACCAACTCCCAGAGCTTACTCAAACTCATGTCCATTGAGTTGGTGATGCCATCCAACCGTCTCATCCTCTGTCATCCCCTTCTCCTCCTGCCTTTAATCTTTCCCAGCATCAGGGTCTTTTCAAACGAGTCAGTTCTTCGCATCAAGTGGCCAAAGTATTGAGTTTCAGCTTCAGCATCAGTCCTTCCAATGAATATTCAGGATTGATTTCCTTTAGGATGGACTGGTTGGACCTCCTTGCAGTCCAAGGGACTCTCAAGAGTCTTCTCCAACACCACAGTTCAAAAGCATCAGTTCTTTAGCACTCAGCTTTCTTTATAGTCCAACTCTCACATCCATATATGACCACTGGAAAAGCCATAGCTTTGACTAGACAGACCTTTGTTGGCAAAGTAATATCTCTGCTTTTTAATATGCTGTCTAGGTTAGTCATAACTTTTCTTCCAAGAAGCAAGCATCTTCTAATTTCATGGCTGCAGTCACCATCTGCAGTGATTTTGGAGCCCCCCAAAATACAGTCTGCCACTGTTTCCATTGTTTCCCCATCTATTTGCCAGGAAGTGATGGGACCAGATGCCATGATCTTAGTTTTCTGAATGTTGAGTTTTAAGCCAACTTTTTCACTCTTCTCTTTCACTTTCATTAGGAGGTTCTTTAGTTCTTTGCTTTCTGCCATAAGTATGGTGTCATCTGCATATCTGATGTTATTGATATTTCTCCCGGCAATCTTGATTCCAGCTTGTGCTTCATCCAGTCCAGTATTTCTCACAATGTACTCTGCATATAAGTTAAATATGCAGGGTGACATTATACATCCTTGACGTACTCCTTTCCTGATTTGGAACCTGTTTGTTGTTCCATGTCCAGTTCTAACTGTTGCTTTTTGACCTGCATACAGATTTCTCAGGAGGCAAGTCAGGTGGTCTGCTTGAAGAATTTTCATCTCTTGAAGAATTTTCCACAGTTTGTTGTGATCCACACAGTCAAAGGCTTTGGCCTAGTCAATAGCGCAGAAGTAGATGTTTTTCTGGAACTCTCTTGCTCTTTCAATGATCCAATGGATGTTGACAATTTGATCTCTGGTTCCTGTACCTGGGAAGCCCCAATTAATTGCCAAGTCCACATGAATGAAATTGAGCACCTGGGGTTCTCTTATCAGCCCAAGAAGAGGACTGCATCCCTCAGGACTAGTGGGGCCCATGCTTCACACTCTCCAGCAAGAAAGGAAACAGGTTAAAGGCTGAAGGACTGTAACACTGAATGATCTTGCCTGCTGGGGATGTGGGATTTTCTCTAACCTCGATCTCTTCTTCTTCCTTTAGAGATGACATCTACTATGTAGGTGCTATTTCTAGTCCTAGAGCTGATCTACATGACAGGTAGTGTTGGGACCATGGCTAGGAGCGTTGTCTTAGAGTCAGACACATCATTTTGACCTCTAGCTTATTTGGTGAATATCCTTAATTTAGCTCATGTAAGTCTCACCTTGATCCTCTGTAAAATGCAGAAAATAGTAATACCTATCTCATCAGATTGTCATCCAGATTAAATGTGGTCACAGAGCACAGTGCCTGGTTCACAGTGAACATCTAATAAATTTGTCATTGTATTTACAAATTAAAACCATTGAAATGTGAATTTCTCTTTAATGATATAATTCCAGTCCTCAACTCGTAAAAGGCACACTGGGCTTGTAAGCTTCATAAATACAATGTATACAGCTCCAAAAGCTCCCATTTTTTCTTGTATATCATCCTGCCTCTCATGATATGTCATAGACCTGAGCACTAAAGCACAGCACTGGGATAAAAATGAGGAATTTGAGGAATTGAAAGTGAGAAGAGATGATATTTCTAGATTGTCTGTCAAGTTTTGCAAACTGTGTAAAAGTAAACAAGCAATACTAAGACCTGAAGGTGATTGTAAATTTAAAATTCTTCCTTTTTAATAATCTAAGCTGTTATTAGCAGCGGATAAGAAAACAGCACTTAAAAAAACTGTATAAGATTATTTTTTACTCTGGTGCATTTTTTACCGCTAATGCAATGTACATAGTATAAATAAGTAATGTAATCAAGTTTATCTTTGGAAGAAAAAGTTAATAATCCTACTGGAGAGTTGGTAATAAATGGTGCTGTTATTGCATTTATTTCAAATCACACAAATCACACAAGTTCAGACTGAAACTGTGTGTCAACAGAATATTCTGAATTCCTTTGTGACCCTTCTTACCTTCCCAGTTGTCCTGGACCCACAAAAGCGACTGGGAAGAGAAGCTGCATGGGTAGGTTCAAGAGCATGTAGGAACTCCCACATCTGCTTTGGGACTTCCAAAGGCATCAGCATCCATGGACTTGCAGTGGGGGAGGGGGCTGGGGACCCCAGGTGGTTGGCCTCAGCATCCAGGGTCCAGAACAGATTATACCACTCAGGTCAGTGGTGGACAAATGGTTGACAAATCACACAATTGGATGATAAGTGGAAACTCACTGGGTTTGTGAGTCTACAAAAAAGTGAGTGAGTTATGTATAAGAGGGGAGAGAGGAAACAGTCAGAAACTGAGCAGAGAGCAGACAGGGAGACATAATAGGCAAGAATACAGAGGAGGACCTTCCCTGGTATTACCTTATCTACAGTGGATAAGAATCCGCCTGCCAATGCAGGGGACACAGGTTCGATCCCTGGTCCAGGAAGATTCCACTTGCCATGGGCAAGTAATCCCATGCCCCACAACTACTGAGCCCATGCTCTAGGGCCTGTGAGCCACAGCTAAGGAGCCCGTGTCCCGCAACTACTGAAGCCCGTGCTCTGCAACAAGAAAAGCAATGACAATGAGAAGCCCCGACAATGAGAAGCCCCCACTCTCTGGGACTAGAGAAAAGCCTGCACGCAGCAACAAAGACCCAGAACAGCCAAAAATAAATAAATAAATATTAAAAACAGAAGAAGAAGAATAGAGAGGAAATGGAGGCAACATGGGCCCTTGTGAAACTCTCCTGGGTCCTGCCACTGGGAGAGCTTCCAGAGGTCATGATCTGATGACACATCCACAGTCTTTATTCCCTAAATGAGTTTTTCCCCTTAAATCTTGGATTCTATGCCTCCTTTTCCACTCTGGGAATCTAGGCTTGCTAAACCAGAGGAACCTAGAGAGGGCCTTTAACTCTGAGCTTTCTATGCCTGATCAGCATT
The DNA here is from genome assembly GCF_027580195.1 of Bos mutus. NCBI lineage: Eukaryota > Metazoa > Chordata > Mammalia > Artiodactyla > Bovidae > Bos > Bos mutus. Next base: position 69,593,225 of record NC_091624.1, on the reverse strand, counting down.
ACTCATTCTGGATGTGGGCTCAGCTCTTCCCACAAGCTCTGAATCCCTTCTCTATCACCCACTGTCTTCTCTATCACCCACTGTCCCTCCTTTTAACACTTTCAGTCTCTCTCTATCAGCACTTTCTTTTCAGTCTTTAAAAACATGCAAGTCTCGCCAACAAAATGAAATCCAAAACATGCTCCTTGGGACTTCCCTGGTGACCCAGTGGCTAAGACTCTGTACTCCCAATGCAGGGGGCTCAGGTTTGGTCCCTGGTCAGGGAACTAGATCCCACATGCAGAAACTAAGAGTTTGCATCCTACAGCTACAGATTCCACGTGCTGCAACTAAGCCCCGCTGCAGACAAAAAAAGAGACATGCTTGATCAAGTATACCCTACACACCCCCACGTGGCTGAACCCTTCCTTTAGGAAGTTTTCTGAGACACATTCTCTGTCACCCAGAGACTCCCTCCCCTTCTCTCCCAGAGTCCCCCCAGGACCTTGCGCATCCTTCTATTGTAGCACTTTCACATGGTATCATCGCAGGCTGTCTTCTCTCCTCTCCCCCATGAGTGGTCCATATGTTAACTCAAGAACAGAGCTGTATCTTTCATCTTTGCATTCTTGTGCTTGTCCTTGTTTTAAGACTTAGATGATACTCAGTGTACTCAAAGTTTTGTTGCATGCTTGTTGTATTAGTCAGGATTCTTCAGAGAATGTGCTTATGAAGACCAAGAAGTTTTGAGATCTATATAGTTAGCAAGCTGGAGACTCAGAAGTGCTAACAGGATAGTTCCAGTCCAAGTCAAGGGGCCTGAGAACCAGGAGAGCAGTGGTGTAAGTTCCATTTGAAGTTTGAACCCAAAGGCAGGAGAGGTCCGGTGTCCTAGCTTGAAGACAGTTAAGCAGAGAGAATTCTCTTACTCAGGCTTTTTGTTCTATTCAGGCCTTCTAAGGATTGCATGAGGCCTGCCCACATTGGGGAGGGCAATCTGCTTTACTAAGTCTACTGATTCAAATACTGAGTCAGCAGAACCCAGCTCACAGACACACCCAGAACAGCTTAACCAGGGGGTACAGCCAAGGTGATATCACATGTGTCCACCATATTTTTCAGTTCTCAGTGCAGGTTCTATTAGTATCTTCTTTGGAAAAACATTAACATCACAGGCTTTAGAGTTTCCTCCCTTTCCCATTTTCCTTCAAAGCCTCTTATCCATACTGTATGCTGTAATACCTGATGATGGCTCTCTTCTGTTCTGTGTTTCATGAGGAAGCAGAGTTCCATATAAAGTTGTAAGCTCCTTGAGGGGAATCAATTACTATGTGACATACTTTTATGACACTCTTCATAGAGCTTGATTTGGAACTGGAACAGAGGAGGCAATCCAAAAATATTTATTCAACTATATAAAGCTGAAATGTAACATACAGGATGAATGAGATAGTATGCATTTTTTATATTACATCTGGACTGCTGGTTATCAATCCAAAATTCATTCTCTTTCTTTAGTGAACAACAGAAATTCTACAGTTTGGGGGTGTGGCAATACGTTCTAGCCTTATCTCAGGAACTGTAAAGGGTGCAGTAAAAGGGATGTGGAAGTTATCCCAAGGTGCTTGCAATTCTAGTGAAGAACTCTGCTTGCTCCTGGAAGCAGAACAATAGAAGAAAGCTATATTTGGGTATTAGATCAGGTAGAGTAGAAGAAACATTGGAGGAGCTCAGAGAAGGGAAGGGTCTCCCTATATGCTGTGGTGCTCTTTGAAGCTACAGGTGGTCATGTGATTACATTCTGGCCACTGAGATGGAAGCAGTCCATTGTATGGAATTTCCAGGGATGCCTGTTAAAGGGAGGTGACTCAGATGGGTGCCCTATGGATTTTCCATTCTGTTTTCCTTCTTTGATTTCCAGGATCCCAGATAAGATGCCAGGCACACCAGCAGTCAGCTTGAGGATGGAAACTATGTGCTAAGAATGATAAAGCAGAGAGGGAAGAAGTCTCGAGTCCTGGTGTCTTTGCAGTGCTGTCCTCCCAGCCCTGGACTGCTCAGTTCTGGCTGCCTTTTCCATGAAAGAAGAGGACTTTGTGGTTTCTGACCTCTTTTATTTTGGTTTTCTATTTTATGCAGTCTAACATAATCCTAAGTGAAAGAGATACAAATTAACACAGAAGAATGGAAGTGCTGTCTGAAATAAATTCTTTCAGTTAAAAAAAGGCATTTTTACTAATATGCAAGGCGTAAGTGAACTATTAGCATCAAATATATTTGGCATTACTAATATGAAATATTATTCTGTTTATTCTTTTCTCCCCCATCACAATGAATCCCTTACTGATGTGGGCTTTAGCCTGTCATCCATGCAAGGACGATTTTCTTGTAAATTAGAGCAAAAGGAAAAAAAGCCTTGTAAATCATCTCCCTCACTTAACTTGCCCATTGTCCTCTCTCTGCAGGAAACCCACAGGTTGCAGAAGAAAATGGCTGGTAGAAATGCCGCAGGAAGAATAACTTGGTTTTGAAATGAGGTGAAAAGAAGTGAAATTAATGTAACAGCGGTCCTTAGTTTTTTTTTTTTTTTGATCCTACTTTACAAAGTGAAAATTGGGGAAATTGATGAGAGAAGTCTCTGTTTTAAATAAGAGCAAGACAAGGACATAGCTTTCTGAGGATTACATTAAAAAAGGTGGAAAGAAAAGGGGGCGTGAATGATAAATTTAAAAAACCCCATCCCTCTTCTATCTCCCCCAATAGAACACATCAGGTCAACTTAAGGGGTCATCTTCCAGTCCTACAGTGTGGTACCTTTAGAGAAAAGCACAACTCTGAAGGTCTCTGATAATTTTTTAAAAGTTGTTTGCAATATAGGTATTAAAGTAATGTGTTTCTCAAGTTCTGCAATTTTCTCTCAAGAAGGGCCAGGATTAACTAACCAAACTGAATGTTTGGTGATGAGACTAATTCTAAAGCAAAAACCAGAAGGATTTAGAAGGCAAAGAATCCAATGTTATAATAAAACAAAAAAGCTCAGACGGAAGGTGGAGCTTATTGTGAGCAACCGGGATGGAGCAAACCACAGTGTGTCTGCCTCGTCAAGAAACAGTGAGGCCATAACCTGGAGGACACACACTCAGGATTCCTCACTCATATGGCTGGCTAATTGGTGCTGGCCATTGTCTGCAAGCTCCACGGGACTCGGAGCTGGGAGCCTTCGTTCTCTCCACAGTCTGCTTGGGCTTCTTCAGAACCGGGTGGCTGGGTGCCAAGAGAACTGGGCAGAAGCGCATGGTAACTTGGTGCTCTAACCTCAGAAGTCACATAGCTCCACTTCATTATTTAAGCCAATCACAAAAAGTTTCACCCAGACTCAAGGGGAGGGGTCAGGGACCCCATCACTCCATTGGAGGAATGTCTGCTGTTGCTGCTAAGTCGCTTCAGTCGTGTCCGACTCTGTGCGACCCCATAGACGGCAGCCCACCAGGCTCCGCCGTCCCTGGGATTCTCCAGGCAAGAACACTGGAGTGGGTTGCCATTTCCTTCTCCAATGCAGGAAAGTGAAAAGTGAAAGTGAAGTCTCTCAGTTGGGTCCAACTCCTAGCGACCCCATGGACTGCAGCCTACCAGGCTCCTCTGTCCATGAGATTTCCCAGGCAAGAGTACTGGAGTGGGTTGCCATTGCCTTCTCCTGGAGGAATGTCTAGTTGTACTGTAAAAAGAGCGTGCTGGATGGGAGACGTTGTTTTCACCCCCTTGGGAAAATACAGACTGCCACAGTAGGAAATGTGAGTTCACAGTGGGAAAGGGGGGACTGTTTTAATCGCCCAATCAGCCTGAGAGCAATCTACCAAGTATTAGTTCTTATAATACCTGGGGAGGCCCCAGGAAGTGAAATTCCACCCTTCAGCCCATTAGCATTATGAGCTAACCAGAAATGACTGGGTTCATAAAACTTTATGATATCAAGAGTCAAGTAGTGATTTCCAGGCACCACCACTTTCAATAAACACCCCACAGTCACTTCGCTTTTACTAAGATGAGGTGGCTTTGGGAAAATTGCTTTTTCTGGTACCCTGTTTACTGAGAGGAAGAACAATGCCAAATTCAGGCTGCATGGCAGCAGGCTTCCACGTCAATACCTTCCTGTTCATGGCTTTCCTCAGGTCTGGGGAGGCAGACAGTGCATGCCTGGAGCTTGCCTTTGGACAGATACTACTCTCCTACTGTCTGGGAGACGTGTGTTATTACTGTGGTAAACAACCAAAATCTGAGTTTTCCCAGCCTATGGGTACCAATAAGGTCACATGAATAGCAATAAATAAGATTTGGTTAATACCCTCAGTTCAGTTCATTTCAGTTGCTCAGTCGTGGAGAAGCCCACGGACAGAAGAGCCTGGTGGGTTACAGTCCATAAGGTCACAAAGAGTCGAACATGACTGAAGCAACTAGCACACACATATACACATAAAGGGAAAAAGTACATAGAATACAATGGATCCCTGACTGCCTCGCAAATACCAAATACAATGGCAATGAAACTGTTAGAATCTCATAGCATGACCCAGAAGATCCTTCAGTTCAGTTCAGTCACGCAGTCGTGTCCGACTCTTTGCGACCCCATGAACTGCAGCATACCAGGCCTCCCTGTCCATCACCATCTCCCGGAGTTCACTCAAACTCATGTCCATCGAGTTGGTGATGCCATCCAGACATCTCATCCTCTGTCGTCCCCTTCTGCTCCTGCCCCCAATCCCTCCCAGCATCAGAGTCTTTTCCAATGAGTCAACTCCTCGCATGAGGTGGCCAAAGTACTGGAGTTTCAGTTTTAGCATCATTCCTTCCAAAGAACACCCAGAACTGATCTCCTTTAGGATGGACTGGTTGGACCTCCTTGCAGTCCAATGGACTCTCAAGAGTCTTCTCCAACACCACAGTTCAAAAGCATCAATTCTTTGGCACTCAGCTCTCTTCACAGTCCAACTCTCACATCCATACATGACCACTGGAAAAACCATAGCCTTGACTAGATGGACCTTTGTTGGCAAAGTAATGTCTCTGCTTTTCAATATGCTATCTAGGTTGGTCACAACTTTCCTTCCAAGGAGTAAGCGTCCTTTAATTTCATGGCTGCAGTCACCATCTGCAGTGATTTTGGAGCCCAAAAAATAAAGTCTGCCACTGTTTCCACTGTTTCCCCTGTTTCCCCATCTATTTCCCATGAAGTGATGGGACCAGGTGCCATGATCTTAGTCTTCTGAATGTTGAGCTTTAAGCCAACTTTTTCACTCTCCTCTTTCACTTTCATCAAGAGGCTTTTGAGTTCCTCTTCACTTTCTGTCATAAGGGTGGTGTCATCTGCATATCTGAGGTTATTGATATTTCTCTCGGCAATCTTGATTCCAGCTTGTGCTTCTTCCAGCCCAGCGTTTCTCATGATGTACTCTGCATAGAAGTTAAATAAGCAGGGTGACAATATACAGCCTCGACGTACTCCTTTTCCTATTTGGAACCAGTCTGTTGTTCCATGTCCAGTTCTAACTGTTGCCTCCTGACCTGCATATAGGTTTCTCAAGAGGCAGGTCAGGTGGTCTGGTATTCCCATCTCTTGAAGAATTTTCCACAGTTTATTGTGATCCACACAGTCAAAGGCTTTGGCATAGTCAATAAAGCAGAAATAGATGTTTTTCTGGAACTCTCTCGCTTTTCCAATGATCCAACAGATGTTGGCCATTTAATCTCTGGTTCCTCTGGCTTTTCTAAAACCAGCTTGAATATCTGGAAGTTCATGGTTCACGTATTGCTTAAGCCTGGCTTGGAGAATTTTGAGCATTACTTTACTAGCGTTTGAGTTGAGTGCACCTTAATACCCTCATTTGGTGCAAATGTCAGTGAATATGTTGAAGGTGTGTGGGGGTGACCTCATCTGTGTCTACCAGTCAGTTCCCTTGTCATCTTTTGCCCCAGGCCGGCTGGTTGATGTCTCCTGTCTGTGAAACCATTCAAAAGCAGGCATCTCCTTACTGTTACTGGTGCCAGTGAGGGTCTTGGCATCCATAGTCAGGCCAAGGCAGAACTGGGGACTCAGCAGTCCTCATGGAGCAAGGATGTGCTGTGTCTTGGGCAGAGATGGACTGAGGGTTTCCTCCCCACCTTCCCACCCCTAGCTCCAGGCCTCACTCTTTTTGGGGGTGGGGAGGGGGTCACACAGCATGTGGGATATTAGTTCCAGGTTTCACCAGGTGTTGAACCGTGACTCCTGTACTGGAAGATGGAATCTTAACCACTAGACTGCTAGGAAAGTCCCTTTCACTTTGTTATCTGGTTACCTGGGTAGCATCGCTTGAGCCCTATGTCTCTCAGACCCCTTATGACAACAGTCTCTTCAATCTCTGCAAACAACTCCTCTCTTCACAGGGCTTAGATGGAAATTCAAGGTAACCAACTTCTTAAAAATAGATGCCAGTAGGCTGCCTGCCTTACCAAGTCACTGGACATTTCCAGACATGCCTGATTCCCAGCCAAGAAGACAAATTGCGCTCAGACTCGAAGCCCTGCTATAAGACTAACATGCACAGTGCACCACAGGGCTTCCTTCTGATTCAACTCTGCAAGGTGGGCAGGACAGACCTTAGTATGATTTCCATTTTTCATAGGAAGAAATTAATTCTTCAAGGAAATAAATAAGGAGCCTGAAATGAAATAATACTTAAGATTCGGATGGAGTCTAGGAATGGGGGTCTTGGAACAGCAGATCTGGACTCTCCTTGGAGTCCCTTCCTGGTGACAGGTCACAAAACTTGGCCTGGATGCTCGAGGCAGTTAGACGCATTTTCCTCTCTGTGCTCATAGCACTTGGTCTGTTGTTGCATTTCTCTCATTTTATGGCACGGCTTTAAATGTCATTCTTCCCCAATGAACGCCTGTCTGCCAGCAGAGTGCCTGGCATGGACTTCTCATGCACTTGATAAACATATATTGGTGGAATGAATATGGATTGCTTAGTGTTTCTGAAGTAGAGGCAGCACCCTCCCACCCCAGGGAGGGTTTGGAAGTATAGGACATTTTTGGTTGTCACAACACTGGGGAGCAAAACTCCTAGTCTTGAGTGACCAGGGCCAAGGATATGGCACATCTTGCCATCTGTCTAACAGTCCTACACAGGCAGTGCTTTGCCCCGCAAGCCATTAACTTCTCCTCTGAAAATAAAGACAAGGAGGTTCAAATGAGGCCTCTGATAGCTTCAGGCTTTGCCGAGGAACACCTTTGACCTTCTGTTTGAGCTCTGGGGTTGAACAGGGGCTGTGCGATCCACCCATCTCACCTTATGATTTACCGAGATAATACATGTGACGGGCCTAATCGAGGGTTTGGTCTGTGGCAGGCAGACAAGTGATTTGAGCTCCTTTCCAGCATCTTTGGGTAATGAGAACACCTCCTTGTAAGTACTTCAGTGTACCAGTCTGGCCGATGGTTTGACTCACAGAAAGATTTTGCAGACAGGCCTTGTGTCCCAGAATCTGGTCTCATGACATACAGAAAACACGATAGGAAGCACATTGCTGAATTATAATGGAGAGTCACTGAATTAAATATGTGACGTTTCAAAGGATCAGCGCCTGGCACTTAGTGGTGTCTTGAGAAATGGTTGACTTGACAAGCAAACAGAGGTCCAAGAAACCAGCGCTCTGGCTTAAATACTAAGGCAGCATTGATCAAATCGTACTCTCTCTTCTTAGCAAAATCCAGGGAGATTTCCTCTGTAAGTTTCTCCTCATCTCCTATTTCCTGCAAATTGAAAAGATTTCCTACAGAGGCCACACTTCCTGACTTCACTTTCCATTTCCACCTCTGCAGGTAAGGGATGCTAGGTGCAAAAACACCCATGATTCACCTGTCTCACCAAGTCCCTTTGAATTCTTCCAATTCCCACTGGTGAGTATATTTACTTTCCACCTGCTTCTTATTAGAAAAAATATGTCATAGCAACATTGCAAAAGGTGGATAAAAATAGAAAAACCATAATCCTATCCTATCACAACTCATAAAAATTGCCTTCTGATGCCTTTCTATAAGAATGCTTTTATAAAGTTGCTATTCTAATGCACATACTTTTTTGATTTCTACTATATCCAATTTGTGTTATATATTTTCCATGTGTATGTGTAAGATGCATAATTACAATGTTTAATGACAGCAAAATGTTCCATAGCTTTAGCATGCCATCCCAGCCTGTTGGATACTGAGGTTGTTCTCACTAGGCAGTGTTGCACTAAGTATTAATACTTAAAGTTTGTCAGTATTGCTAAACTATTCCATAGAATAAATTCCTGGTATTTTAGGTAGAATCAAGAGTGTAAACATTATAACTTGTTCTGCTTTTGCTTATTACATTCCAAAAACATTGTACCAATTTACAATGCCTTCAGAAGTATATAAGAATCTAATTCCATTGCAGTCTTGGATTGTATCATTTTTAAAAACTTTCGTAGGTATAAAATGATACTACCATAATTTGATTTGCTTTATTTACTATCAAGTATGACTAATTTTCCAAACATTTTAGTTTCTCTTTATATGTCCTCTTTTGTGAATATTGATATAATCAACCTTCCCCTAAATACAGTTTCAAGTATAACAGAATAAAAAGAATACTGGTTTAGTTGTGGGACCACTAACTCCATTTTTTTTGCCTGACACATCTCATCTTTCTCTGAAGGGCGTTGGCCAATCTCTGATTCTTTTCAGCTCCAAATTTAATTGACTCTAAGCACTCAAAATGAAACACATCAACCTCAACTCCATGTAGCATCAGAAAGTACTGTACCTGTAATTCAGTCAGTTCAATCGCTCAGTCGTGTCCGACTCTTTGCGACCCCATGAATTGCAGCACGCCAGGCCTCCCTGTCCATCACCAGCTCCCGGAGTTCACTCAAACTCATGTCCATCGAGTTGGTGATGCCATCCAGCCATCTCATCCTCTGTCGTCCCCTTCTCCTCCTGCCCCCAATCCCTCCCAGCATCACAGCCTTTTCCAATGAGTCAACTCTTCGCATGAGGTGGCCAAAAGACTGGAGTTTCAGTTTTAGCATCATTCCTTCCAAAGAACACCCAGAACTGATCTCCTTCAGAATGGACTGGTTGGATCTCCTTGCAGTCCAAGAGACTCTCAAGAGTCTTCTCCAACACCACAGTTCAAAAGCATCAATTCTTCGGTGCTCAGCTTTCTTCACAGTCCAACTCTCACATCCATACATGACCAATGGAAAAACCATAGCCTTGACTAGATGGACCTTTGTTGGCAAAGTAATGTCTCTGCTTTTGAATATGCTATCTAGGTTGGTCATAACTTTCCTTCCAAGGAGTAAGCGTCTTTTAATTTTATGGCTGCAGTCACCATCTGCAGTGATTTTGGAGCCCAAAAAATAAAGTCTGCCACTGTTTCCACTGTTTCCCCTGTTTCCCCATCTATTTCCCATGAAGTGATGGGACCAGATGCCATGATCTTCATTTTCTGAATGCTGAGCTTTAAGCCAATGTTTTCACTCTTCTCTTTCACTTTCATCAAGAGGCTTTTGAGTTCCTCTTCACTTTCTGTCATAAGGGTGGTGTCATCTGCATATCTGAGGTTATTGATATTTCTCCCGGCAATCTTGATTCCAGCTTGTGCTTCTTCCAGCCCAGCGTTTCTCATGATGTACTCTGCATAGAAGTTAAATAAGCAGGGTGACAATATACAGCCTCGACGTACTCCTTTTCCTATTTGGAACCAGTCTGTTGTTCCATGTCCAGTTCTAACTGTTGCCTCCTGACCTGCATATAGGTTTCTCAAGAGGCAGGTCAGGTGGTCTGGTATTCCCATCTCTTGAAGAATTTTCCACAGTTTATTGTGATCCACACAGTCAAAGGCTTTGGCATAGTCAATAAAGCAGAAACAGATGTTTTTCTGGAACTCTCTTGCTTTTTCGATGATCCAGCGGATGTTGGCAATTTGATCTCTGGTTCCTCTGTAATTAGCAATAGGTAATTACCTGGAAGGCTTCCCTGGTAGCTCAGACAGTAAAGAATCTGCCTGCCAATGCAGGAGACCTGGGTTCGATCCCTGGGTCAGGACAACATCCTGGAGAAGGAAATAGCAACCCACTCCAGTATGCTTGCCTAGAGAATCCCATGGACAGAGAAGCCTGGCAGTCTACAGTTTGTGGGGTCTCAAAGAGTTGGACATGATTAAGCATGCATGCAAATACCTGGAGTTTAACACTAGGTGTCTGGAATTCATAAAAAATTCCAGAGAATCTCCTGATTTCTGAGTAGCAAGTGAAGGTAAATAAGGAATTCTTCATTTATTTATTTTCTCATTTATTCAACAGGTATTTAGAGAGGACGTAGAATGCATTAGGCTTCATAATAGATGCTTAATGTATAAAGAGGAAGAGGACACAGTCCCAGGGGAGCTATGATCAAGCAGAGAAAGGAATTCCAACAGCAGATGCGGTAAGAACTGCAGAGGGCAGTGTGGGGAGTGTCCATTTAGGACGCCTTCACAGAAGGGGGCATTTGAGCCTGGATTTGAAAGGTGAACAGGATCTTACCAAAAGAGGGATGGAGAAATTGGAGTGGAGAGGAACTATAGGCATAGAGGGGTAGGATGTAAAAGGTTTGGAGTTTGACCATGACAACTTAATACTACTGAAAAGTTAAGCTTCTGGAATATGTGGTGTGTTGGGCAGAAACAGAGCTGGGCAGATAAATTGGGGTCAGATTTTATGCCAAGCCAAGGAGTCTGGTTTTTATCTTCTGGGAAGCTTGCATACAGAAGGGAGACAGGGGAGGTTTATAAGCAAGGGAGTAACATGACCAGAACTGTTCTCTTTAATTTTTAAGATCAGTTCTAGGAAATACCCAAGTTCTGTTAATGTTTACTCATCTCAAAGCTAGGGTTAATGGTATGAATTTGGGGAGTCTATATTCTGAGGTCTTCACTATTTTGCAGTTAACACCCCATCAAACACTCTCCTTCTATTTGCCTAAGATGATGGGAAGCATGAGACAAACTTCTTTTTAGACAGTATGTTAGTTGTCTAATTAAGGACTATGCATAATATTTTCCTTCAAACTCCAGATATCTTTTTAGGTGGAGCACCTCTCCATTTAAAGCAATGGGGTTCAACTATGAATTTGAAAAAAAAAAGCATAATTAATAGTGTCCCAACTTGGATAATAAATGACATGGCCCATTATCTAATCTGGGGAATCACAGGTCTGTGGCAGAGGGGAAGAAAGCTGGATGGTTCTTGAAGCTTTGGGGCAGATGCAGCGTGGATTACTTCTGCTCATATTTAATGAGCCAAAGCCAGCCACATGCTTGCAGAGTCCTGAGTTCAATGTGCTGCGTCCCGAGGAAGGTGCTGAACAATCACAGGGACAGCAACCGAAATACAGGCTATGTCCTTATGCCATATATATGCCAGAATCGAGTTCCAGATACAGATCTCAGTTATTAAGAAAGGTCTTAATTTGTTTTTGAACAATGAAATCAGGGTCAGTCATTTTCCATTGGTTCAGGCCTATACTGCATCAACTTGCCAGCCCTGCTCTGTACTTCAGAGTGCTGATCCTTGTGAAATGCATCTTTTGGGCTTCTTGATTATATTTAGGCTTGTTCAGTAGAAGGGCCTGGCTGGAGACATGGCTGGAGACCTGGCTGGAGGATATGAGGAGGTGAGAAGTAAGGTATTTCTTCCTTCTTTTTCTGTGCTTCTGGTAGCATCTTTGGCCACTGCTGTGCACTCTCTGGAGCTCCAGCAGTCACCAGGCCACCCTTCCTGTGGGTCCCAGTTGCCTGAGAGCAGCCACCACTGTGGGTTCCTGTCTTTGTCTACCTAGCTGCAGGATGAGAGTGCCTTCTTAAAGTTTCCAATTTCCAGTTGCCTGTTTGCTCCTTTGTCTTTTTAAAGAGATTTATATTTTTTGTCTTTTGTCATATTAAATCCCCTTTAACAAATGAACCCAGGAGTTCTACTTGCCCAATTGGACTCTATGTAATACGGGCTCCCATTGGTTCTGCAAACTAGTTATGCTATTCAAACTTATCTAATAGGTATAAACTTAATGTTTACTTTGAAAAAGTGAAAGTGTTAACTGCTCAGTTGTGTCCGACTCTTTGTGACCCCATGGACTGTAGCCTGCCAGGCTCCTCTGTCGATGGAATTCTCCTTGCAAGAAATAGTAGAGTGGGTTGCCATTTCCTTCTCCAAGGGATCTTCCCCACCCAGGGATCAAACCTGGATCTTCCACATTTCAGGCAGATGCTTTACCATCTGAGCCACCAGGGAAGACCTGTTTACTTTAAAGGTAAACCTACCAGGATTGGCTGTGGATATGGTTAAGCTCCTCTAAACCTCATATCCCAAGATTAGATCCCTCGTTTTTGTTGTTGTAGTTCTAGGCTCAACGTCTATAACAACATAGGTATAAGGCACAAATGAACATCTTAATATTTAAAAAGTAAATATTTAAAAATACTTGTAGGTTATCACCCTCTTTAAAACATAGTAAGGTAGAACAAGGGCAGGGAATTCATCTGAGAGCAAATAAGTGAATGGCCCAGGTTCCATCCCTCAAAAAAAACAAGACAGGGATTTCCCTGGTGGTCCAGTGGCTAAGACTTTTCAACCCAGTGTAAGGGGCCTGGGTTTGATCCCTGGTCAGGGAACTAGATCCAGCAGACCGCAAATAAAGATCCCATGTCCCACGACTAAGACCTGGCACAGCCAAATAAATAAATAAATATTTTTTAAAACCCAATAAGATAGGACTTTCCATGTCAGTATATGGCAAAAACCATCACAATATTATACGGTAATCATCATCCAATTAAGATAAATTAATTTAAAAGAAAAAAGAAAAAAACCTGCTAAATACAAAAAAAAAAAAAAAACCCAATAAGATAAACCCTGTGTGTGTGTGTGTGTGTGTGTGTGCTATTAAGCTATATATCTGCTTGTAGATATTGGCACTTAATTTACCATGCAGGTATACACATATATACACATGATATTTATGAATTCATATACATACATATATGTAGATGATTAAAATATTTTTAAAGGACTATGGTCATTAGTAGTCTTTTAAGAGTTTGTTTAACTGTAAAGAGCAAAGGATGGTTCATTTAAAAACTCCTACGTTTTGTATCGAATTTCTATTGATTGTTTTGATACAATAACGGAAGCAAATTTTAAATCTGGAATGGAGTAGATAGAGACACTGAAGGAAAAAGACTCGATGGCATCCAGACAGAAGGATTTTTTGCCAGTAAGTAGTGAGTGAATGGGCAAATGACAGCCTTGGAGACAGTGGAGTCACATGACGCTTTCCCTGAATTAACTAAGGGATTTGGCTTCCAGGTCTCTGGGAAAAGGAGCGGGAAGGGTTGGTTTCTAGGGAACGGTTTGCTCCTTCTGCCTCAGTCTGCTACTGGTCGAAGACACCAGCAGGCACGGCTGCTGCTGGGGAGGCAGTGGTGGTTGGTGGGTGACCGTCCAAGGGGTCCCCTGCGGGGCTTCTCTCCAGGGACTGTCAGCATTGGGCAGGCCAGTCATGCATGCAGTGGAGGGGCAGTCAGTAGGGCTTTCTGAGTCAAAGTGATGGCAGGTTCCTCTGAGGTGACATCTGCTAAGGAGGAATCTAGTGACATCGGGTCCCTGAGGTACCTTCCTATGGGCTTCAGAGTCAGACTGGTCTGAATTCAAATCCCAGATCAGCCACTCATCAGCTGAGTGAGCTTGAGCACATTATGCAATTTCTTGAACCGGCATCTCTGCCTTCGTAAAAGCAGACAGCCATATGTATATTAAATGTCTGGTTCATAAGAAGCACTCACTGTTGCATTCTTTTTATTACTGATAACAATAACTGTTATTCATATTGTCATGTTTGTAAAATGCTTGCAATCACTTAGTAATATAATTATACACCCCTGCTTTTTTCTGCAAGGTTACAGGAAGTTTTTAATCCCACTTTCTCACAAAGACCCACTAAGAAATGGAAGCCCAAAGAAGGCAAATAACTTGCCCTGATTTACTCCTTACTTGCTTAACTAGTGAGAAGTAGACACAGAAAGATAGCCCATTCCATGGCCTTTTATTCTAAACCAAGAAGATCAACAGATATTCCAACTGGGTGGACACACTCTCCCTGCCTTTACAGTAACTTTACCAACCTTGGTTGCAAAATCCACGGGGAAGCCATCACATCAGCCTCAAATCTTTTTCCTTTCCTTCAATAGAGTCTAGCTCCCTGCCTCTTTTCATCTCTTGTTTTCATACGAGTGTTTATTCTGTTTCTCACCCTGAATCTTACTCTCCATTCACCCTTCATTAAGTTCTCTCATGTGCTGTGCCTACTAGTTTATTTTTTAAGTCATTCAGCAAACATGTACTGAGCGTATCTGAACGTAACTGCTTAAGAAGACACCAAAGGCTTGTGAAGGAAATGAATTTATAAACAGAAATTGCAGTACCTGCGCCGGAGAGGGGAACAGACCATGGAGGGGGGGGGGTGCCCCATAAGAACCTTCCACCAGCAGGGGGCGGTATAGCAAGGTGGTTGACGGCTTGGGCTCTGGAGTCAGATGCACTGGATTTGAACCTGAGCTCCTGCTCCTTCAGTGCCCTTGGGGTAGCTGTACAGACTCAGAGGAGGAAGTGTACTTTTCTCCTTTGTAAGGTAGGAATAATCATAGTACCTGCGGAATGCTGTTGTTCAGTTGCTAAGTCATGTCCAACACTTTTGCCGCACCATGGACTGAAGTCCCCCAGGCTCTTCTGTCCATGGGATTTTCCAGGCAAGAATACTGGTGTGGGTTGCCATTTCCTTCTCCAGATGGAGTGTGGGGAGTAACAAAAACTTAAGAATTAAATATTTTAAAATGTCTACAAGTTGTCTTCTCCCTTTAAATATAGAGCTGATCAGAATAAGGACAGGGAATCCATCTGAGAACACATAGTAAGCATTCAATCCAAGCAACTTCTTATTTCCTTAGGAGGGAGAGTAAACAGAGATTTGAACTGTCATTGAATAGCCAGGGTTTAGGTTATTTATGAGAAGGGATCAGGGTCTCTCCTCTTTCTTCAGCCAAAGCAAAAATTTCATAGTTCTTCTCCAAACCCAAATGAGTACCGTGATCAAGAGAGGCTGAAGAACTTGACCCTGGGGGCGGTTGCTGATTGACTCTCTATGGAGGGTGGCCTGCCAGAGCTGATGGGCGAAGCTTGTGCAAATCCTGCATCTTACAACCTGTGTGGTCCAGCTGTGAGCTGAACAAAGAGCGGCATGTGTGATGTGAGAGCTCTGAATAGAGCCTTAGACTGCATGTTTCTGCGTGCGGGAAAATGGTTTACTTGGTGAATACTCCATTTCTTTCTACTCTCCTTTCCTACTAAGGAGCACAGGGCTGAAACCATGAGGATATTTCCCTGCCTTGCTGGCTCTGTTTCCTGGGCAAGATGAGCTTATCATTTTCTATTCAGCTCCTAGCTAATAGAGAAGTTCCCCAGGCAAGAGCAAACACAGTGACAAAAAAAAAAAAAAAAAAAACCATGATAGAGAAAAACATGACTGTCCTCAGCCCTACTTCAGTGTTTGAAAAAACCAACTTTCTGTAAAAGGGACATTAGATCAATCCTTCCACAGGCTGACACACTTTTGGGTTTCAGCTAAGGAGACTCTGTAAACTGTTAATCTGTATGTATCCTATGGTCGTGTGTGTGTGTGTGTGTGTGTGTGTGTGTGTGTGTGTGTCGGTGGGGGTGGGGGACTGGTTTGAAGGCAATCACTATGCCTCAAACAGGGTGGGAACTCATTTTCGTTTGGAATCAAATGCATTCAGAGCTGGATAAAATGAAAAACTTTATTCAGCATTTTCTGAAAGAAGCCACACAAGGTCTCCTGGCTCAGCATCTAGGGCCACAAATGCCACTGAAGTCACACAGACTGTGTACATGCACACACAACATGTAATTTTTAATATCCCCTCCATGACCAGAATGGATTTGTTCCATTCAGTGGGAAGCCACAACATTTATTACATCTCTTTCCCAAATAAACCTCAAAGCCAGCATTTCATCTTTCCTCATGTAATCATCATAAGGTAGAAAATGAAATTTTCCAAACCTAAAAGCATGTTGCTAAGAGCTCCGGGGCACTGCATGTCACTCCTTACTTTGATGTGTTCATGGAGGGGGGTAGGGGATGACAGAAAAAATGAGAAAGGAAAGAAAGATGCCCTGCATCTTCCCAAGATTCTCAGAAAGCTTCTTCTTCTTTTTTGTTTAACTCTTTATGTAGTGACAAGATGGAGCTGATTAAAAGAAGACAAGCAAAGTCTCAGTGCCAGACCACTTCAGAGATGAAGCATTCCAGAAAGGCATGTAAGAACTCCTGTCAGAAACAGGGAGGATTTCACAGCCCCTCTTGCATATTAATGAACTACAAGGAACCTCAGTGTAGTGGTGCAGATGCAACATTTCAGGAGCCGTGCCAGGATTCCGCGATAAATACCAGCTCCAGGGGAAATACATTTCATGATAGAATTAGGGGATCAGCCATCTGAGACGTCCACAGAAACCACCCCCCGCCCCATCTTTCAAAACTCAAGGCGGGTTCGGGGGGAGCTGGTGGTGCGGTGGATGTGGGGTGGATGGGGCTATTTACTGGAGTCCAGTTCCTGTACATTCGCTCCATCTTCAACTCTTCTGACGCTGCATATGTCCTCAAGCAACAAATCCACCAGCCTAAAGGCCGAGTTCAGGTGAATTAATTTTGCTGCCTGTTTTTCTGGTGTGTGTGTGTGTGTGTGTGTGTGTGTGTGTGTGTGTGTTTTGGAAAAACTGCTGAAACCTCGAATCCTCTTGCTTTAGATGCAAAACCTCTCTTTTCATAAAGCTCATCCCCCCGTCACTGCCTATTGGGGTTTTTTTCTTTCCCAACTTCTTACAACCTGTGGTTTGCGGGCAGAAGACATGCTCCCAGCAATTCTCTCCCCCCTCCACAAGCCTTCCTCCAGAATTTGCTGGATTCTCACCCCCTTGCTCACTCGTTCCCCTTTGCCCCGTATGCAGAGTACAACCGTCACTGTCGTCTGTGCTCACCATCTGTTCCTAAAATTCCTCTGATACAGAAATCACATGACAGTTTGAGGTGCAGCCATCTCAATATTGCAAGGTTTCACTTGGCAGGGTTTGGAAGTGATGGCTGCTGTGTGGTTCCGCCTTATGAAGCTGACCAGCTAACGTGGTGTGATAGCTAGCTAGCTCTCTAGAAGGACCTTCAAAAGCTGCTGCCGACTCTCTCAGATGTTTTTGTGAGGCTGCAAATGGAGAATAAAGCCGCAGCCTTCATTTTCAGCTGAGACCCAGGCTCAACTGCAGCCAGGAAGAGGGAAAAAAAATGGATGGAGCCATGCTCTATGCTGTCACGTAAGGAAAGAGCATCGCCAGAGTGGACTCAGTAACCAGATTGATCACTCCTTGTCACCATAATGCTGCATACAAAAATACTCTGAGATTCAGCAGCTTGACACAATTGTTCTTTTTGCTCATAGGCCTAGACCAGCTAGGTATCAGCTGACTTAGGCTGGGCCTCCTCTCTGGGTTGGCCTCCAAGCTATGGATCATGTCCAGGTCTGGTCCGTATGTCTGTTTTCTTCTTGGACCTCTACCAGGTTTATGTTCATAGGTGATGGTGGAGTGCAAGAGGATAGGTCCAACTGTGCTCAGGTCATATCTGCTAACATTCCATTGGCCAAAGCAAGTCACGTGACAGAACTTGAAGTCAAGGGCAAGGAAGGTTAAGTCACATCCTTAAGCCCAGGTTCAGTGGAGACCAGAAGGTAGACTTCTCCCATGGAGAGACAGAAGGGGTGGAAATTATTAAGTGATAACATAAGATCTACTTCACTTACTATGGTGGACACATGATGCCCTTCCAAGTATCCATTCCTTCTTACACATGGGTGCCTGTCAAGTACCCATTCCTCCTTTTGGTAATGACTCTGATTTTCATACTGGTATATAATTTCTTAAAAGTTATACCTTTTGGTGAAACTTATGCTCCATCAGGTTCTACGTATTAGGTATGTAGATCAGGCTTATGTTACCACCATAACCCTACCCCTGTCCACGATCATAGGTTTAACAATAAAATGTGATCTAATATGGACCAATTAGAAAGGAGGAGGATACATTTGCTAGGAGCTCCTGGAAAATAGGTTTTCTTCTTACACAGTGGGAACTACTAGGAGATATGCTTTCAGCTGTGTGGTTACAGCTGGGCCTTTTGCCACTGCTAAGGTGTGATGGTGAAGCCAGCACACAGAGGAAGATGTATGCAAGATAATTGTAGGAACATCAGTCCATCCCCTCATCAATCCTAATCAAAAGCTCACACAATTTCAGGGTTTTTAAGTCAGCTAATAGATTACCTGATTATTTATTGAGTTTTCAAATTACTTGCAATTACTTTAGTGAATTCACTTTCTGGGTGACTTTGGGATATTCGGGCGTGTATGTGTGTGTGCATGGGTATGTGTCTGGTCTGTATGGTATGGTATTTATTCCTCTGGGCCTCAGATTCCTGACCCACAATATGGGAATAACTGTAGTATATAATAATGTGATAATGCATGTCAAGGCCCTAGCACACAGCAGGTGGAGCCAGCTTGCACATTTCTGCAGGCTGTTCCCCACATGTGAGAATGAGGGGGCCCTGAAGACAGAACCAACTGAGCAAGCTGGTGCCCATGCAGCCATGTCCAGCAAGAGAAGATGTCTTTTTCTAACTTTCCCCAAATCCATGGATTAGCAGAAGCCCTGACAGAAGACATTTAACAAACATCACCTCCTTCTTTTCCCACCTGTAGTCATTACTTCTTTTGATAGTCAGAAAATAACAACTGAATTTTCTGTTGTTCCGTAATAAGAACATTGTTTTTTACTGTTTCTGTCTTGAAACAGTCGATTTCACTCCTATTCTGTAGTCACTTCTCCCTATTCCCTTCCTGAAGCTCGCTTCTTTTCTCCCTGTATTCTTTACTTCTGGTCTTCTGCTTTCCCCCTTCTGGCCCCTTCCTGTCTGTCTTCTTCCCAGCCTCTGCCTGTTTTTTGCCTCCCTCTCTTACTCCAAGAAATGACTTCTGAGGATGTGGCCTTTTCAACCTCAGGGTCTTTTTATGCTGGAGCTGATAGGCATTCTCCAAAAGCAGAGCCTGGAGGAGATACACCTGCACTCTAGCCCTGGTTCTATCACCTTGGACATACTAAGCTCTCTGGGCCTCGCTTTTCTCCTCTGTAGAAATGATCTAATTCAGGGCCTGTGCAGAGGACTCAATGCAATAATGTGTGTCAAGCATCCGAGCCTACAGGATCAATCAAGAACTGTAGCTTCTTCTCCTTCTAGCTTTGCCAGTTCAGGTCATAGCTGTGCATGCTAAGCCTGGAGTAGGCACCAAACACTTGGCGTACAGCATCCGCCTCTGACTTAAACAGAACAGCCGCTGACACTATCATTTTCTTGTCTTAGCCGTCTTCCCCATAAACAAGTCTTCACCTAATTGTTTGAAGAGTTGAAACATCTCTTGTCTAAACAAGGACAGAGAACACAGGGGTGAGCACTCCAGTGCAGGGCTACTGAGAGAATTCTGGGAATGCTTCCCACATGCCCTCAGGCAGATGGTCGGCTCACATATATTTCAACAACACAAATTAATGTAAAACATATTCATGTATGTATTAATTAATGCTAATGTATTCACAAGAGATTTAGATAATGGGCAGTCCATTCTGACACTTCCCTCCTAATCCATTCACCCTAAAAAGACTAAATCTTGCTCAATTTTAGGTTCAAACAAGTAGATCTCCTCTGATTTGGGGCTCTCCTTTTTTTCCCCATACTCCCTATGGCGACTTGCTGGCTATCTAAGAATTCCTCTCACTAGGAAAAATAAAAAAAGCCTTCTATACTGTAATTAGAGGAGGGGAGATACAGGATCTGTGCAAATACTAGAGTAAATTAATACTTGAGTATGAAAGAGTATCTGTCTTAGAGAAATACGATAAAAAACAGATATAAGAGTAAGTAGCAGTATTTGAAGAAGAGGCTGAAAATAAAGGAGTAGTCACCTGGGGTGGGAGGAACACCCAGAAAGAAAGGGGGATCCAAAGGTGAAAAGGGCAAACATGAAGGTGTTAGAAAATTGTCCCTCCTTTGAATCCTGAAGAAAGGCTCTGCTCTGAGGAATTTTTTCATGGAGCAGCACGACACAATTTAGGCAAGGTTGAGTTTTAAGGTTGACTTTGTAATTTCTTTTTTTAAAACAGAGTTGCCTTCAGTAGAGGAGGATTTTCTTTAGAAAATTATTTAATGGTGAATCTTGAATATAAGGATTTCTAAGTGGCACAGTGGTAAAGTATCTGCCTGCCAGTGCGGAGGGGACTGGCATTCAATCCCTGAGATGGGAAGACCCACTGGAGTAGGAAATGGCTACCCATGTCAGTATTCTTGCCTGGACAATCCCAACAACCAGGAGCCTGGCAAGCTACAGTCCACAGGGCTGCAAAGAGTCAGACACGATTGAGCACTCACACACACATAGGCTGAATATAGGGGGCTTCCCAGGTGGCTCAGTGATAAAGACTCCATCTGCCAATCAGGAGACACAGGTTTGATCCCTGGGACAGGAAGATCCTCTGGAGAAGGACATGGCAACCCACTCCTGGATTCTTGCCTGGGAAATCCCATGAGCAGAGAAACCTGGTGGGCTACTGTCCAAGGAGTCACAAAAGAGTCGGACATGACTTCACAACTAAACAACAACAACAACTTGAATACAGAGTTTAGAGACTAATAAAGTCTCTGCCTTCAAAAAGTTTACAATCAAACTTGGATAAATATGAAATAAGACAAATATCAAAGGCAAATGTATCTAACGTCCTGCTCTTCTTTGATCTTCCCCTTCTGCTGGCCCCATCTGTATGGAATACCCAGATCTTTGAAACTGGGCAGTCAGAGTTTCTGGTACTGGGAGGTATAAAGTTAAATAGAAAGCCTGTCCTGAACTTGGACGAGTTAACACTGGGTGTTCTTCCTCCCTACTGTCACTTCTCTGTTCAAACTGGAGGATTTTCACTCTAGGAAAAAAAAAAAAAGTACATAACCCACAATGAAAAACAAATCATTAATACAGCAGATGAAGAAGAATACAGGACAAATCTGGAGTGGCTACCCATTAGAAAAGCAAAATAAGCCCTTCCATTGTCCTGTGCTAGACACTTTTCAAAGCCTTTTCAGAAGCATCATCACAGCCACCCTGCAGAGGCCTCAAGGTGAGTGGTAGAGTCCAGACCGACATCCAGATGGGTTTCTGCTTCTATAAAATAAGGAGCTTGGAGACAGTGGCTACTGTAACAGCATCTCCTTGATGGTCTCCTTGTCTCCTGCTTCCCAGTATTCATCCCCTTGGGTAACTTCTCCCCATGTGGGCTGGACTGAGTGACTCTTAAAGACTAGATCATGGCAGAAGTGATGGGATATAACTGTTGAGATGAGGTTATAGCAAGACTGTGGCTTCTGTCTTAGGAACGCTCTGTCACCCTCTCTCCTTCTTGGCTATTTTCACTCTGGGGAAAGAAAGTGACTCTTTTGGTGAAGAACTGATGTCTCTGGTCAAGAGCCAGGGAGGATGTGAGGCTAGGCAATATCCATGTGAGACAGCTCGGAGGCAGATCTCCCCCAGGTGAGCCTGATGTGACTGCACCTGCTGTCCACATGACTATGGTACCCTGTCGTGTGGGTACCCTGAGCCAGAGGTACCAGCCAAAGGCATTCATCCGAGGTGCTCTGGGATTCCCGACCCACAGAAACCGAGATAATAAACATCTGTGGTTTTCAGTTACTGAGTCTTGTGATAGTATGTTACACAGCTATATATATAACTGATATAATTGCCTTTTGTCTTTATAAACTGTGCTTTATCTTATTGTTTGTAAAACTAAGATTTGCTGAGTATTAAAGTAGAGAAACAAAACCAAAAGTACTCTCCAGAGTAGCCAGAATGAACCATTTGAAAAATGTGAATATCAGACAATCCCCTGTCCAAAACCATCCAGTGGCATCCCATTGCAGTGGAATACAGTCTAAGGTTCCTACAGTGGCTTCCAGCACCATAAATATGACCCCCTGCTGTCCCTCTGATCACTTTATGTCACTCTTTCCCTGGTTCACTGAGCTCGAGCAAGCCTGCCCTCATGATACTTATTAAGTCTGCCCTGCATACTCTTGCTTTTTTTTACAATTACAAATTGTAATATATTTAAGGTATATGATGTGATTTTTTTGATATACATATATGCTATAAAATGTTTACCAGATCAAACTGATTAACGTATATATCACCTCTTTTAGTTACTGTGTGTGTGGTGAGAACACTTGAGATCTATTCTCTTAGCAAATTTCAAGTATACAATACATTATTATTAATTATAGTCACCATAGTCTATGTTGTTGGTGGTGGTTTAGCTGCTAAGGTGTGTCCAACTCTTGTGACCCCCTGGACTATAACTGCCAGGATCCTCTGTCCATGGGATTTCCCAGGCAAGCATACTGGAGTGGGTTGCCATTTCTTTCTCCAGGGGATCTTCCCCACCCAAGGATTGAACCTGGGTCTTCTGCATTGCAGGCAGATTCTTTACCATCTGGCCATTAGGGAAGCCATACACTAGTAGGTCTCTGAATTTATTTATCTTGTAAATAAAAGTTTATGCCCTCTGGTCAATCTCTCTCCTTTAACCCATTCCCCAAGCCTCTGAAAACTACCATTGTCCTCTCTGTTCCTATGAGTTTGTTTTAGATTTCACACGTAAGTAAGATCATGTGACATTTGTCTTTCTGTGGCTTATTTCACTTGGCATAATGACCTCCAGGTTCATCCATGCTGTTGTGAATATCTTATAAGGGGTTAATATCCTAAATATACAAGGAATTAATAGAAATCAATAGCAAAAATAAAACAACCAAATAACCAGATTAAAAAATGGGCAAAGGACTTGTGTAGACAGTTTTTCAAAGAGGACATACAAATGGCTAACAGAATTTGTTAGATGAAAAGACGCTCAACATCACTAATTATCAGGGAAATGCAAATCAAGACCATAATGAGACATCACCTCACACCTGTCAGGATGAATATTATCAAAAAGTCAAAGGATAATAATTGTTGCTGAGGATGTAGAGAGAAGGGAACCCTTGTGCACTGTCAGTGGGAATGTAAATTGGCACCGCCTCTATGAGAAACAGTATGGAGGTTCCTCAAAAAATTAAAAATAGAATTAACATATGATCCAGCAATCCCACTTCTAGGTACATATCCAAGGGAAATAAATCATTATCTCAAAGAGATATCTACACTGTCTTGTTTATTGCAGTGTTATCCACAGTAACCAAGATATGGAAGCAACCTAAGTGTCTATTAATAGTTAAATGAACAAACGAAATGCAATATATACTGGGTATGTTTATTATCGTTTGTGTTTTTTAGAAAAGTAAACAATAAGTGGCTGACATTTTGCAATAATAGCATTGATACTCTTAATATTACACACACACACACGTATAAAAATCAAACCTTAAAAAAGAAGGAAATCCTTCCATTTGCCACATGTCTCAAGTGCTCTTGCTCCAGAGTCATGGGCTTGCTGTTTTCTTGGCTGAAGTGTTCTTCCCCCAGATAGTAGCGTGGCCTAACCTCCATCACATTGCTCTCTCACATGTGGCCGCCTTAGATCTCTGTTTAAATCTTACTTCGCCCTTTCCCTAGACACCACATCTAAAACAGCCCCCTTCACTTACTCTCCATGCTTTACTCCTCCCAGTATTCTGTCCTGTTACTTCCTGTTACTTTTCACGTAACTTTTTGTGTTACTCTCACTCTCCCTAGAGTGCTGGTTCTCCAGATGGAGGGATTTTGTTTTGTTCACTGTGGTTTCCTCAGTCCAATAAATATTTGCTGAATGAAATCTATGAATGCTCTGATTATTGATTATACTCCCTTTCATTCTTTATTCTTTTTTTCCTCTCACTACAAAGGCTTTCAGATTTTTATATAGTTTAGTTTTATAAGCAGAGAATGGAACAAGTTTAAAAGATAAAACTACAGGTTTCAGATTCTTAGAATTTTTAAAACACAATTACTATGTAATATTTCATCAGAGGGACAAAAGGTCCTGAACACATAGGGCTGGCATAAAAAACTCAACTAAGCTTTCAGTGCTTAAGTTTCCTCATCTTGAATATGGACATGCTTCAAACACATGAAATAAGACAGGGAACTCACTTTGCACAGGAGCACGTAGACAGCAATCAATAAGTTGGAAAGAAAAAGGGATCTCAGGAGTTTCAGGGAGTATTATAAATGACAAAGATATTTATTGCAGGCTTCTTTGGAAGAGTGTTTACAAAAAGAAACACATATGGCAAAGTTCTTCTTTGCCCATTCATCTCCTCACATCTTCTGTCCTCCTTTTTTGGTCCCATATATTCCCCTCACTCAGTATAATATTTTTTCTCCTTCCATTCTTTCAATGTAAATCAAGCTATTTCTTCCACAACTGTAGATGTGGGACCCCCATCCTCAATTCAGTAATTCATCCTGGTGAAAAATATTTGAGGATGAGGGAGGGAGAACAGGAAGAAAAGACTTGAGCAGTACTTTCCTGGGATTCAGGCAGGGTTCTTGAAGTCGAAGACAGAAAAAGACACCAAAAACTCACGTTAGTATATTTTTCCTATCATACATTTATTGCAATGTATTCAACTCTTCCTAATTATTAGACATTCAGTTTCAGAGCTTTGAGTATTCTAAATATGGCTGTGCTGAACATCTTTGTATGTTCCTTATCTGCAAGGGTTATTTTTCTAGGATGGTGTATTAGTTGGGGCTCAGAAAGGAAAAAGAAGGCAAACTTAAATGGGGTAACTGAGGACTGTTTAGACAAGTGTGAGCAGCATTAAAGGGGTGTCTATAAAGAGCTGGTGAATAGCTGGGAGCTGTCAAGGCATCAGGTACAAAGGAGCAAGAGAGGGAGCAGTAATGGAACTCAGAGACAGAAGTAGAGCTGAAGCTGCGGAGGTGTCTGGAGCTGCGAGAGATGGCTTCTCAACATGAGCTGTGGCCTGCACTAGAGAAATTCAGCCACTCCTAACATGTGGCCTTGTCAGGGAACTATATACTCCCACTTTTCTCTCCTCCTGTTCTCTGACCACCTGCTGAAGCTTCCCAGTGGCCAAATCCAAACAGAAGTCAGAATTCTAGGGAGCCCATGATGAAGAAAAGAATGGCAGACAATAGATCCAGAGAATCTAATGGAGAATATCCATGAGAGAAGGACCTGTAGAAGTGCAATTTCTAGGTCAAAGCATTCAGTTCAGTTCAGTTGCTCAGTCGTGTCTGACTGTTTGTGACCCCATGGACTGCAGCATGCCTGGCCTCCCTGTCCATCACCAACTCCTGGAGCTTACTCAAACTCATGTCCACTGAGTCGGTGATAGATGAACCATCTCATCTTCTGTTGTCCCCTTCTCCTTCTACCTTCAATCTTTCTCAGCATCAGGGTCTTTTCCAATGAGTCAGTTATCATCAGGTGGCCAAAGTATTGGAGTTTCAGCTTTAGCATCAGTCCCTCCAATGAACACCCAGGAATGATCTTCTTTAGGATGGACTGGTTGAATCTCCTTGCAGTCCAAGGGACTCTCAAGAGTCTTCTCCAACACCACAGTTCAAAAGCATCAATTCTTTGGCACTCAGCTCTCTTCACAGTCCAACTCTCACATCCATACATGACTACTGGAAAAGCAAGAGCTTTGACTAGATGGACCTTTGTTGGCAAAGTAATGTCTCTGCTTTTTAATATGCTGTCTAGGTTGGTCATAACTTTTCTTCCAAGGAGCAAGCATCTTTTAATTCCATGGCTGCAGTCACCATCTGCAGTGATTTTGAAGCCTCCCCAAATCAAGTCTGTCACTGTTTCCATTGTTTCTCTATTTGCCATGAATTGATGGAACCAGATCCCATAATCTTTGTTTTCTGAATGTTGAGCTTTAAGCCAACTTTTTCACTCTCCTCTTTCATTTTCATCAAGAGGCTCTTTAGTTCTTCTTTACTTTCTGCCATAAGGGTGGTGTCATCTGCATATCTGAAGTTATTGATATTTCTCCTGGCAATCTTGATTCCAGCTTGTGCTTCTTCCAGTCCAGTATTTCTCATGATGTACTTTGTATATAAGTTAAATAAGCAGGGTGACAATATACACCACTGATGTACTCCTTTCCCGATTTGGAACCAGTCTGTTATTCCATGTCCACTTCTAACTGTCGCTTCCTGACCTGAATACAGATTTCTCAGGAGGCAGGTCAGGTAGTCTGGTATTCTCATCTCTTGAAGAATTTTCCAGTTTGTTGTGATCCACACAGTCAAATACTTTGGCATAGTCAATAAAGCAGATGTTTTCTGGAACTCTCTTGCTTTTCCGATGATCCAATGGATGTTGGCAATTTGATCTCTGGTTCCTCTGCCTTTTCTAAAAGCAGCTTGAACATCTAGAAGTTCACAGTCCATGTACTGTTGAAGCCTGGGTTGAAGAATTTTGAACATTACTTTGCTAGCATGTGAGATGAGTGCAATTGTGTGGTAGTTTGAGCATTCTTTGGCATTGCCTTTTTTTGGGATTGGAATGAAAACTGACCTTTTCCAGTTCTATGGCCACTGCTGAGTTTTCCAAATTTGCTGACATATTGAGTGCAGCACTTTCATATCATCATCTTTTAGGATTTGAAATAGCTCAACTGGAATTCCATCACCTCCACTAACTTTGTAGTGATGCTTTCTAAGGCCTACTTGACTTCACATTCCAGGATGTCTGGCTCTAGGTGAGTGTGAGTGATCACACCATCGTGATTATCTGTGCCATGAAGATCTTTTTTGTATAGTTCTTCTGTGTATTCTTGCCACCTCTTCTTAATATCTTCTGCTTCTGTTAGGTCCATATCATTTCTGTCCTTTATTGTGCCCATCTTGGCATGAAATGTTCCCTTGGTATCTCTAATTTTCTTGAAGGCATCTCTAGTCTTTCCCATTCTATTATTTTTCTCTATTTCTTTGCTTTAATCACTGAGGAGGGCTTTCTTATCTCTCCTTGCTATTCTTTGGAACTCTGCATTCACATGAGTATATCTTTCCTTTTCTCCTTTGCTTTTATTCTTCTCTTCTTTTCTCAGCTATTTGTAAGGCCTCCTCAGACAACCATTTTTTTTTTTTGCATTTTGCCTTTTTGCATTTCTTTTTCTTGGGGATGGTCTTGATCACTGCCTCCTGTACAATGTCAGGAACCTCTGTCCATAGTTCTTCAGGCACTCTGTCTATCAGATATAATCCCTTGAATCTATTTGTCACTTCCACTGTATAGTTGTAGGGATTTGATTTAGGTCATACCTGAATGGTCTAGCGGTTCTCCCTACTTTCTTCAATTTACGTCTGAATTTGGCAATACGGAGTTCATGATCTGAGACACAGTCAGCTCCCGGTCTTGTTTTTGCTGACTGTGTAGAGCTTCTCCATCTTTGGCTGCCAAGAGTATAATCAATCTGATTTTGGCATTGACCATCTGGTGATGTCCATGTGTAGAGTCTTCTCTTGTGTTGTTGGAAGAGGGTGTTTGCTATGACCAGTGCGTTCTCTTGGGAAAACTCTGTTAGCCTTTGCCCTGCTTCATTAGTAAATTAGGTAAATTAGTCTTAACATGTTTAATACATATTGCCTTAGATGAAAAATAAATTCAGTCTTACTTTCTATGATAGAGGCTTCTGTGGGTTTACTAAAATCATTTTCTAGTCCCTCTGGAACTGAAAACAGACCGTGCTTCCCAGGCTTCTTTGTAGGGAGATGTAGCCAGGTGACTGACTTCTGTTCAATGGGTTATAGATGGACATGATAGACGCTGTTTCCAGGTCTAGACCATAAAAACTTTCCGTGGGAAAACTTCCAGGCTGCTTTCCTTCTTGTCCATGTTAAATAAAAAAAGCATCCATGGTGACCTTGGCAATCATGTGTTGAAAATGGCAGAGCTACAATATGGCAGATGCCTGGGTCCTGCTGTTTGGAGGACAGCTAATGGTGACACATGAATTTGGCTGAGATGTTTGTGAGCTTAGACTCGTATACTTCTGCTACCGTGTGTCACATTCTTGCATCTCCTAGGCCCGCCTGTGATCTCTGCTGCCCCTGAGGTGAAGAGTTCTATAAACACTTAGACAGACTTGTGTTGACTATATCCCACTTCAAATATATACTGAGCATCTTTCTACATTTTGTCCAGGAGATTTCTCTGCCCCTGCAGGAATCTACTTGGTTTGCATGTCAGCAAAAGCATCATGGAAAAGCAAGAGTATTAATATCGCAACCCTCAACCAATGGGGACAGGAGAGGGTCAATAAATGCTCTGGTCTCCATCTTTCAGAAAGACAGTTATAGGAGGCATTCCGTATACAATTCTTGTAGAACGGAGCCCACGGCAGTGGCTCGATAACACATTTCGTATTGTATTTTCATTCTTGCCTGTCTCTCTCTCTTAATTCTTTCATTTTTGCTTCCTGGGATCACTTTCCAAAGAAACTGCCAGCACTCAGGTCCTTGATGGCTTCTGCTTTTGGAGGAACCCGAATTAAGACAGATGCCAATAGTTCAGGGTTTATCTATTAGAATTATTGTAAGAAATGATATAAGTAGTATCATTAAGTGGGATGCTATCATAATGACATTTAAAACATGGTCACTGAGGTAGCGGTCATGGAGGAGCAGTGAGGTAACTGATACTGCAGGCTGAGAAAGAACAGATATTATGCAGCAATAGAACACTTGGGAAAACTGTTGTCTGTGATGACTTGCAGGAACAAACTATGAGCTACTAAGAGGTTGGCAGCAATCTGTGTAATGGGGTATGTTGGCTTTTATTTTCTACTTTTAGCAAATTATTGCAAAAAGAGATAACCATGGGTGAACGGACAAAAAGTGGTATATATACACAGTGGAATATTATACAGCCGTAGAAAGAATGAAATTCTGATAGATGTTAGAACATGGATGGACCTTGAAGACATTATGCTAAGTGAAAGAAACTAGTTACCAAAAGACCACATATATAAAAAAGAATTCCACACAGCCTAAAGTTGCCCAATTCATAGAGACAGAAGGTGAATGGTGGTTGTCAGGGACTGGCGCAGCTGGCAAAGAACTGCCTGCCAGTGCAAGAGACGTAAGAGACACAGGTTTGATCCTGGGTTGGAAAGATCCCTTGGAGGAGAGCATGGCAACCCACTCCAGTATTCTTGCCTGAAGTATCCCCATGGACAGAGGAGCCTGGCAGGCTACAGTCCATAGCGTCACAAAGAGTTGGACATGTCTGAAGCAACTTAGTGTGCATGCATGGGGAAAGGAGGAATGGGGGGTTAGTTTTTAATAGGTGCAGGGTTTCAGTAGGGAAAGATTAAAAGAGTTCTGTGGATACATGATGATGATGTTCCTACAACAATAAATGAAGTTAATGCCACTGAATGATACACTTATAAATGGACAAGATTGTAAATTTTGTTATGAATATCTTACTACAATTTAAAAATATGAGATAACTTCAGAATGAAACTGAGCACTTTTCACACAGGATAAAAGGGATTAGAGAGTCCAGAAACTAATGATACTAAAGGTTGGAAAAGCTGCTGCTTCTAGATCCCAAGCAGTAAGAGATAAGCATGGAAAAGGATTTATGTAACAAAGGCCCAATAAAACTCAGCCCTGTGGCAAAGGTCAGCTTGAGGGTGTGGACTTCTCACCCGTACCATAATTTAGACAGCTTCAAGAAAGTCATCACTAAAATCAGAGAGGAAGAGGGGGTGGTGGTGATAAAACCAATAAATAAATCAGGTCTGAAAATCATGATTAGGAGAGAATTTGGGGTGTGGTTACCAATACATGAAATTGAATGGAAGAAATATATCAGAAGCTGACTGTGTCTTCTAGGGCATGGTGATTGCCAAAAAAACCACAAACCTGGACTGAAAAAATCCCTCTATCTGAGGCTTTAAAAAGCCTTCAGGCATTGACATTTATACCAGTTTGAAGTGTGCAGTGAAAACTGTATAGCCCTGAAGGAGCATTTTTTTTTCCATCAGTAGCAACTTTAAAAACGAATAATAAGGAATTCTCAGAAGGCAGAACCAGAAGTCAGGAGCAATGGGTAAGACAGTTGCTCCCAGAAAGCAAAATCAGTGGCATTTGTCCCCATGCCTTCACTGTGTCCATGGGAGTGCTGACTGTTTTAATCCGCTCCCTGTCCCACCACTGAGTGGGTGTGTTGGGATGAGATGTAGGAGGAGATGACTTGTCCTTTTAAGTCAAAGACTGCTGGACCACAGGAGTCACATCTAGCCAGATGGCGTGGACTGTGCCTATTTCAGAGACGCAGAGCTGTGAGATGGGCACAGTGGCTGGTTGGGACTTTGAGTTGTCTCTCAAAGTTGCTGCTATAGGAACAAGTGTGTTCTACGCGTGAGAGTGAGAGTCAAATGGAAGAGCTGACTGTGGCTAAGACTTGGGTGTGTTCACTAGCACATCTTTTCCTTCACACTGGGCACACAACTAGACTATACTCCCCAGTTTCCTTTGCAACTAGGTATGGCTAAGTGACTGAGATCTGGCCAATGGGGATGTAGGAAGAACTGAAATGTGTGACTTCAAGGCATGACCTGTACAATCCTCCCAGGGAGTCATCGTTTCCCTTTCTGGAATGTGAGAATGGGCACATCTCCTAGGATAAACCTCACATTGAAGATAGCAGAGACACAAAATGGAGAGGATCTGGGCCTCTGAATCACTAAATAATCTATATTCTATTAAATAATAATCACTAAATGATCTATATTTGGAAAAAAAAGTACCTCTTCAGGAGGAACCTTAGCAGACCATGTTAAGAGCAAGAAATAACTTTTCTTGTGGCAGTCACCAATTTTACTTTTTCCTGTACCAGGGACTAGATTTACCTTTACTGACATACTACTATAAAGATAATATATGCTTGAATATAGATTATTTAGTGAATTCAGAAAGTAAAAATGAATAAAAACCTTGTTTTTTCCCACTCCCAGAGCTAACCACTTTTAATATTTTAATATGTTTCCTTACTGATATTTTTTATATGCATTTATTTTTGCATAAAAACATGCATAGGTCTTAGGTAGAAATATTATGAAGAGAGTTTTGGTGATAGAAACTATTTCCCAATCCAAATCTCTAATTGCTCAGGTTATTCAATATATGTTTTTAAAATGTAAGCTCTAATATATATGTGTGCTCAGCCACTCAGCTGTGTCCAACTCTTTGTGATCCCATGGACTGTAACCTGTCAGGCTCCTCTGTCCATGGAATTCTCTAGGTAAGAATATTGGAGTGGGTTGCCATTTCCTGGTCTAAGTATGTATACCTACGGCTGACTCATGTTGATGTATAGCAGAAACCAACACAATATTGTAAAGAAATTATCCTTCAATTAAAAATAAATATATTAAAAAGTAAACTCTATAGCTGACTAAATCATTAGCAATAAAAATGAACTTTAAGATTCTTATCTTACTCATATTCATACATGCTATAAAGCAAAGACGGAGAAGGAAATGACAACCCACTCCAGTATTCTTGCCTAGAGAATCCCATGGACAGAGAAGCCTGGTGGGCTGCTGTCCACAGGGTTGCACAGAGTTGGACACGGCTGAAGCGCCTTAGCATGCATGCATGCAATGGAGAAGGAAATGGCAACCCACTCTAGTATTCTTGCCTGGAGAATCCCAGGGACAAAGGAGCCTGGTGGCCTGCCATCTGTGGGGTCATACAGAGTCAGACACAACTGAAGCAACTTAGCAGCAGCAGCAGCATAAAGCAAAGAATTGTCTGTTATTTTTAACCATTTCACTCTTGGTGAGTAACACAGTCACAGGTAAATAGAGGCACTAAATAACTATCTGTTGAGTAAACTGATACATGAATAAATGGATGAATGACTGAATGAGCACAATTCTGCTTTAGTACAACAGGGAAAAAATTGTTCATTAATCATCTTGGCAGTGTCTAAACCATATAAATGACTTAACCACTTTGGATGGGCTGTACCAGTTGTTTTATGTTAAGATATCCCCTCTGAATGTTGGCAGGAAGAATATGGCTAAAGAAAACATTTCTTCTTCCTTAGAAAAGAGTGGAAGTAGAAATAAATAACAGCAAAATACAGCCTACATCCTTGCTCCAGACTCTAGTATCCACCTGACAAAGTATCAATATCATTCAAATGGATCTTGAGTTTATGGGCTAAATAGAAAGGTATGACCTTCAAGTTTTTTTATAACTTGAATTCTCCATTCTAGATTTCCTACTATGATTTCATTTCCCATTAAGTAGCATGCATAATAAAGTAATTTTTAAAAAGAAAGGCCCTTTTAAATCTGAGAACTTTTTAAAGACAGACAATTTGGGAAAAATTCTTAGATTGCAACTTTCCAAAACTTATAGATGGCACTCCCATGAATTCTGTATATAACACTTCAGAGAAATTTTAGGCCAATCTGGTATTTTTCTCCTTTGATGATTCTTTTTGTTAATTTTCCTCATACTTAAAAGAAAAATTCCATTTTATCGTTAAAATTCAGAATTTTTGCCAGAGTTTGTCTAAGGGTGAGTCTGCCAGTTTTCATCAAATGTGACACAATGAGCACTCTCTGCTCATTTGTCTTTTTCAATTCAGGTAGGTTCCTTTAATTATCTTAATCACAGATTGCTTACGTGTGGCTGCCTCACTCCAGGGGCATCCTAAAACCAGAGACCATGTCTTAGCCATATGTATATCTTCAGCTTTAGCACTTAGTATAGACAGTAATGGGTGATTGAAGTAGTGAAGATTAGAGTTGTCTGAAAAAGTCTCTAGTAAAGGAAGTATCCACATATTGATAGAATGATGCTTGTCTGCATTTGACTTCAACATGATTCTGTAGATCTACATGGACCACAATGATTGTATGAAGTGAAACTCTCACCAAGTGATGTGCTTTAGGTGATGGGACATTAGTAAGTGTGATGCCAGCAGAAACCCGAAGAGCATTTGTACATTGATGCCTGCTCTCTCTCAATGCCTAGGGAACCCCAAGACCCCAGGACTGCCCTGGGAAGATGGCAAGCTGGAAGCCCACTAGAAGGTGCCATGTCACATGGAGCAATGATGCGCTAATTCAACTTGGGTGCTGTCCCTCCCTATCTAGGTCAACTAGTTTACCAACTAGTTGGTAGACATCTGAGTGAGATCATTTCTGACCATTCAGGTTCAGACTCAACCAGGCCAGAAGCACTTCTCACTGACCCACAAAACTGCAAGAGAAATCCAAATATTTGTTGTTTCAGGCCACTGAGTTCTGGAGTAATTTGTTATGTTAATCAAAAACTAATTGATAGAGGAAACCATTGAACTATTCTAATTAGAAGGATGACATAAACTGGTTTCTATTTTAAAAGGATAACTTTGGCTGTTCTGTGGATAATATATTCTTAGGAAGTGGATTCAAGAGTGGAAATTGCAGTTAGGAGGCTATTGCAATAATCCAGTTGAGAGATTTAGTCCCAGGGTGATGGCAGATCTCTCTTGAGAATACACTTAAAACATAATTCGAGGAAGAATTGGTTTTGAGAAATTGTTTTTTTCAGGGTGAAAAAATGGTAAAAAACCCTGCAATGAAGACTAATATACTTCTTAAGAGGGGTACATGATTCTAGAAGACAGTGGAGTGATGTCTCCCAATTTTAAATGAAAACAATTTCGAACATAGAATTTTGTACCTAACCAGACTACCAATCAAATACGAAAACAGAATACAAGCATTTTCCAACTCACAGAGACTCAGAATGTTTACTTTCTAAAGAATTTACTGAGAAATTAGAAGCTTTTACACCAAAACATGGAGGATGTAAGCCACAAACTAATCCAAAGTCTGCTCCAGATTTTGTTTGCTGGCTCTCAGCTACACTGTGACCTTCTGACTCTCCTCTGTGCTCCTGGGCCTGACCCTGAAAACTACCTTTCTGAGACTCCACTGTTAGCTGTGTTCTAATCTGTTTCATCCAATGAGATAACTGTGAATGCCCTTAGAAGACAGGAGAAAGGCAGAAGGCCTTGTATTTTGGCAGTGACTTCAGTAGCTTTAACACGACTGCACCAGCCACGTTGGTAGAATTTTCAACAACATCTGTAGAGTATATATTCCTAGAGCACCAAGGTGTTGGAGGCTATGGGCTTCTCAGTGGCAGAGGAGAGTGTGGGCTTGGGTGTTCCTGCAATACTGGTGGTGGCTTAATGGCAGTTACTGTCTCTGGGTAATACCACCTTTTTCCTTTTACTCTTTCTCTCTTTCCAACTCTTTAGTAATGAATTACCTCAAGAGGAAATTCATTTCTCTCTGATTTAATTATCTAGAGTGGTTTCTGGTTGCTTTTTTTTTTGGCCTGGGAACTGGATGATTGAGTCCAATGAAATGATATCATAGTCTGAAAGGCATTTCAATAAGCCTTGAAAGCAACTGATCTGTTATATATAAGAAGCCAACAAGCTCTAAGAGAACCTTCAAGAAAAAGAATGGAGTCATTTCCAAGCATTAGAAAGAAAAGTCTAAGGAATATGACAGAGAAAGCATGTATTTCTTCAGTGAAAAAGAAAATGTGATTACTAACTCCAGAAAAAACAGTAGTCTAATAGGAAAACCATGGTGAAAATACAAAGCAGACTTTGAAGCAGTATAAGAGATTTTATTTGACCTAGATTCCAGGATCATCCTTCTTTGTGTGGTATAGTGGGCATTTCCTTAGATTCACACAGAAAGGAAATGTAATCCCAGAACATACTTGGCTCTACATGAGCCAAATAATAAACATTGTTTGCATATTTCATCTCTAAAACTTCACTGAAAATATGAAAGACATCTATAATTATGGTTACGGAACAGAATAAGGATCTGAGGACAGCAATTAGGGTTTGGAAGGATAGAAATTTGGGCAGGCACATTCTCATTTTACATGTCAAGGGTCAAGAAAAGCTAGAATATTGATGAAATAAGACATGAAATGCCCCAATGTATCATTTAGTGCTATAAAATACTACTACAGTAATAGTAAAATACTATAAAATTTTGAAGTATAAAAAGGGTAGCTGAAGTGAGCTAATCCCATATCTTTCCTAAGGAAAAGTCAATGAATAATTTCTAAAGTCAAGGAATCAAGGAATCCAGTTACTAGTATGTTATTTAGAGTTAAGTATTTAGGAAAATAATTTTTTATGTGGCAGAATTGGGGTTGGGCTGGAACAAAATAGGGGTTATATTGTTTTTTATTAGTAACTTTTCTATACTATTTTAATGATCAGGTATCACTTTGATACAAGACATTATTTTAAAGAACACTGCATTGGAGAAAACGGGTAGCCTCATGATATTCCTACTAATATGTATCTTAACTGGGCTTCATCTTCATTTGTAGAAATAAGAAGTTGGATTAGATAATTTACAGTGTTTCAATCTATAAAATACTAGGTATCTTTGAAGAATAGAATGCATCCCTCCCAGAAGGCAGAGAAGGCAATGGCACCCCACTCCAGTACTCTTGCCTGGAAAATCCCATGGACAGAGGAGCCTGGGAGGCTTCAGTCCATGGGGTCACTAAGGGTCGGACACGACTGAGCAGCTTCACTTTCACTTTTATACATTGGAGAAGGCAATGGCAACCCACTCCAGTGTTCTTGCCTGGAGAATCCCAGGGACGGGGGAGCCTGGTGGGCTGCCGTCTATGGGGTCGCACAGAGTCGGACACGACTGAAGCGACTTAGCAGCAGCAGCAGCTCCTAGAAGGAAACTTCTGAAAGTGTCTTTACATTCACACATCTTTTTTTCCTAGCTGAGGATCACACTTAGAGACAGCCATCCAAAATATGGAGTTTTCATCAAGGCAAAAAGAGTATAGTCAATGCAGGAGATATTTATGATAGACCTTTGAGAGTACTAAGTTCCAGAGCTGTCATTTATTAAGTTAGAAAAAATTTAAATAAGGATCATAATAGTTCATATCATGTAATTAGAGATAGGCAAAGTCCAAATATGTACTTTACAAACAGCAAGACTATGCATTGACATATGGCCATATTAAAATAGTTATCATTGTTGTTTAGTAGCTCAGACATGTCCGATTCTTTTGTGACCCCCATGGGATATTCTGAACAAGATTACTGGAGTGGGTTGCCACTTCCTCCTCCAGGGTATCTTAACCCTCTTCTCCTGCACTGCAGGCAGATTCTTAATCACTGTGCTACCAGGAAAGCCCATATTGGGGGAGGGATAAACTAGAACATTGAGATTAACAGACACACTACTATTTTACTATACATAAAACAGATAACCAACAAGGACCTCTTCCTGCAATGCAGGAGACATGGAGACATGGGTTTGATCCCTAGGTCGGGAAGATCCCCTGGAGGAGGAAATGGCAACCTACTCCAGTATTCTTGCCTGGGAAATCCCACGGACAGAGGAGCCTGGTGGGCTACAGTCTGTTGGGTCGAAAAAGAGTCAGACATGACTGAGCATGCACACTTGAGCTTAAATACATACATACATATTTTTTCATATTCATATTCCTGTGCAGTATGTCTGAATCACTGTGATATACACCTGAAACTAACATGATATTGTAAATCAACTATATGCCAATTAATAAAATAAAAAGTAAACAAAACCCCCCAAAACTGAAGTTTCCAGAGTGGGACTTTCCTTCCTGAAGTTCAGGATGATAGAAGGAAACATTTTTTCCCTTAAAATGTCTGCATAGGAAGCACTGATAATGTTTCATTGTATATTTTTAAGCCTAATCAATTATTTTTTCAGATTCATTAGATATAAAATTTTCCCCCAAAATTAAAATCTGTACTATTTTTTTTTCACTCACTCTTAGTGATTATTCTGACAGAGGCCTGCCAAGTTATCTGGGGTCATTCAGTTTGTTGGCAAGGCAGCTCTGTCCATTCATCGGACCCCTGCAGGAAAGGAACCTATTCCCCTTTCTTCCATCTGCCACATCCACTTAGAATCTGATGGGTAGTAACCACCCCTTCCAAAATGAAAGCCACCCCACTTCAATCTGTAAGGCTGTCATTATATCCCATTCCATATTATTACTATGCTCTTATCATCATGGGCCCTTATTCAATATAACATGAAACAGAAGAAAAATCTGTAAAAGGACTTGCCATCGGCTTAGGTGCAGTCAGCTTGGACCAGAAAGCAACCACTGACCAGATGGCCCACTGAATGTGTGCTTGCATCATCCCAGAAAACTCCAACCTCCAGTCCTCTTAATCATTTTTTATTTAAAATATGGTAGTTAGTTGTACTTATTGTCTGATCCTTATAAGAATAAGTGTAGCAGCTTCGTGTCTGCAAGGGACTCTCACCATCGTGGTATTTGTTTCATGTGGAGAAATCATTTCTCTCCATGCAGGGGGATAGTTTTTTCTTTAAGCACGTGTTATCCTCTTCATATACATGCACATATGTTTGTGTATCTATACACGTGATGTTCTTCTGCAAATTCAGGGCAGCATTTGTCTCAGTCAAGTCCAATGTACTTCAGGGTCATGGGTGTCTCGTGCAAAGCCTCCTTTTCAATGCCTTCTTTTATTTTCCATGTGCTGAGAAGGAAATGAATTCCTAATGTATAGCTTTGCTGAAAGACTGATTCCTGGACTTGCCTTAATTTTTCATTTGCTCAGGTAGAGCAGGAAAAGTTAGTAAATGGTAGGTATTTCTCTGCGCACAAAGCCTCTCAGATGTCAGATCTGCTGTTTGGTGCTGGTGTGTATCCTGCAACATGATTGCAACAGAAAATGTTGCTATTAACTTTGCTGGTGAACCCTGCAGGCATGACTTGGGGAGTAGGTACTTAACTCCATAGGTTCTGCCCTGAGGTATCTCTTCTCAAGATCCCTGTTGAAGCTTCTTGGTCCATCCTAACCTCCCACGTTCACTGTATGTCTCAGTTTGCTTTCCCTTTCACAGTACTTCTGCTGTTGCCTCAGGTCTTTGCCCAGCTGCCACTGGCATCCATAGATCTGCACCGTTTAGTGATCATGCAGTCACTTGAAGTCTCTGCATCCTTAGTGAGTGACAAGCATAAATAGCAACATCTGAGAATGACAACACTGAAGACAACTTCAGGTGAGATTTTCTCAACTTAAGGCAAATATCAGGTGACAGTATGTACCATCTGCAAATGACACAAATTAGCCAATGCCTTCCTTCCCACAGATATAAGTGGAAATTTTACTTTGGCATTAAGGAATGGCTGGGATACGAATTAGAGAAGTCTGGTCCAATCAGATGCTCAACCATCTCAGGACTCACTTGCAAACATCCTGGTGAATTTAAGGAGTTATGTTGCAGAAGGGTCCAAAGTCATATGCTCTCTCTAGGCAGTATTTTCCTCCCTTGCTAGCCCCAGAGGGGATTTTCAATCTCACATAGTTTTATGCTCTGCTACTATGTTGAGTTTGCCACTGTCTTCAGCCTCTCAGGTTTTTGACAAAGGAGAAGAGCAATGTGAAGAGAGAGGATGGAAGTCATGCCTTAATGGAGTCACGCCCTGCTCAAGATCAGGCACTCAAACTCCTACACTACAGTCCTATCTCTGTGCCGCCTTTCATGGCCTTTTCTCATCCCTCAGCGCACACAGCACTGAGGAACCCATTCTCAAATGCTGACCAGTCCTACACTGCTTTTGATAAAGGTAGAGTAGTTGGCTACAGCAGAAGCCCCTCAAGCTGCTGTCTTTTGTACTTTCATAGAACTTTTCTGATATGGCCACTTGGAACTGAAATGGAAAAAAATGACATCTTTCTTCAGGGAATTCTTGATGGACATCTTCCTTTTTGGTGGGTATTGGGTGAAAACATATTGATTGCTTAACTGAAATAAGAGGATGAAACAGATGGTCATTTCAAGCTCTAGGCTGATCCTAATGTCTGTAAATGTGTCATTCTGATATAGGAATGTGAGTCCTGCAAGACTTAATCATGAGAAAATAGGAGCCCCAGGATTCACCTCCATGAACTTGGTTCACCCTCATCCAATTCTGTTGAAGACAGACCTAAAAAACAACTAACAAGGGGTGGGCACAGCCACCTGAAGATACCGTCCACGACGATGTCACCGTGTTGAGTTTGCCACAGTCTTCAGCCTCTCATGTCTATCAACTGGGCTTTCTTCCACTGAAAGTAGGTGTATTTTCAGGAGGAAGACTCGCCCTCACCATGCTAAGCAGATACTGATATACTAACTCATAAAATTAGAATCCTTCTTTATTAACTTATATTTGGAAATATTCCTGTCTTGTGGACTATAGTATTTACATTGGCACATTTTCCTCATGTTTGAGGATCTCCACGGGCAGTCATATTATCACGAAGCTGGCGTTTGAGGGCTCACAGACATAAAGAACAAATGTGTGGCTGCCAAGGGGGAGGGAGGAGGGAGAGGGATGGAGTGGGAGTTTGGGATTAGCAGATGCAAACTAGTATATATAGAATGCATAAACAGCAAGGTACGACTGTATAGCACAAAGAACTATATTCAATATCTGGTGATAAACCATAATGAAAAGGATATAAAACAGAATGTGTATAT
The DNA here is from genome assembly GCF_027580195.1 of Bos mutus. NCBI lineage: Eukaryota > Metazoa > Chordata > Mammalia > Artiodactyla > Bovidae > Bos > Bos mutus. The sequence continues at coordinate 69,553,391 of NC_091624.1, read as the reverse complement.
TTATATAACTCAATCACTTTGCTATATGGTAGAAATTAACACAACATTGTAAGCCAACTATATTTCAATTGAAAGAAAAAGAAATTGGCTGCTGAGGATCAAATCAGAAAAAGAAAGTAGTGAACATAAATGGCACAGGGTAAATTATCTTGATGTCTTCACCTCTTTTCACACATTTGCTAGTGAAATCCTAATATCGAAGACCCATTGGATAAGACTCCTCCTCCTGGTCAAATCTGGTTAGACAATTCTATACTTGTCAGTGTTATTCTTTGGGTCTATGCTTCCATTTCAATTCATCACCTCTCTTGATAGACATTTCTAAGGATTTGATAAAATCTTTATCCCCCTAATAGTTTAGTCATACTGGCTTGGAACCATTCCCTTTTAAAGGTACATTTGCATATATTGACCCTAATTCATAGTGTAGACTTTTGAGGCATAACTTGTTGCCAACTCCTCTCCCAGTGTAGGCACCAACAAGTGTCCACATGTAGAAATTTGTTCTTTGTGATGTACTGAATAGTTGCAGCTTAGTAACCATTGTTTCATTAGAAAAAATATCCCAAAGCAGTAATCCAAATCTTAATGCCTGCATTATCAGAGCTATTAATGATTTCCATCACTTTTGCTGTGGCAATTAAGTAGCATAAAGTTTTTGCCAACACTTTGGGGACCAAGTTAAGAGACAACAGAATGCAGCTTTGTTGAGGCCACTGAATGGGATCTTAATTAGAAAAAACATATATATATGGTCTATGTAGAAAGGGATGGTGCTTTTTCTCTCATTAACAAAGCTGAGCATTCCAGATATATCCTTTTAGTGATTAGATTTTTTTTTTTTTTTACCAAGTGCCATTTCTTGGTCATCTTTCTCAGCAGATTATTTTCCATGAACACACTCTCCAGAATAGTGTAAGCTTGCTTGTGGGATGATGGCTATTCGTAATATAAAAGGAAAAGAAAAGAACAGGGGTCTGAGCACATACATAGCATCTAGCCATCATCAGCAGTTAGAATTTCCTCCAAATACCTGAGAAGCACTTAATGGAAACAGCTGTTTCACAGGGTTCTCATCCAAGAATGTCAGTATCGCTTCATGACAGGAAAGAGAAATGAAAGTGATATATAACTTGTGGTTGTGGGAGATGCTCTTGGCTAAGTGGAAGGCGGATTGAGATAAAACTAAGTCTGGTGAATTGAAAGCCAAGGGGGGAATAACACCATCGAAGTTATAGAGCTGGGAATTGGGAGAAGTCTGTATTTACCAGTTTGGTAGAAGTCTGTATTTACCAGTTTCGATCAAAAAAAAAAAAATGTGTGTGCATATTAGTTCTTTACCCAAGGCTAGTCTCTCTCAGATATAGAACCATGGACACATCACTTCCCTTCATTGAGCCTCAGTCTGTGCTAAGTCGCTTCAGTCGTGTCCCCCTCTTTGTGACCCTATGGACTGTAGCCTGCCAGACTCCTCTGTCTGTGGGATTCTCCTGGCCAGAATACTGGAGTGGATTGCTATTTCCTTCCCAAGAACCTCATTTTACCTATGTATAAGTAGTTGAGACACTGAACTCTGTATTTAATGATTCGAATATATAAATCTTTTCTCGTCTACAAGTGGAGCTCCAAAATGCAATCCTCAGATCCTTTTATATGCACTTCACTGGAAAATCCAGCTCATCTCTCTATATATCAGTAATGATTTTGACCACAGTAACAGAAACCATAAGAGTGACTTAAATATATAAATGCTTATTTTTCTTGCATAATGTGAGTTGTGGGGGCAGGTAGCTGCTGTCTCTAGTTCAGTGGCTCAGTTATATATGTGTGTATATACACACAGACTTCAGAAGATGTTAATTCCAAAGGGAAGGTAGGACGGCAGACTAGAGAGCAGCAGATCGGTAAATACAAGTAATTGACTGTATCACTTTGCCACAGCTGCTTCATCAAGTACCACAAATGAGGTGGCTTAAGAAACAGAAATCTATTGTCTCACAGTTCTAGAGGCAGGAAATCCAAAATCAATGTTAGTGCTTATGAGCACTGTGAGAAAAGGACTGTCCAGTCTTCTTCCCTTCTCTGCTAGATGGGTGTCTTCTCTCTATGTATACCTGACTCTGAGCCCAGATTTCCCCTTTTTAAATGGACCCTAGTCATTTTGGATTAGAGCCCACCCTAATGACCTCATCTTAACTAATTATATCTGGAATGATCCTATTTACAAGTAAGATCACAGGCTGAGGAACCGAGGGTCAGGTCTTCGACATGTGAGTTGTAGGAGGACACAATTCAACGCGCAACATCGACATTACATTATAATTCTCGCTTGGGGTGAAGAACTGTGAGTATTCAATTATACTATTAAAATAATTGAAAGAGGATTACGCTTGAACTAACAGTTGTCATGAACCAACGACCATGCTTAATCCAATTTTGTGGACCTGAGTTCACATAAAGAAAAAACAAGAAAGAAAACTAACTCAAACTGATTAGACACTCAGTCATCTCATTCATACTGATACGTCCTGGTCTTCAGGCATGACTGGATCCAGAGCTTCAAATTCTGTTGGAGCCAGCCCCTGGCCATCTCTGATCTCTGTTCTCTGCCTCGATTCTCAGGTACCACGTGGCTAGCCCCTCATAGTGCTCCTCAAGAGACAGTCTCACTCCCCAGGGTTACATCACTGAAGGACCACTCAGCGTTCTCAGCACTGCTGGTTTACTTCCATTCGTTTTCCCAAAGTAGGAGTTTGCCCCATGGATGGCAGAGAACAGGTAACATGCAGGGCTGCCAGCTCATAGCCCTGTGCAGAGGTCCATGTGGCAAGCCATGGAGGCCTCCTGTCAACAGCTGGCAAGAAAATGGGACACCTTGCCCACAATCATGTGAGTGAGCCCTCCTGGAACTGGGATTTCCAACCCCAGCAATCCTTTGTATGATGCAGCCCTAACTGTAGAGACTCAGCCTGAATTGTCAGCTAAGTTTTTCTTACATACCTGACACTCAAGAAACTGTGAGATGTTAAATGTTTGATGCTTTAAGCTGCTAAGTTTTAGGGTAATCTGTTATGCAGCAGTGGATCACTAATACAAATCCTAAAACTGAACAGGAGATCTGTACAGGAGTAAACACACAAATTAGAGTTACATTCTGGACTAGACATTGGTAAAGTTAGCTTAACCTTTGCTCCGGTTCAGCTGGAGAATTGTCTAAATTCAGCAAAGGTGGTCTTCCAATTGTGATACCCTGTAGTAAAGTATTTGTGCCTCATTCATCTCTCTCCTGCTCGCTCTATCACAGGACTTGAACTGACAAAGGGACTTGATGAATTCTGGTTGAATGATCAACTGAAGAAATAATGAATGCTTCTGTTTCCTCACTTAGAAAAAGATGAGGTCTCATTGCTGTTTCATACCCTTCTTCATGACTTGGTCAAAGAAAGTTAAAGGATATAAAACAAAGAGGGTTAGAGCATTTTGACCTAGAAGACAAGAATTCTCAGAGATGCCTTCGTCTTCAGGAAGACCTGGAATGGTGGATTATCAGCATCATTATGCTTCAATAATAGCACTTTGTTAAAATTAAATCATGCAATATCATATCATGCAACAATGTGAACTATTGCAGAACTATATTTTTTCACTTGGAGAGATACTTATGATATTGTGATTACAATGGAGCATGATGCATTAAGTAAGGTCTTGATATTTGTTGAATAAGTGGGTGAACAAAGGTTCAAAAGAACATGTCCTGTTTTTAATATAAAATATTAATATATCCATATATGTAATGAGGTGGTGAGAAACATATTTGGTATAATATTTCTGATTTGAATACTCTATTTTGGGAATCTATTGGAGTGGTGGGTAATGTAAGGGTTGGAGGTGAGGTCCCTAATGGTATGCAGAGTGAAAATTTATGATCAGTAAGTTGTTATCTAAAGAGACTGGTTAAATGGACTCTGGTTTTTTTGTTTGCCTGAGCCATGAGGTAACGGGCGTAAGCAAACTTCAGAAAGAGCTAAATTGTTCCGTGAAACTGAGTTGGCTTTGTATGTAAATAGGTAAAATATATTTAAGTTATTTTGATGTTCCCCGCTGTGAGGGATTGTACATGAGGAAACCCCTGGAGCAGGAGTTGAACCCTTGCACTATGGACCACCCATGGTCACTAATTAATGGAGGGACTTTAGCTAAGATTTATCTTCTTGCTGGGCCCTCATTTCCTCTTTTGCAGAATAAGAGCACATAATTTTCAAGATTCTCAAATACACTGTTCAAAGTGCATATTGATATTGTGGAAAAGACCAACAGAATGACTGGTTAGCATAAAATATACTGGATATAATTTTTAAAGTTGTTATTATACTTCACTTCAAATTTTAGAACATTTTGGGGGTTTTTGGTGAATTATCTCTGTAAAAAATTTTTTTGGCAAAGATAATAAACTGTCATCTGGAGTCTCCAATTCAAGCTATTTTCCATTTTAGAAGGAGACTATAAAGTTGCTTGTATACTTTTTGAGAAAGAAGAAGTTTCTTTTATTTCTATCATCATTCTTAAGTGAGAAAAATGTCAGCATTTTTAGGATTGTCATAGCTTCCTGATATGTCCTAGAATAAGAGGGAAGATAACAAAGAAAGAAACTTAGCACTTATCTTGCTCTCTCCTCCGAAGTAGTGCTTCTCACATTAAGAAGAGGTGAGTCTTAGAAAATATAAGTAAATGCTACTTTCTAAAATGCACAAAAAGAGAGATTTCTCTGGTGGTTCAGTGGTTAAGAGTCCACCTGCCAATGCAGAGGACATGGGTTGGGTCCTGGTCTGGGAGGATCCCACATGCTGAGGAGCAATTAAGCCCACACACTGCAACAGCTGAGCCTATGTGCTGCAACTGCTGAAGCCCTCGTGCCTGGAGCCCACACTCTGCAACCAGGGACGTGTCCACAGTGAGAAGCCCACACTGCATTAGAGAGTAGAGCCTGGTCATGGCAACTGGAGGAAACCCATGCAAAGCAACGAACACCCAGTACAACCCAAAATAAAATAGAGAAAATGCACATACTCCTTTAATAATTTTTACATTTTCTATACGAGTCTTATTTCCAAATCCTACAAGGAACCCATCTTTTTCTTTCTTTCTTTTTTTTTTTTTATTGGCATCTCTGTTTTGACTAATACCTTACAATTCCTGTTGACTTTCCACCATTTCTTTTTTTTTTTTTTTTAAATTTACTTTGCGCAGCAGGCGGTGCACTCGCCCTACGGGGAACTGAAGGCCAGCGCGGGATGAGCGCGACTTGGCCTTGGCCCGAGCTTTGCCTCCCTGCTTTCCGCGGCCTGACATTACTGCTAAAACTGGAGTTACGGCTTCTTTTTCAAGGAGAAGGATATCCCACCATTTCTTGATCTGAATATTTTTGCTCCTGACAATTCACAAGAAGTCAAATGGAACTACAAAAAGAAAGAGTTTAAATGGTTAAAAATACTAAAAGAATTCAATGCTGAACTTTAAGGTAATTTTGGAAGTTTCACAAATATTTTTTCTGATGGCATCATCCTTGAACAAGGACTTTCAACAAATACAAATGAATGAATGATGAACCTAGAGATTATCATACTAAAATGAAGTCATTCAGTTACAGAAAGACAAATATCATGCAATATCACTTATATGTCTTATCTAAAAAGATGATACAAATGAACTTATTTACAAAACAGAAACAGACTAACAGACATAGAAAATAAATTTATGGTTACCGAAGGGGAAAGAGGGGGGATTAATTAGGGGTTTGGGATTAGCAGATACAAACTACGAAACATAAAGTAAACAACAAAGTCCTACTGTATAGCACATGGACCTGTTGTCAATATCTTGTAATAACCTATCATGGAAAATAATTTGAAAAAGAAAATATATATGTTGCACACATACATATGTGACTGAATCACTTTTTTGTAAACCTGAAACTAACACATTATATATCAACTATACTCTAATAAAAATTTAAAAAAAAACCCAAGTGAATGAATAAATAAACAGCAACTTTGACAAAGACAATGTTAGTTTAGATTTAGAAAGTAGTATATGGCTCCTCTGTCCATGGTATTTTCCAGGCAAGAATACTGGAGTGGGTTGCCATTTCCTTTTCCAGGGGATCTTCCCAACCCAAGAATTGAACCTGCTTCTCCTTTGCAGGTGGATTCTTTACCATTGAGCTGACTGGGAAGCCCATTATGTACTACATTTATATTTTGGGGTTCATTCTAAATACGTCATTTTATATAGTCATATTATTTACATATCATTTATGAATATTATATATTGTATGTGCTTATAATATATAAAAATACATATAAAACCATCTTCATATGTTAAAACTCGGTTCCTTTTAGCATACCCTCATGCATTACTATGCTGGGCATCTTCAGCAACCCCTCAGGTGGTCTTGGCCTCATCTGTTTCAGGTTCCAGATATCTCTGAGGTGACCAGCTCCGTGGGTTCCAACTAACTCCACAAAGGGGTCACCTGAGAGCCTCTTGGCTCCAGCACCAGGGTTTTTCCACAAAAGTCCAGATGTGGACCCTGGTGCTTGGCTCCATGTGTGCACAGCTGGAACTGTGGAGGACTTACACCCCATGGGGTGAGTTTTGGTCAATGGGAAGTGGTGAGTGCTTTTCCTCTTCTCTCCCCTCCAAGATGGAAGATGCTGAGACGGAGTTCATCTAGCCTCTTCAGGGATGACCTGGTGAGACCGAGTCCACTCAGGTGGGCAGCTCAACAGTGGCTCCTACGGGCCCTCCTGCTGCCCTACGCCCTCTCCTTGCCCCTCACTCAAGCTTCCCTGGAGTGCCCTTCTTAGTGGTCATCTGCACAAGCCTTTGCTTGGGCTCTGCTTTCTGGAAAACCCAGGCTAAGACAATTTCTAACATTACATTTAGGAGGCAGGTTCTATATCCAGTTTTTCTTCTCCACTTCCATATGTCCACAGCTCAGCCACCCACTCTAGTTTTTCCTTGAAGGAATCAAATGTTCTAGATAAAATAAAACAATCGACCTGGGCAGGGTGATATTCTGAGATGTTGATTTCTATTCTTCTTCCCCTATTCGCAACCCAACCTGCACATGGAATCTTCTACTGAGTAAAGGACTCTGGCAGGACTTTGTCCTTTTCTGTCATTTATTTATTTATTTAAGTAAAACGTGTTGGGGAGATACTAAATACTCTTAGAGAAGCTAGAGGAGAGAGGCAGTCTTTGAGGATAATTGGAAGGAGAAAGGTCAAACTTTGCTGAGGTCAGAGGTCAGACTGAGTCAGAAGGAGCAGTAAGAGTTACATGGGAGGAATCCAGGACTCATGTCCTCTTTGTGGCCAATCCCAGAGCAAGCTACAAGGCCTCTGAGGAGGCAGCCACATGTACCATGAAAGGCTAGAACCCAGGCACTGGGGTTCCAGCCCTTGGCAAAGACTCTAAGGCATCACATATGTGAGGCAGCTGAGATCAAGAGTTTCATCAGGATGTAGGCTGGGAAAGGAGGCATTCAGGTG